>NW_027189287.1:0-337702 GCF_040958095.1 Procambarus clarkii | reverse complement strand
CTGACTCTCTGCACCTATTTTCAGTTTCAAATTACGACTTTTTATACCGAAAATATGCCAATTACTGAAAACGGCGATGGGTCATATTTTGCCCAAACCCCCCTGCAGTTTTCAAAATGTCTGAAATGTCGGAAATTTGACTCCTGAGCGTGATTTTGAGCCGAATTCTGACTCTCTGCACCTATTTTCAGTTTCAAATTACGACTTTTTATACCGAAAATATGCCAATTACTGAAAACGGCGATGGGTCATATTTGCCCAAACCCCCTGCAGTTTTTAAAATGTCTGAAATGTCGGAAATTTGACTCCTGAGCGTATTTTTAGCCAAATTCTGACTCTCTGCACCTATTTTCAGTTTCAAATTACGACTTTCATACCGAAATATGCCAATTACTGAAACGCGATGGGTCATATTTTGCCCAAACCCCCCTGCAGTTTTCAAATGTCTGAAATGTCGGAAATTTGACTCCTGAGCGTGATTTTTGATCCAAATTCTGACTCTCTGCACTATTTTCAGTTCAAATTACGACTTTTTATACCTAAAATATGCCAATTACTGAAACGGCGATGGGTCATATTTTGCCCAAACCCCCCTGCAGTTTTCAAAATGTCTGAAATGTCGGAAATTTGACTCCTGAGCGTGATTTTTGAGCCGAATTCTGACTCTCTGCGTCTATTTTCAGTTTCAAATTACGACTTTTTATACCGAAAATATGCCAATTACTGAAAACGGCGATGGTCATATTTTGCCCAAACCCCCTGCAGTTTTCAAAATGTCTGGAATGTCGGAAATTTGACTCCTGAGCGTGATTTTTCAGCCAAATTCTGACTCTCTGCAACCTATTTTCAGTTTCAAATTACGACTTTTTATACCGAAAATATGCCAATTACTGAAACGGCGATGGGTCATATTTTGCCCAAACCCCCCTGCAGTTTTCAAAATGTCTGAAATGTCGGAAATTTGACTCCTGAGCGTGATTTTTGAGCCGAATTCTGACTTTCTGCACCTATTTTCATTTTCAAATTACGACTTTTATCCGAAAATATGCCAATTACTGAAAACGGCGATGGGTCATATTTTGCCCAAACCCCCTGCAGTTTTTAAAATGTGAAATGTAGGAAAGTTGACTCCTGAGCGTGATATTTTATCCGAAATTCTGACTCTCTGCACCTATTTTCAGTTTCAATTTACGACGTTTCATACCGAAAATATGCCAATTACTGAAAACGGCGATGGGTCATATTTTGCCCAAACCCCCCTGCAGTTTTTAAAATGTCTGAAATGTCGGAAATTTGACTCCGGAGCGTAATTTATGAGCCAAATTCTGACTCTCTGCACCTATTTTCAGTTTCAAATTACGACGTTTCATACCGAAATATGCCAATTACTGAAAACGGCGATGGGTCATATTTTGCCCAAACCCCCCTGCAGTTTTCAAAATGTCTGAAATGTAGGAAATTTGACTCCGAGCGTAATTTTGAGCCAAATTCTGACTCTCTGCACCTATTTTCAGTTTCAAACTACGACTTTTTATACCGAAAATATGCCAATTACTGAAACGGCGATGGGTCATATTTTGTCCCAAACCCCCCTGCAGTTTTTAAATGTCTGAAATGTCGGAAATTTGACTCCTGAGCGTGATTTTTGAGCCGAATTCTGACTCTCTGCACCTATTTTCAGTTTCAAATTACGACTTTTTATACCGAAAATATGCCAATTACTGAAAACGGCGATGGGTCATATTTTGCCCAAAACCCCCCTGCAGTTTTAAAATGTCTGAAATGTCGGAAATTTGACTCCGGAGCGTAATTTATGAGCCAAATTCTGACTCTCTGCACCTATTTTCAGTTTCAAATTACGACGTTTCATACCGAAAATATGCCAAATACTGTAAAACAGCGATGGGTCATATTTGCCCAAACCCCCCTTGCAGTTTTCAAAATGTCCTGAAATGTCGGAAATTTGACTCCTGAGCGTGATTTTTTATCCGAATTCTGACTTCTCTGCACCTATTTTTAGTTTCAAATTACGACTTTTATACTAAAAATATGCCAATTACTGAAAACGGCGATGGGTCATATTTTGCCCAAACCCCCCTGCAGTTTTCAAAATGTCTGAAATGTCGGAAATTTGACTCCTGAGCGTGATTTTTGAGCCGAATTCTGACTTTCTGCACCTATTTTCAGTTTCAAATTACGAATTTATGCCGAAAATATGCCAATTACTGAAAATGGCGATGGGTCATATTTTGGCCCAACCCCCTGCAGTTTTCAAAATGTCTGAAATGTCGGAAATTTGACTCCTGAGCGTGATTTTTATCCGAATTCTGACTCTCTGCACCTATTTTTAGTTTCAAATTACGACTTTTTATACCAAAAATATGCCAATTACTGAAAACGGCGATGGGTCATATTTTGCCCAAACTCCCTTGCAGTTTTCAAAATGTCTGAAATGTCGGAAATTTTACTCCTGAGCGTGATTTTTGAGCCGAATTCTGACTCTCTGCACCTTTTTAGTTTCAAATTACGACGTTTCATACCGAAAATATGCCAATTACTGTAAACGGCGATGGGTCATATTTTGCCAAAACCCCCCTGCAGTTTTCAAAATGTCTGAAATGTCGGAAATTTGACTCCTGAGCGTGATTTTTGAGCCGAATTCTGACTCTCTACATCTATTTTCTGTTTCAAATTACGACTTTTTATACCGAAAATATGCCAATTACTGAAAACGGCGATGGGTCATATTTTGCCCAAACCCCCCTGTAGTTTTCAAAATGTCTGAAATGTCGGAAATTTGACTCCTGAGCGTGATTTTTGAGCCGAATTCTGACTCTCTGCACCTATTTTCATTTTCAAATTACGACTTTTTATACCGAAAATATGCCAATTACTGAAAACGGCGATGGGTCATATTTCCCCAAACCCCTCTGCAGTTTTCAAAATGTCCGAAATGTCGGAAATTTGACTCCTGAGCGTGATTTTTGAGCCGAATTCTGACTCTCTGCACCTATTTTCAGTTTCAAATTACGACTTTTTATACCTAAAATATGCCAATTACTGAACACGGCGATGGGTCATATTTTGTCCAAACCCCCCTGCAGTTTTCAAAATGTCTGAAATGTCGGAAATTTGACTCCTGAGCGTGATTTTTGAGCCGAATTCTGACTCTCTGCACCTATTTTCAGTTTCAAATTACGACTTTTTATACCGAAAATATGCCAATTACTGAAAACAGCGATGGGTCATATTTTGCCCAAACCCCCCTGCAGTTTTTAAAATGTCTGAAATGTCGGAAATTTGACTCCGGAGCGTAATTTATGAGCCAAATTCTGACTCTCTGCACCTATTTTCAGTTTCAAATTACGACGTTTCATACCGAAAATATGCCAAATACTGTAAACAGCGATGGGTCATATTTTGCCCAAACCCCCTTGCAGTTTTCAAAATGTCTGAAATGTCGGAAATTTGACTCCTGAGCGTGATTTTTTATCCGAATTCTGACTCTCTGCACCTATTTTTAGTTTCAAATTACGACTTTTTATACCAAAAATATGCCAATTACTGAAAACAGCGATGGGTCATATTTTGCCCAAACCCCCCTGCAGTTTTCAAAATGTCTGAAATTTCGGAAATTTGACTCATGAGCGTGATTTTTGAACCGAATTCTGACTTTCTGCACCTATTTTCAGTTTCAAATTACGACTTTTTATGCCGAAAATATGCCAATTACTGAAAACGGCGATGGGTCATATTTTGCCCAAACCCCCCTGCAGTTTCTAAAAAGTCTGAAATGTCGGAAATTTGACTCCGGAGCGTAATTTATGAGCCAAATTCTGACTCTCTGCACCTATTTTCAGTTTCAAATTACGACGTTTCATACCGAAAATATGCCAAATACTGTAAACAGCGATGGGTCATATTTTGCCCAAACCCCCTTGCAGTTTTCAAAATGTCTGAAATGTCGGAAATTTGACTCCTGAGCGTGATTTTTTATCCGAATTCTGACTCTCTGCACCTAATTTCATTTTCAAATTACGACTTTTTATACCGAAAATATGCCAATTACTGAAAACGGCGATGGGTCATATTTTGCCCAAACTCCCCTGCAGTTTTCAAAATGTCTGAAATGTCGGAAATTTTACTCCTGAGCGTGATTTTTGAGCCGAATTCTGACTCTCTGCACCTTTTTAGTTTCAATTTACGACGTTTCATACCGAAAATATGCCAATTACTGTAAACGGCGATAGGTCATATTTTGCCAAAACCCCCCTGCAGTTTTCAAAATGTCTGAAATGTCGGAAATTTGACTCCTGAGAGTGATTTTTTAACCGATTTCTGACTCTCTGCACCTATTTTCAGTTTCAAATTACGAATTTTATACCGAAAATATGCCAATTACTGAAAACGTCGATAGGTCATATTTTGCCCAAACTCCCCTGCAGTTTTCAAAATGTCTGAAATGTCGGTAATTTGACTCCTGAGCGTGATTTTTTAGCCGAATTCTGACTCTCTGCACCTATTTTCAGTTTCAAATTACGACTTTTTATACCGAAAATATGCCAATTACTGAAAACGGCGATGGGTCATATTTTGCCCAAACCCCCCTGCAGTTTTCAAAATGTCTGAAATGTCGGAAATTTGATTCCTGAGCGTGATTTTTGAGCCGAAGTCTGACTCTCTACATCTATTTTCAGTTTCAAATTACGACTTTTTATACCGAAAATATGCCAATTACTGAAAACGGCGATGGGTCATATTTTGCCCAAACCCCCCCTGCACTTTTCAAAATGTCTGAAATGTCGAAAATTTGACTCCTGAGAGTGATTTTATAACCGATTTCTGACTCTCTGCACCTATTTTCAGTTTCAAATTACGAATTTTATACCGAAAATATGCCAATTACTGAAAACGTCGATATGTCATATTTTGCACAAACTCCCCTGCAGTTTTCAAAATGTCTGAAATGTCGGTAATTTGACTCCTGAGCGTGATTTTTGAGCCGAATTCTGACTCTCTGCACCTATTTTCAGTTTCAAATTACGACTTTTTATACCGAAAATATGCCAATTACTGAAAACGGCGATGGGTCATATTTTGCCCAAACCCCCCTGCAGTTTTTAAAATGTCTGAAATGTCGGAAATTTGACTCCTGAGCGTAATTTATGAGCCAAATTCTGACTTTCTGCACCTATTTTCAGTTTCAAATTACGACGTTTCATACCGAGAATATGCCAATTACTGAAAACGACGATGGGTCATATTTTGCCCAAACCCCCCTGCAGTTTTCAAAATGTCTGAAATGTCGGAAATTTGACTCCTGAGCGTGATTTTTTATCCAAATTCTGACTCTCTGCACCTATTTTCAGTTCCAAATTACGACTTTTTATACCTAAAATATGCCAATTACTGAACACGGCGATGGGTCATATTTTGCCCAAACCCCCCTGCAGTTTTCAAAATGTCTGAAATGTCGGAAATTTGACTCCTGAGCGTGATTTTTGAGCCGAATTCTGACTCTCTGCGTCTATTTTCAGTTTCAAATTACGACTTTTTATACCGAAAATATGCCAATTACTGAAAACGGCGATGGGTCATATTTTGCCCAAACCCCCCTGCAGTTTTCAAAATGTCTGGAATGTCGGAAATTTGACTCCTGAGCGTGATTTTTCAGCCAAATTCTGACTCTCTGCAACTATTTTCAGTTTCAAATTACGACTTTTTATACCGAAAATATGCCAATTACTGAAAACGGCGATGGGTCATATTTTGCCCAAACCCCCCTGCAGTTTTCAAAATGTCTGAAATGTCGGAAATTTGACTCCTGAGCGTGATTTTTGAGCAGAATTCTGACTTTCTGCACCTATTTTCATTTTCAAATTACGACTTTTTATTCCGAAAATATGCCAATTACTGAAAGCGGCGATGGGTCATATTTTGCCCAAACCCCCCTGCAGTTTTCAAAATGTCTGAAATGTAGGAAAGTTGACTCCTGAGCGTGATATTTTATCCGAATTCTGACTCTCTGCACCTAATTTCAGTTTCAATTTACGACGTTTCATACCGAAAATATGCCAATTACTGAAAACGGCGATGGGTCATATTTTGCCCAAACCCCCCTGCAGTTTTTAAAAAGTCTGAAATGTCGGAAATTTGACTCCGGAGCGTAATTTATGAGCCAAATTCTGACTCTCTGCACCTATTTTCAGTTTCAAATTACGACGTTTCATACCGAGAATATGCCAATTACTGAAAACGGCGATGGGTCATATTTTGCCCAAACCCCCCTGCAGTTTTCAAAATGTCTGAAATGTAGGAAAGTTGACTCCGGAGCGTAATTTATGAGCCAAATTCTGACTCTCTGCACCTATTTTCAGTTTCAAACTACGACTTTTTATACCTAAAATATGCCAATTACTGAACACGGCGATGGGTCATATTTTGTCCAAACCCCCCTGCAGTTTTCAAAATGTCTGAAATGTCGGAAATTTGACTCCTGAGCGTGATTTTTGAGCCGAATTCTGACTCTCTGCACCTATTTTCAGTTTCAAATTACGACTTTTTATACCGAAAATATGCCAATTACTGAAAACGGCGATGGGTCATATTTTGCCCAAACCCCCCTGCAGTTTTTAAAATGTCTGAAATGTCGGAAATTTGACTCCGGAGCGTAATTTATGAGCCAAATTCTGACTCTCTGCACCTATTTTCAGTTTCAAATTACGACGTTTCATACCGAAAATATGCCAAATACTGTAAACAGCGATGGGTCATATTTTGCCCAAACCCCCTTGCAGTTTTCAAAATGTCTGAAATGTCGGAAATTTGACTCCTGAGCGTGATTTTTTATCCGAATTCTGACTCTCTGCACCTATTTTTAGTTTCAAATTACGACTTTTTATACTAAAAATATGCCAATTACTGAAAACGGCGATGGGTCATATTTTGCCCAAACCCCCCTGCAGTTTTCAAAATGTCTGAAATTTCGGAAATTTGACTCCTGAGCGTGATTTTTGAGCCGAATTCGGACTTTCTGCACCTATTTTCAGTTTCAAATTACGAATTTATGCCGAAAATATGCCAATTACTGAAAATGGCGATGGGTCATATTTTGCCCAAACCCCCCTGCAGTTTTTAAAAAGTCTGAAATGTCGGAAATTTGACTCCGGAGCGTAATTTATGAGCCAAATTCTGACTCTCTGCGCCTATTTTCAGTTTCAAATTACGACGTTTCATACCGAAAATATGCCAAATACTGTAAACAGCGATGGGTCATATTTTGCCCAAACCCCCTTGCAGTTTTCAAAATGTCTGAAATGTCGGAAATTTGACTCCTGAGCGTGATTTTTTATCCGAATTCTGACTCTCTGCACCTATTTTTAGTTTCAAATTACGACTTTTTATACCAAAAATATGCCAATTACTGAAAACGGCGATGGGTCATATTTTGCCCAAACTCCCTTGCAGTTTTCAAAATGTCTGAAATGTCGGAAATTTTACTCCTGAGCGTGATTTTTGAGCCGAATTCTGACTCTCTGCACCTTTTTAGTTTCAAATTACGACGTTTCATACCGAAAATATGCCAATTACTGTAAACGGCGATGGGTCATATTTTGCCAAAACCCCCCTGCAGTTTTCAAAATGTCTGAAATGTCGGAAATTTGACTCCTGAGCGTGATTTTTGAGCCGAATTCTGACTCTCTACATCTATTTTCTGTTTCAAATTACGACTTTTTATACCGAAAATATGCCAATTACTGAAAACGGCGATGGGTCATATTTTGCCCAAACCCCCCTGTAGTTTTCAAAATGTCTGAAATGTCGGAAATTTGACTCCTGAGCGTGATTTTTGAGCCGAATTCTGACTCTCTGCACCTATTTTCATTTTCAAATTACGACTTTTTATACCGAAAATATGCCAATTACTGAAAACGGCGATGGGTCATATTTTCCCCAAACCCCTCTGCAGTTTTCAAAATGTCCGAAATGTCGGAAATTTGACTCCTGAGCGTGATTTTTGAGCCGAATTCTGACTCTCTGCACCTATTTTCAGTTTCAAATTACGACTTTTTATACCTAAAATATGCCAATTACTGAACACGGCGATGGGTCATATTTTGTCCAAACCCCCCTGCAGTTTTCAAAATGTCTGAAATGTCGGAAATTTGACTCCTGAGCGTGATTTTTGAGCCGAATTCTGACTCTCTGCACCTATTTTCAGTTTCAAATTACGACTTTTTATACCGAAAATATGCCAATTACTGAAAACAGCGATGGGTCATATTTTGCCCAAACCCCCCTGCAGTTTTTAAAATGTCTGAAATGTCGGAAATTTGACTCCGGAGCGTAATTTATGAGCCAAATTCTGACTCTCTGCACCTATTTTCAGTTTCAAATTACGACGTTTCATACCGAAAATATGCCAAATACTGTAAACAGCGATGGGTCATATTTTGCCCAAACCCCCTTGCAGTTTTCAAAATGTCTGAAATGTCGGAAATTTGACTCCTGAGCGTGATTTTTTATCCGAATTCTGACTCTCTGCACCTATTTTTAGTTTCAAATTACGACTTTTTATACCAAAAATATGCCAATTACTGAAAACAGCGATGGGTCATATTTTGCCCAAACCCCCCTGCAGTTTTCAAAATGTCTGAAATTTCGGAAATTTGACTCATGAGCGTGATTTTTGAACCGAATTCTGACTTTCTGCACCTATTTTCAGTTTCAAATTACGACTTTTTATGCCGAAAATATGCCAATTACTGAAAACGGCGATGGGTCATATTTTGCCCAAACCCCCCTGCAGTTTTTAAAAAGTCTGAAATGTCGGAAATTTGACTCCGGAGCGTAATTTATGAGCCAAATTCTGACTCTCTGCACCTATTTTCAGTTTCAAATTACGACGTTTCATACCGAAAATATGCCAAATACTGTAAACAGCGATGGGTCATATTTTGCCCAAACCCCCTTGCAGTTTTCAAAATGTCTGAAATGTCGGAAATTTGACTCCTGAGCGTGATTTTTTATCCGAATTCTGACTCTCTGCACCTAATTTCATTTTCAAATTACGACTTTTTATACCGAAAATATGCCAATTACTGTAAACGGCGATAGGTCATATTTTGCCAAAACCCCCCTGCAGTTTTCAAAATGTCTGAAATGTCGGAAATTTGACTCCTGAGAGTGATTTTTTAACCGATTTCTGACTCTCTGCACCTATTTTCAGTTTCAAATTACGAATTTTATACCGAAAATATGCCAATTACTGAAAACGTCGATAGGTCATATTTTGCCCAAACTCCCCTGCAGTTTTCAAAATGTCTGAAATGTCGGTAATTTGACTCCTGAGCGTGATTTTTTAGCCGAATTCTGACTCTCTGCACCTATTTTCAGTTTCAAATTACGACTTTTTATACCGAAAATATGCCAATTACTGAAAACGGCGATGGGTCATATTTTGCCCAAACCCCCCTGCAGTTTTCAAAATGTCTGAAATGTCGGAAATTTGATTCCTGAGCGTGATTTTTGAGCCGAAGTCTGACTCTCTACATCTATTTTCAGTTTCAAATTACGACTTTTTATACCGAAAATATGCCAATTACTGAAAACGGCGATGGGTCATATTTTGCCCAAACCCCCCTGCACTTTTCAAAATGTCTGAAATGTCGGAAATTTGACTCCTGAGAGTGATTTTATAACCGATTTCTGACTCTCTGCACCTATTTTCAGTTTCAAATTACGAATTTTATACCGAAAATATGCCAATTACTGAAAACGTCGATATGTCATATTTTGCACAAACTCCCCTGCAGTTTTCAAAATGTCTGAAATGTCGGTAATTTGACTCCTGAGCGTGATTTTTGAGCCGAATTCTGACTCTCTGCACCTATTTTCAGTTTCAAATTACGACTTTTTATACCGAAAATATGCCAATTACTGAAAACGGCGATGGGTCATATTTTGCCCAAACCCCCCTGCAGTTTTTAAAATGTCTGAAATGTCGGAAATTTGACTCCTGAGCGTAATTTATGAGCCAAATTCTGACTTTCTGCACCTATTTTCAGTTTCAAATTACGACGTTTCATACCGAGAATATGCCAATTACTGAAAACGACGATGGGTCATATTTTGCCCAAACCCCCCTGCAGTTTTCAAAATGTCTGAAATGTCGGAAATTTGACTCCTGAGCGTGATTTTTTATCCAAATTCTGACTCTCTGCACCTATTTTCAGTTCCAAATTACGACTTTTTATACCTAAAATATGCCAATTACTGAACACGGCGATGGGTCATATTTTGCCCAAACCCCCCTGCAGTTTTCAAAATGTCTGAAATGTCGGAAATTTGACTCCTGAGCGTGATTTTTGAGCCGAATTCTGACTCTCTGCGTCTATTTTCAGTTTCAAATTACGACTTTTTATACCGAAAATATGCCAATTACTGAAAACGGCGATGGGTCATATTTTGCCCAAACCCCCCTGCAGTTTTCAAAATGTCTGGAATGTCGGAAATTTGACTCCTGAGCGTGATTTTTCAGCCAAATTCTGACTCTCTGCAACTATTTTCAGTTTCAAATTACGACTTTTTATACCGAAAATATGCCAATTACTGAAAACGGCGATGGGTCATATTTTGCCCAAACCCCCCTGCAGTTTTCAAAATGTCTGAAATGTCGGAAATTTGACTCCTGAGCGTGATTTTTGAGCAGAATTCTGACTTTCTGCACCTATTTTCATTTTCAAAATACGACTTTTTATTCCGAAAATATGCCAATTACTGAAAGCGGCGATGGGTCATATTTTGCCCAAACCCCCCTGCAGTTTTCAAAATGTCTGAAATGTAGGAAAGTTGACTCCTGAGCGTGATATTTTATCCGAATTCTGACTCTCTGCACCTAATTTCAGTTTCAATTTACGACGTTTCATACCGAAAATATGCCAATTACTGAAAACGGCGATGGGTCATATTTTGCCCAAACCCCCCTGCAGTTTTTAAAAAGTCTGAAATGTCGGAAATTTGACTCCGGAGCGTAATTTATGAGCCAAATTCTGACTCTCTGCACCTATTTTCAGTTTCAAATTACGACGTTTCATACCGAGAATATGCCAATTACTGAAAACGGCGATGGGTCATATTTTGCCCAAACCCCCCTGCAGTTTTCAAAATGTCTGAAATGTAGGAAAGTTGACTCCGGAGCGTAATTTATGAGCCAAATTCTGACTCTCTGCACCTATTTTCAGTTTCAAACTACGACTTTTTATACCTAAAATATGCCAATTACTGAACACGGCGATGGGTCATATTTTGTCCAAACCCCCCTGCAGTTTTCAAAATGTCTGAAATGTCGGAAATTTGACTCCTGAGCGTGATTTTTGAGCCGAATTCTGACTCTCTGCACCTATTTTCAGTTTCAAATTACGACTTTTTATACCGAAAATATGCCAATTACTGAAAACGGCGATGGGTCATATTTTGCCCAAACCCCCCTGCAGTTTTTAAAATGTCTGAAATGTCGGAAATTTGACTCCGGAGCGTAATTTATGAGCCAAATTCTGACTCTCTGCACCTATTTTCAGTTTCAAATTACGACGTTTCATACCGAAAATATGCCAAATACTGTAAACAGCGATGGGTCATATTTTGCCCAAACCCCCTTGCAGTTTTCAAAATGTCTGAAATGTCGGAAATTTGACTCCTGAGCGTGATTTTTTATCCGAATTCTGACTCTCTGCACCTATTTTTAGTTTCAAATTACGACTTTTTATACTAAAAATATGCCAATTACTGAAAACGGCGATGGGTCATATTTTGCCCAAACCCCCCTGCAGTTTTCAAAATGTCTGAAATTTCGGAAATTTGACTCCTGAGCGTGATTTTTGAGCCGAATTCTGACTTTCTGCACCTATTTTCAGTTTCAAATTACGAATTTATGCCGAAAATATGCCAATTACTGAAAATGGCGATGGGTCATATTTTGCCCAAACCCCCCTGCAGTTTTTAAAAAGTCTGAAATGTCGGAAATTTGACTCCGGAGCGTAATTTATGAGCCAAATTCTGACTCTCTGCGCCTATTTTCAGTTTCAAATTACGACGTTTCATACCGAAAATATGCCAAATACTGTAAACAGCGATGGGTCATATTTTGCCCAAACCCCCTTGCAGTTTTCAAAATGTCTGAAATGTCGGAAATTTGACTCCTGAGCGTGATTTTTTATCCGAATTCTGACTCTCTGCACCTATTTTTAGTTTCAAATTACGACTTTTTATACCAAAAATATGCCAATTACTGAAAACGGCGATGGGTCATATTTTGCCCAAACTCCCTTGCAGTTTTCAAAATGTCTGAAATGTCGGAAATTTTACTCCTGAGCGTGATTTTTGAGCCGAATTCTGACTCTCTGCACCTTTTTAGTTTCAAATTACGACGTTTCATACCGAAAATATGCCAATTACTGTAAACGGCGATGGGTCATATTTTGCCAAAACCCCCCTGCAGTTTTCAAAATGTCTGAAATGTCGGAAATTTGACTCCTGAGCGTGATTTTTGAGCCGAATTCTGACTCTCTACATCTATTTTTTGTTTCAAATTACGACTTTTTATACCGAAAATATGCCAATTACTGAAAACGGCGATGGGTCATATTTTGCCCAAACCCCCCTGTAGTTTTCAAAATGTCTGAAATGTCGGAAATTTGACTCCTGAGCGTGATTTTTGAGCCGAATTCTGACTCTCTGCACCTATTTTCATTTTCAAATTACGACTTTTTATACCGAAAATATGCCAATTACTGAAAACGGCGATGGGTCATATTTTGCCCAAACCCCTCTGCAGTTTTCAAAATGTCCGAAATGTCGGAAATTTGACTCCTGAGCGTGATTTTTGAGCCGAATTCTGACTCTCTGCACCTATTTTCAGTTTCAAATTACGACTTTTTATACCTAAAATATGCCAATTACTGAACACGGCGATGGGTCATATTTTGTCCAAACCCCCCTGCAGTTTTCAAAATGTCTGAAATGTCGGAAATTTGACTCCTGAGCGTGATTTTTGAGCCGAATTCTGACTCTCTGCACCTATTTTCAGTTTCAAATTACGACTTTTTATACCGAAAATATGCCAATTACTGAAAACAGCGATGGGTCATATTTTGCCCAAACCCCCCTGCAGTTTTTAAAATGTCTGAAATGTCGGAAATTTGACTCCGGAGCGTAATTTATGAGCCAAATTCTGACTCTCTGCACCTATTTTCAGTTTCAAATTACGACGTTTCATACCGAAAATATGCCAAATACTGTAAACAGCGATGGGTCATATTTTGCCCAAACCCCCTTGCAGTTTTCAAAATGTCTGAAATGTCGGAAATTTGACTCCTGAGCGTGATTTTTTATCCGAATTCTGACTCTCTGCACCTATTTTTAATTTCAAATTACGACTTTTTATACCAAAAATATGCCAATTACTGAAAACAGCGATGGGTCATATTTTGCCCAAACCCCCCTGCAGTTTTCAAAATGTCTGAAATTTCGGAAATTTGACTCATGAGCGTGATTTTTGAACCGAATTCTGACTTTCTGCACCTATTTTCAGTTTCAAATTACGACTTTTTATGCCGAAAATATGCCAATTACTGAAAACGGCGATGGGTCATATTTTGCCCAAACCCCCCTGCAGTTTTTAAAAAGTCTGAAATGTCGGAAATTTGACTCCGGAGCGTAATTTATGAGCCAAATTCTGACTCTCTGCACCTATTTTCAGTTTCAAATTACGACGTTTCATACCGAAAATATGCCAAATACTGTAAACAGCGATGGGTCATATTTTGCCCAAACCCCCTTGCAGTTTTCAAAATGTCTGAAATGTCGGAAATTTGACTCCTGAGCGTGATTTTTTATCCGAATTCTGACTCTCTGCACCTAATTTCATTTTCAAATTACGACTTTTTATACCGAAAATATGCCAATTACTGTAAACGGCGATAGGTCATATTTTGCCAAAACCCCCCTGCAGTTTTCAAAATGTCTGAAATGTCGGAAATTTGACTCCTGAGAGTGATTTTTTAACCGATTTCTGACTCTCTGCACCTATTTTCAGTTTCAAATTACGAATTTTATACCGAAAATATGCCAATTACTGAAAACGTCGATAGGTCATATTTTGCCCAAACTCCCCTGCAGTTTTCAAAATGTCTGAAATGTCGGTAATTTGACTCCTGAGCGTGATTTTTTAGCCGAATTCTGACTCTCTGCACCTATTTTCAGTTTCAAATTACGACTTTTTATACCGAAAATATGCCAATTACTGAAAACGGCGATGGGTCATATTTTGCCCAAACCCCCCTGCAGTTTTCAAAATGTCTGAAATGTCGGAAATTTGATTCCTGAGCGTGATTTTTGAGCCGAAGTCTGACTCTCTACATCTATTTTCAGTTTCAAATTACGACTTTTTATACCGAAAATATGCCAATTACTGAAAACGGCGATGGGTCATATTTTGCCCAAACCCCCCCTGCACTTTTCAAAATGTCTGAAATGTCGGAAATTTGACTCCTGAGAGTGATTTTATAACCGATTTCTGACTCTCTGCACCTATTTTCAGTTTCAAATTACGAATTTTATACCGAAAATATGCCAATTACTGAAAACGTCGATATGTCATATTTTGCACAAACTCCCCTGCAGTTTTCAAAATGTCTGAAATGTCGGTAATTTGACTCCTGAGCGTGATTTTTGAGCCGAATTCTGACTCTCTGCACCTATTTTCAGTTTCAAATTACGACTTTTTATACCGAAAATATGCCAATTACTGAAAACGGCGATGGGTCATATTTTGCCCAAACCCCCCTGCAGTTTTTAAAATGTCTGAAATGTCGGAAATTTGACTCCTGAGCGTAATTTATGAGCCAAATTCTGACTTTCTGCACCTATTTTCAGTTTCAAATTACGACGTTTCATACCGAGAATATGCCAATTACTGAAAACGACGATGGGTCATATTTTGCCCAAACCCCCCTGCAGTTTTCAAAATGTCTGAAATGTCGGAAATTTGACTCCTGAGCGTGATTTTTTATCCAAATTCTGACTCTCTGCACCTATTTTCAGTTCCAAATTACGACTTTTTATACCTAAAATATGCCAATTACTGAACACGGCGATGGGTCATATTTTGCCCAAACCCCCCTGCAGTTTTCAAAATGTCTGAAATGTCGGAAATTTGACTCCTGAGCGTGATTTTTGAGCCGAATTCTGACTCTCTGCGTCTATTTTCAGTTTCAAATTACGACTTTTTATACCGAAAATATGCCAATTACTGAAAACGGCGATGGGTCATATTTTGCCCAAACCCCCCTGCAGTTTTCAAAATGTCTGGAATGTCGGAAATTTGACTCCTGAGCGTGATTTTTCAGCCAAATTCTGACTCTCTGCAACTATTTTCAGTTTCAAATTACGACTTTTTATACCGAAAATATGCCAATTACTGAAAACGGCGATGGGTCATATTTTGCCCAAACCCCCCTGCAGTTTTCAAAATGTCTGAAATGTCGGAAATTTGACTCCTGAGCGTGATTTTTGAGCAGAATTCTGACTTTCTGCACCTATTTTCATTTTCAAAATACGACTTTTTATTCCGAAAATATGCCAATTACTGAAAGCGGCGATGGGTCATATTTTGCCCAAACCCCCCTGCAGTTTTCAAAATGTCTGAAATGTAGGAAAGTTGACTCCTGAGCGTGATATTTTATCCGAATTCTGACTCTCTGCACCTAATTTCAGTTTCAATTTACGACGTTTCATACCGAAAATATGCCAATTACTGAAAACGGCGATGGGTCATATTTTGCCCAAACCCCCCTGCAGTTTTTAAAAAGTCTGAAATGTCGGAAATTTGACTCCGGAGCGTAATTTATGAGCCAAATTCTGACTCTCTGCACCTATTTTCAGTTTCAAATTACGACGTTTCATACCGAGAATATGCCAATTACTGAAAACGGCGATGGGTCATATTTTGCCCAAACCCCCCTGCAGTTTTCAAAATGTCTGAAATGTAGGAAAGTTGACTCCGGAGCGTAATTTATGAGCCAAATTCTGACTCTCTGCACCTATTTTCAGTTTCAAACTACGACTTTTTATACCTAAAATATGCCAATTACTGAACACGGCGATGGGTCATATTTTGTCCAAACCCCCCTGCAGTTTTCAAAATGTCTGAAATGTCGGAAATTTGACTCCTGAGCGTGATTTTTGAGCCGAATTCTGACTCTCTGCACCTATTTTCAGTTTCAAATTACGACTTTTTATACCGAAAATATGCCAATTACTGAAAACGGCGATGGGTCATATTTTGCCCAAACCCCCCTGCAGTTTTTAAAATGTCTGAAATGTCGGAAATTTGACTCCGGAGCGTAATTTATGAGCCAAATTCTGACTCTCTGCACCTATTTTCAGTTTCAAATTACGACGTTTCATACCGAAAATATGCCAAATACTGTAAACAGCGATGGGTCATATTTTGCCCAAACCCCCTTGCAGTTTTCAAAATGTCTGAAATGTCGGAAATTTGACTCCTGAGCGTGATTTTTTATCCGAATTCTGACTCTCTGCACCTATTTTTAGTTTCAAATTACGACTTTTTATACTAAAAATATGCCAATTACTGAAAACGGCGATGGGTCATATTTTGCCCAAACCCCCCTGCAGTTTTCAAAATGTCTGAAATTTCGGAAATTTGACTCCTGAGCGTGATTTTTGAGCCGAATTCTGACTTTCTGCACCTATTTTCAGTTTCAAATTACGAATTTATGCCGAAAATATGCCAATTACTGAAAATGGCGATGGGTCATATTTTGCCCAAACCCCCCTGCAGTTTTTAAAAAGTCTGAAATGTCGGAAATTTGACTCCGGAGCGTAATTTATGAGCCAAATTCTGACTCTCTGCGCCTATTTTCAGTTTCAAATTACGACGTTTCATACCGAAAATATGCCAAATACTGTAAACAGCGATGGGTCATATTTTGCCCAAACCCCCTTGCAGTTTTCAAAATGTCTGAAATGTCGGAAATTTGACTCCTGAGCGTGATTTTTTATCCGAATTCTGACTCTCTGCACCTATTTTTAGTTTCAAATTACGACTTTTTATACCAAAAATATGCCAATTACTGAAAACGGCGATGGGTCATATTTTGCCCAAACTCCCTTGCAGTTTTCAAAATGTCTGAAATGTCGGAAATTTTACTCCTGAGCGTGATTTTTGAGCCGAATTCTGACTCTCTGCACCTTTTTAGTTTCAAATTACGACGTTTCATACCGAAAATATGCCAATTACTGTAAACGGCGATGGGTCATATTTTGCCAAAACCCCCCTGCAGTTTTCAAAATGTCTGAAATGTCGGAAATTTGACTCCTGAGCGTGATTTTTGAGCCGAATTCTGACTCTCTACATCTATTTTTTGTTTCAAATTACGACTTTTTATACCGAAAATATGCCAATTACTGAAAACGGCGATGGGTCATATTTTGCCCAAACCCCCCTGTAGTTTTCAAAATGTCTGAAATGTCGGAAATTTGACTCCTGAGCGTGATTTTTGAGCCGAATTCTGACTCTCTGCACCTATTTTCATTTTCAAATTACGACTTTTTATACCGAAAATATGCCAATTACTGAAAACGGCGATGGGTCATATTTTGCCCAAACCCCTCTGCAGTTTTCAAAATGTCCGAAATGTCGGAAATTTGACTCCTGAGCGTGATTTTTGAGCCGAATTCTGACTCTCTGCACCTATTTTCAGTTTCAAATTACGACTTTTTATACCTAAAATATGCCAATTACTGAACACGGCGATGGGTCATATTTTGTCCAAACCCCCCTGCAGTTTTCAAAATGTCTGAAATGTCGGAAATTTGACTCCTGAGCGTGATTTTTGAGCCGAATTCTGACTCTCTGCACCTATTTTCAGTTTCAAATTACGACTTTTTATACCGAAAATATGCCAATTACTGAAAACAGCGATGGGTCATATTTTGCCCAAACCCCCCTGCAGTTTTTAAAATGTCTGAAATGTCGGAAATTTGACTCCGGAGCGTAATTTATGAGCCAAATTCTGACTCTCTGCACCTATTTTCAGTTTCAAATTACGACGTTTCATACCGAAAATATGCCAAATACTGTAAACAGCGATGGGTCATATTTTGCCCAAACCCCCTTGCAGTTTTCAAAATGTCTGAAATGTCGGAAATTTGACTCCTGAGCGTGATTTTTTATCCGAATTCTGACTCTCTGCACCTATTTTTAATTTCAAATTACGACTTTTTATACCAAAAATATGCCAATTACTGAAAACAGCGATGGGTCATATTTTGCCCAAACCCCCCTGCAGTTTTCAAAATGTCTGAAATTTCGGAAATTTGACTCATGAGCGTGATTTTTGAGCCGAATTCTGACTTTCTGCACCTATTTTCAGTTTCAAATTACGACTTTTTATGCCGAAAATATGCCAATTACTGAAAACGGCGATGGGTCATATTTTGCCCAAACCCCCCTGCAGTTTTTAAAAAGTCTGAAATGTCGGAAATTTGACTCCGGAGCGTAATTTATGAGGCAAATTCTGACTCTCTGCACCTATTTTCAGTTTCAAATTACGACGTTTCATACCGAAAATATGCCAAATACTGTAAACAGCGATGGGTCATATTTTGCCCAAACCCCCTTGCAGTTTTCAAAATGTCTGAAATGTCGGAAATTTGACTCCTGAGCGTGATTTTTTATCCGAATTCTGACTCTCTGCACCTATTTTTAGTTTCAAATTACGACTTTTTATACCAAAAATATGCCAATTACTGAAAACGGCGATGGGTCATATTTTGCCCAAACTCCCCTGCAGTTTTCAAAATGTCTGAAATGTCGGAAATTTTACTCCTGAGCGTGATTTTTGAGCCGAATTCTGACTCTCTGCACCTTTTTAGTTTCAAATTACGACGTTTCATACCGAAAATATGCCAATTACTGTAAACGGCGATGGGTCATATTGTGCCAAAACCCCCCTGCAGTTTTCAAAATGTCTGAAATGTCGGAAATTTGACTCCTGAGCGTGATTTTTGAGCCGAATTCTGACTCTCTACATCTATTTTCAGTTTCAAATTACGACTTTTTATACCGAAAATATGCCAATTACTGAAAACGGCGATGGGTCATATTTTGCCCAAACCCCCCTGCAGTTTTCAAAATGTCTGAAATGTCGGAAATTTGACTCCTGAGCGTGATTTTTGAGCCGAATTCTGACTCTCTGCACCTATTTTCATTTTCAAATTACGACTTTTTATACCGAAAATATGCCAATTACTGAAAACGGCGATGGGTCATATTTTGCCCAAACCCCCCTGCAGTTTTCAAAATGTCTGAAATGTCGAAAATTTGACTCCTGAGCGTGATTTTTGAGCCGAATTCTGACTCTCTACATCTATTTTCAGTTTCAAATTACGACGTTTCATACCGAAAATATGCCAATTACTGTAAACTGCAATAGGTCATATTTTGCCCAAACCCCCTGCAGTTTTTAAAATGTCTGAAATGTAGGAAATTTGACTCCTGAGCGTGATATTTTATCCGAATTCTGACTCTCTGCACCTATTTTCAGTTTCAAATTACGACGTTTCATACCGAGAATATGCCAATTAATGAAAACGGCGATGGGCCATATTTTGCCCAAACCCCCCTGCAGTTTTCAAAATGTCTGAAATGTCGGAAATTTGACTCCTGAGCGTAATTTTTTATCCAAATTCTGACTCTCTGCACCTATTTTCAGTTTCAAATTACGACTTTTTATACCTAAAATATGCCAATTACTGAACACGGCGATGGGTCATATTTTGTCCAAACCCCCCTGCAGTTTTCAAAATGTCTGAAATGTCGGAAATTTGACTCCTGAGCGTGATTTTTGAGCCGAATTCTGACTCTCTGCACCTATTTTCAGTTTCAAATTACGACTTTTTATACCGAAAATATGCCAATTACTGAAAACGGCGATGGGTCATATTTTGCCCAAACCCCCCTGCAGTTTTCAAAATGTCTGAAATGTCGGAAATTTGAATCCTGAGCGTGATTTTTGAGCCGAATTCTGACTCTCTGCACCTATTTTCAGTTTCAAATTATGAAGTTTCATACCGAAAATATGCCAAATACTGTAAACAGCGATGGGTCATATTTTGCCCAAACCCCCTTGCAGTTTTCAAAATGTCTGAAATGTCGGAAATTTGACTCCTGAGCGTGATTTTTTATCCGAATTCTGACTCTCTGCACCTATTTTTAGTTTCAAATTACGACTTTTTATACCTAAAATATGCCAATTACTGAACACGGCGATGGGTCATATTTTGTCCAAACCCCCCTGCAGTTTTCAAAATGTCTGAAATTTGACTCCTGAGCGTGATTTTTGAGCCGAATTCTGACTTTCTGCACCTATTTTCAGTTTCAAATTACGACTTTTTATGCCGAAAATATGCCAATTACTGAAAACGGCGATGGGTCATATTTTGCCCAAACCCCCCTGCAGTTTTTAAAATGTCTGAAATGTCGGAAATTTGACTCCTGAGCGTGATTTTTGAGCCGAATTCTGACTCTCTGCACCTATTTTCATTTTCAAATTACGACGTTTCATTGCGAAAATATTCCAATTACTGTAAACGGCGATGGGTCATATTTTGCCCAAACCCCCCTGCAGTTTTCAAAATGTGTGAAATGTCGGAAATTTGACTGCTGAGCGTGATTTTTTATCCGAATTCTGACTCTCTGCACCTATTTTCATTTTCAAATTACGACTTTTTATACCGAAAATATGCCAATTACTGAAAACGGCGATGGGTCATATTTTGCCCAAACCCCCCTGCAGTTTTCAAAATGTGTGAAATGTCGGAAATTTGACTCCTGAGCGTGATTTTTGAGCAGAATTCTGACTTTCTGCACCTATTTTCAGTTTCAAATTACGAAGTTTCATACCGAAAATATGCCAATTACTGTAAACAGCGATGGGTCATATTTTGCCCAAACCCCCCTGCAGTTTTCAAAATGTCTGAAATGTCGGAAATTTGACTCCTGAGCGTGATTTTTTATCCGAATTCTGACTCTCTGCACCTATTTTCAGTTTCAAATTACGAATTTTTATACCGAAAATATGCCAATTACTGAAAACGGCGATGGGTCATATTTTTCCCAAACCCCCCTGCAGTTTTCAAAATGTCTGAAATGTCGGAAATTTGACTCCTGAGCGTGATTTTTGAGCAGAATTCTGACTTTCTGCACCTAATTTCATTTTCAAATTACGACTTTTTATACCGAAAATATGCCAATTACTGAAAACGGCGATGGGTCATATTTTGCCCAAACTCCCCTGCAGTTTTCAAAATGTCTGAAATGTCGGAAATTTTACTCCTGAGCGTGATTTTTGAGCCGAATTCTGACTCTCTGCACCTTTTTAGTTTCAATTTACGACGTTTCATACCGAAAATATGCCAATTACTGTAAACGGCGATAGGTCATATTTTGCCAAAACCCCCCTGCAGTTTTCAAAATGTCTGAAATGTCGGAAATTTGACTCCTGAGAGTGATTTTTTAACCGATTTCTGACTCTCTGCACCTACTTTCAGTTTCAAATTACGAATTTTATACCGAAAATATGCCAATTACTGAAAACGTCGATAGGTCATATTTTGCCCAAACTCCCCTGCAGTTTTCAAAATGTCTGAAATGTCGGTAATTTGACTCCTGAGCGTGATTTTTTAGCCGAATTCTGACTCTCTGCACCTATTTTCAGTTTCAAATTACGACTTTTTATACCGAAAATATGCCAATTACTGAAAACGGCGATGGGTCATATTTTGCCCAAACCCCCCTGCAGTTTTCAAAATGTCTGAAATGTCGGAAATTTGATTCCTGAGCGTGATTTTTGAGCCGAAGTCTGACTCTCTACATCTATTTTCAGTTTCAAATTACGACTTTTTATACCGAAAATATGCCAATTACTGAAAACGGCGATGGGTCATATTTTGCCCAAACCCCCCCTGCACTTTTCAAAATGTCTGAAATGTCGGAAATTTGACTCCTGAGAGTGATTTTATAACCGATTTCTGACTCTCTGCACCTATTTTCAGTTTCAAATTACGAATTTTATACCGAAAATATGCCAATTACTGAAAACGTCGATATGTCATATTTTGCACAAACTCCCCTGCAGTTTTCAAAATGTCTGAAATGTCGGTAATTTGACTCCTGAGCGTGATTTTTGAGCCGAATTCTGACTCTCTGCACCTATTTTCAGTTTCAAATTACGACTTTTTATACCGAAAATATGCCAATTACTGAAAACGGCGATGGGTCATATTTTGCCCAAACCCCCCTGCAGTTTTTAAAATGTCTGAAATGTCGGAAATTTGACTCCTGAGCGTAATTTATGAGCCAAATTCTGACTCTCTGCACCTATTTTCAGTTTCAAATTACGACGTTTCATACCGAGAATATGCCAATTACTGAAAACGACGATGGGTCATATTTTGCCCAAACCCCCCTGCAGTTTTCAAAATGTCTGAAATGTCGGAAATTTGACTCCTGAGCGTGATTTTTTATCCAAATTCTGACTCTCTGCACCTATTTTCAGTTCCAAATTACGACTTTTTATACCTAAAAAATGCCAATTACTGAACACGGCGATGGGTCATATTTTGCCCAAACCCCCCTGCAGTTTTCAAAATGTCTGAAATGTCGGAAATTTGACTCCTGAGCGTGATTTTTTAGTCGAATTCTGACTCTCTGCACCTATTTTCAGTTTCAAATTACGACTTTTTATTCCGAAAATATGCCAATTACTGAAAACGGCGATGGGTCATATTTTGCCCAAACCCCCCTGCAGTTTTCAAAATGTCCGAAATGTCGGAAATTTGAATCCTGAGCGTGATTTTTGAGCCGAATTCTGACTCTCTGCACCTATTTTCAGTTTCAAATTATGAAGTTTCATACAGAAAATATGCCAAATACTGCAAACAGCGATGGGTCATATTTTGCCCAAACCCCCTTGCAGTTTTCAAAATGTCTGAAATGTCGGAAATTTGACTCCTGAGCGTGATTTTTTATCCGAATTCTGACTCTCTGCACCTATTTTTAGTTTCAAATTACGACTTTTTATACCTAAAATATGCCAATTACTGAACACGGCGATGGGTCATATTTTGTCCAAACCCCCCTGCAGTTTTCAAAATGTCTGAAATTTGACTCCTGAGCGTGATTTTTGAGCCGAATTCTGACTTTCTGCACCTATTTTCAGTTTCAAATTACGACTTTTTATGCCGAAAATATGCCAATTACTGAAAACGGCGATGGGTCATATTTTGCCCAAACCCCCTTGCAGTTTTTAAAATGTCTGAAATGTCGGAAATTTGACTCGTGAGCGTGATTTTTGAGCCGAATTCTGACTCTCTGCACCTATTTTCATTTTCAAATTACGACGTTTCATTGCGAAAATATTCCAATTACTGTAAACGGCGATGGGTCATATTTTGCCCAAACCCCCCTGCAGTTTTCAAAATGTTTGAAATGTCGGAAATTTGACTCCTGAGCGTGATTTTTTATCCGAATTCTGACTCTCTGCACCTATTTTCAGTTTCAAATTACGACTTTTTATACCGAAAATATGCCAATTACTGAAAACGGCGATGGGTCATATTTTTCCCAAACCCCCCTGCAGTTTTCAAAATGTCTGAAATGTCGGAAATTTGACTCCTGAGCGTGATTTTTGAGCAGAATTCTGACTTTCTGCACCTATTTTCATTTTCAAATTACGACTTTTTATACCGAAAATATGCCAATTACTGAAAACGGCGATGGGTCATATTTTGCCCAAACTCCCCTGCAGTTTTCAAAATGTCTGAAATGTCGGAAATTTTACTCCTGAGCGTGATTTTTGAGCCGAATTCTGACTCTCTGCACCTTTTTAGTTTCAAATTACGACGTTTCATACCGAAAATATGCCAATTACTGTAAACGGCGATGAGTCATATTTTGCCAAAACCCCCCTGCAGTTTTCAAAATGTCTGAAATGTCGGAAATTTGACTCCTGAGAGTGATTTTTTAACCGATTTCTGACTCTCTGCACCTATTTTCAGTTTCAAATTACGAATTTTATACCGAAAATATGCCAATTACTGAAAACGTCGATAGGTCATATTTTGCCCAAACTCCCCTGCAGTATTCAAAATGTCTGAAATGTCGGTAATTTGACTCCTGAGCGTGATTTTTGAGCCGAATTTTGACTCTCTGCACCTATTTTTAATTTCAAATTACGAATTTTTATACCGAAAATATGCCAATTACTGAAAACGGCGATGGGTCATATTTTGCCCAAACCCCCCTGCAGTTTTCAAAATGTCTGAAATGTCGGAAATTTGATTCCTGAGCGTGATTTTTGAGCCGATGTCTGACTCTCTACATCTATTTTCAGTTTCAAATTACGACTTTTTATACCGAAAATATGCCAATTACTGAAAACGGCGATGGGTCATATTTTGCCCAAACCCACCTGCAGTTTTTAAAATGTCTGAAATTTCGGAAATTTGACTCCTGAGCGTGATTTTTGAGCCGAATTCTGACTCTCTGCACCTATTTTCAGTTTCAAATTACGACTTTTTATACCGAAAATTTGCCAATTACTGAAAACGGCGATGGGTCATATTTCGCCCAAACCCCCCTGCAGTTTTCAAAATGTCTGAAATGTCGGAAATTTGACTCCTGAGAGTGATTTTTTAACCGATTTCTGACTCTCTGCACCTATTTTCAGTTTCAAATTACGAATTTTATACCGAAAATATGCCAATTACTGAAAACGTCGATAGGTCATATTTTGCCCAAACTCCCCTGCAGTTTTCAAAATGTCTGAAATGTCGGTAATTTGACTCCTGAGCGTGATTTTTGAGCCGAATTCTGACTCTCTGCACCTATTTTCAGCTTCAAATTACGACTTTTTATACCGAAAATATGCCAATTACTGAAAACGGCGATGGGTCATATTTTGCCCAAACCCCCCTGCAGTTTTCAAAATGTCTGAAATGTCGGAAATTTGACTCCTGAGCGTGATTTTTGAGCCGAATTCTGACTCTCTGCACCTATTTTCAGTTTCAAATTACGACTTTTTATACCGAAAATATGCCAATTACTGAAAACGGCGATGGGTCATATTTTGCCCAAACCCCCCCTGCAGTTTTCAAAATGTCTGAAATGTCGGAAATTTGAATCCTGAGCGTGATTTTTGAGCCGAATTCTGACTCTCTGCACCTAATTTCAGTTTCAAATTACGAAGTTTCATACCGAAAATATGCCAATTACTGAAAACGGCGATGGGTCATATTTTGCCAAAACCCCCCTGCAGTTTTTAAATTGTATGAAATGTCGGAAATTTGACTACTGAGCGTGATTTTTGAGCCAAATCTGACTCTCTGCACCTATTTTCAGTTTCAAATTACTACATTTCATACCGAGAATATGCCAATTACTGAAAACGGCGATGGGTCATATTTTGCCCAAACCCCCCTGCAGTTTTCAAAATGTCTGGAATGTCGGAAATTTGACTCCTGAGCGTGATTTTTCAGCCAAATTCTGACTCTCTGCAACTATTTTCAGTTTCAAATTACGACTTTTTATACCGAAAATATGCCAATTACTGAAAACGGCGATGGGTCATATTTTGCCCAAACCCCCCTGCAGTTTTCAAAATGTCTGAAATGTCGGAAATTTGACTCCTGAGCGTGATTTTTTAGCAGAATTCTGACTTTCTGCACCTATTTTCATTTTCAAATTACGACTTTTTATACCGAAAATATGCCAATTACTGAAAACGGCGATGGGTCATATTTTGACCAAACCCCCCTGCAGTTTTCAAAATGTCTGAAATGTCGGAAATTTGACTCCTGAGCGTGATTTTTGAGCCGAATTCTGACTCTCTACATCTATTTTCAGTTTCAAATTACGACGTTTCATACCGAAAATATGCCAATTACTGTAAACTGCAATAGGTCATATTTTGCCCAAACCCCCTGCAGTTTTCAAAATGTCTGAAATGTAGGAAATTTGACTCCTGAGCGTGATATTTTATCCGAATTCTGACTCTCTGCACCTAATTTCAGTTTCAATTTACGACGTTTCATACCGAAAATATGCCAATTACTGAAAACGGCGATGGGTCATATTTTGCCCAAACCCCCCTGCAGTTTTTTAAATGTCTGAAATGTCGGAAATTTGACTCCTGAGCGTAATTTATGAGCCAAATTCTGACTCTCTGCACCTATTTTCAGTTTCAAATTACGACGTTTCATACCGAGAATATGCCAATTACTGAAAACGGCGATGGGTCATATTTTGCCCAAACCCCCCTGCAGTTTTCAAAATGTCTGAAATGTCGGAAATTTGACTCCTGAGCGTGATTTTTTATCCAAATTCTGACTCTCTGCACCTATTTTCAGTTTCAAATTACGACTTTTTATACCTAAAATATGCCAATTACTGAACACGGCGATGGGTCATATTTTGCCCAAACCCCCCTGCAGTTTTCAAAATGTCTGAAATGTCGGAAATTTGACTCCTGAGCGTGATTTTTTATCCAAATTCTGACTCTCTGCACCTATTTTCAGTTTCAAATTACGACTTTTTATACCGAAAATATGCCAATTACTGAAAACGGCGATGGGTCATATTTTGACCAAACCCCCCTGCAGTTTTTAAAATGTCTGAAATGTCGGAAATTTGACTCCTGAGCGTGATTTTTGAGCCGAATTCTGACTCTCTACATCTATTTTCAGTTTCAAATTACGACGTTTCATACCGAAAATATGCCAATTACTGTAAACTGCAATAGGTCATATTTTGCCCAAACCCCCTGCAGTTTTCAAAATGTCTGAAATGTAGGAAATTTGACTCCTGAGCGTGATATTTTATCCGAATTCTGACTCTCTGCACCTAATTTCAGTTTCAATTTACGACGTTTCATACCAAAAATATGCCAATTACTGAAAACGGCGATGGGTCATATTTTGCCCAAACCCCCCTGCAGTTTTTTAAATGTCTGAAATGTCGGAAATTTGACTCCTGAGCGTAATTTATGAGCCAAATTCTGACTCTCTGCACCTATTTTCAGTTTCAAATTACGACGTTTCATACCGAGAATATGCCAATTACTGAAAACGGCGATGGGTCATATTTTGCCCAAACCCCCCTGCAGTTTTCAAAATGTCTGAAATGTCGGAAATTTGACTCCTGAGCGTGATTTTTTATCCAAATTCTGACTCTCTGCACCTATTTTCAGTTTCAAATTACGACTTTTTATACCTAAAATATGCCAATTACTGAACACGGCGATGGGTCATATTTTGCCCAAACCCCCCTGCAGTTTTCAAAATGTCTGAAATGTCGGAAATTTGACTCCTGAGCGTGATTTTTGAGTCGAATTCTGACTCTCTGCACCTATTTTCAGTTTCAAATTACGACTTTTTATTCCGAAAATATGCCAATTACTGAAAACGGCGATGGGTCATATTTTGCCCAAACCCCCCTGCAGTTTTCAAAATGTCGGAAATGTCGGAAATTTGATTCCTGAGCGTGATTTTTGAGCCGAAGTCTGACTCTCTACATCTATTTTCAGTTTCAAATTACGACTTTTTATACCGAAAATATGCCAATTACTGAAAACGGCGATGGGTTATATTTTGCCCAAACCCCCCTGCAGTTTTTAAAATGTCTGAAATGTCGGAAATTTGAATCCTGAGCGTGATTTTTGAGCCGAATTCTGACTCTCTGCACCTAATTTCAGTTTCAAATTACGAAGTTTCATACCGAAAATATGCCAATTACTGAAAACGGCGATGGGTCATATTTTGCCAAAACCCCCCTGCAGTTTTTAAATTGTATGAAATGTCGGAAATTTGACTACTGAGCGTGATTTTTGAGCCAAATCTGACTCTCTGCACCTATTTTCAGTTTCAAATTACTACATTTCATACCGAGAATGTGCCAATTACTGAAAACGGCGATGGGTCATATTTTGCCCAAACCCCCCTGCAGTTTTCAAAATGTCTGGAATGTCGGAAATTTGACTCCTGAGCGTGATTTTTCAGCCAAATTCTGACTCTCTGCAACTATTTTCAGTTTCAAATTACGACTTTTTATACCGACAATATGCCAATTACTGAAAACGGCGATGGGTCATATTTTGCCCAAACCTCCCTGCAGTTTTCAAAATGTCTGAAATGTCGGAAATTTGACTCCTGAGCGTGATTTTTGAGCAGAATTCTGACTTTCTGCACCTATTTTCATTTTCAAATTACGACTTTTTATACCAAAAATATGCCAATTACTGAAAACGGCGATGGGTCATATTTTGACCAAACCCCCCTGCAGTTTTCAAAATGTCTGAAATGTCGGAAATTTGACTCCTGAGCGTGATTTTTGAGCCGAATTCTGACTCTCTACATCTATTTTCAGTTTCAAATTACGACGTTTCATACCGAAAATATGCCAATTACTGTAAACTGCAATAGGTCATATTTTGCCCAAACCCCCTGCAGTTTTCAAAATGTCTGAAATGTAGGAAATTTGACTCCTGAGCGTGATATTTTATCCGAATTCTGACTCTCTGCACCTAATTTCAGTTTCAATTTACGACGTTTCATACCGAAAATATGCCAATTACTGAAAACGGCGATGGGTCATATTTTGCCCAAACCCCCCTGCAGTTTTTTAAATGTCTGAAATGTCGGAAATTTGACTCCTGAGCGTAATTTATGAGCCAAATTCTGACTCTCTGCACCTATTTTCAGTTTCAAATTACGACGTTTCATACCGAGAATATGCCAATTACTGAAAACGGCGATGGGTCATATTTTGCCCAAACCCCCCTGCAGTTTTCAAAATGTCTGAAATGTCGGAAATTTGACTCCTGAGCGTGATTTTTTATCCAAATTCTGACTCTCTGCACCTATTTTCAGTTTCAAATTACGACTTTTTATACCTAAAATATGCCAATTACTGAACACGGCGATGGGTCATATTTTGCCCAAACCCCCCTGCAGTTTTCAAAATGTCTGAAATGTCGGAAATTTGACTCCTGAGCGTGATTTTTGAGTCGAATTCTGACTCTCTGCACCTATTTTCAGTTTCAAATTACGAATTTTATACCGAAAATATGCCAATTACTGAAAACGGCGATGGGTTATATTTTGCCCAAACCCCCCTGCAGTTTTTAAAATGTCTGAAATGTCGGAAATTTGAATCCTGAGCGTGATTTTTGAGCCGAATTCTGACTCTCTGCACCTAATTTCAGTTTCAAATTACGAAGTTTCATACCGAAAATATGCCAATTACTGAAAACGGCGATGGGTCATATTTTGCCAAAACCCCCCTGCAGTTTTTAAATTGTATGAAATGTCGGAAATTTGACTACTGAGCGTGATTTTTGAGCCAAATCTGACTCTCTGCACCTATTTTCAGTTTCAAATTACTACATTTCATACCGAGAATATGCCAATTACTGAAAACGGCGATGGGTCATATTTTGCCCAAACCCCCCTGCAGTTTTCAAAATGTCTGGAATGTCGGAAATTTGACTCCTGAGCGTGATTTTTCAGCCAAATTCTGACTCTCTGCAACTATTTTCAGTTTCAAATTACGACTTTTTATACCGAAAATATGCCAATTACTGAAAACGGCGATGGGTCATATTTTGCCCAAACCCCCCTGCAGTTTTCAAAATGTCTGAAATGTCGGAAATTTGACTCCTGAGCGTGATTTTTGAGCAGAATTCTGACTTTCTGCACCTATTTTCATTTTCAAATTACGACTTTTTATACCGAAAATATGCCAATTACTGAAAACGGCGATGGGTCATATTTTGACCAAACCCCCCTGCAGTTTTCAAAATGTCGGAAATGTCGGAAATTTGACTCCTGAGCGTGATTTTTGAGCCGAATTCTGACTCTCTACATCTATTTTCAGTTTCAAATTACGACGTTTCATACCGAAAATATGCCAATTACTGTAAACTGCAGTAGGTCATATTTTGCCCAAACCCCCTGCAGTTTTCAAAATGTCTGAAATGTAGGAAATTTGACTCCTGAGCGTGATATTTTATCCGAATTCTGACTCTCTGCACCTAATTTCAGTTTCAATTTACGACGTTTCATACCGAAAATATGCCAATTACTGAAAACGGCGATGGGTCATATTTTGCCCAAACCCCCCTGCAGTTTTTTAAATGTCTGAAATGTCGGAAATTTGACTCCTGAGCGTAATTTATGAGCCAAATTCTGACTCTCTGCACCTATTTTCAGTTTCAAATTACGACGTTTCATACCGAGAATATGCCAATTACTGAAAACGGCGATGGGTCATATTTTGCCCAAACCCCCCTGCAGTTTTCAAAATGTCTGAAATGTCGGAAATTTGACTCCTGAGCGTGATTTTTTATCCAAATTCTGACTCTCTGCACCTATTTTCAGTTTCAAATTACGACTTTTTATACCTAAAATATGCCAATTACTGAACACGGCGATGGGTCATATTTTGCCCAAACCCCCCTGCAGTTTTCAAAATGTCTGAAATGTCGGAAATTTGACTCCTGAGCATGATTTTTGAGTCGAATTCTGACTCTCTGCACCTATTTTCAGTTTCAAATTACGACTTTTTATTCCGAAAATATGCCAATTACTGAAAACGGCGATGGGTCATATTTTGCCCAAACCACCCTGCAGTTTTCAAAATGTCGGAAATGTCGGAAATTTGATTCCTGAGCGTGATTTTTGAGCCGAAGTCTGACTCTCTACATCTATTTTCAGTTTCAAATTACGACTTTTTATACCGAAAATATGCCAATTACTGAAAACGGCGATGGGTTATATTTTGCCCAAACCCCCCTGCAGTTTTTAAAATGTCTGAAATGTCGGAAATTTGACTCCTGAGCGTGATTTTTTAGCAGAATTCTGACTTTCTGCACCTATTTTCATTTTCAAATTACGAATTTTTATACCGAAAATATGCCATTACTGAAAACGGCGATGGGTCATATTTTGCCCAAACTCCCCTGCAGTTTTCAAAATGTCTGAAATGTCGGAAATTTTACTCCTGAGCGTGATTTTTGAGCCGAATTCTGACTCTCTGCACCTTTTTAGTTTCAAATTACGACGTTTCATACCGAAAATATGCCAATTACTGTAAACGGCGATGGGTCATATTTTGCCAAAACCCGCCTGCAGTTTTCAAAATGTCTGAAATGTCGGAAATTTGACTCCTGAGAGTGATTTTTTAACCGATTTCTTACTCTCTGCACCTATTTTCAGTTTCAAATTACGACTTTTTGTACCGAAAATATGCCAATTACTGAAAACGGCGATGGGTCATATTTTGCCCAAACCCCCATGCAGTTTTCAAAATGTCTGAAATGTCGGAAATTTGATTCCTGAGCGTGATTTTTGAGCCGATGTCTGACTCTCTACATCTATTTTCAGTTTCAAATTACGACTTTTTATACCAAAAATATGCCAATTACTGAAAACGGCGATGGGTCATATTTTGCCCAAACCCCCCTGCAGTTTTTAAAATGTCTGAAATGTCGGAAATTTGACTCCTGAGCGTGATTTTTGAGCCGAATTCTGACTCTCTGCACCTATTTTCAGTTTCAAATTACGACTTTTTATACCGAAAATATGCCAATTACTGAAAACGGCGATGGGTCATATTTTGCCCAAACCCCCCCTGCAGTTTTCAAAATGTCTGAAATGTCGGAAATTTGACTCCTGAGAGTGATTTTTTAACCGATTTCTGACTCTCTGCACCTATTTTCAGTTTCAAATTACGAATTTTATACCGAAAATATGCCAATTACTGAAAACGTCGATAGGTCATATTTTGCCCAAACTCCCCTGCAGTTTTCAAAATGTCTGAAATGTCGGTAATTTGACTCCTGAGCGTGATTTTTGAGCCGAATTCTGACTCTCTGCACCTATTTTCAGCTTCAAATTACGACTTTTTATACCGAAAATATGCCAATTACTGAAAACGGCGATGGGTCATATTTTGCCCAAACCCCCCTGCAGTTTTCAAAATGTCCGAAATGTCGGAAATTTGACTCCTGAGCGTGATTTTTGAGCCGAATTCTGACTCTCTGCACCTATTTTCAGTTTCAAATTACGACTTTTTATACCGAAAATATGCCAATTACTGAAAACGGCGATGGGTCATATTTTGCCCAAACCCCCCCTGCAGTTTTCAAAATGTCTGAAATGTCGGAAATTTGAATCCTGAGCGTGATTTTTGAGCCGAATTCTGACTCTCTGCACCTAATTTCAGTTTCAAATTACGAAGTTTCATACCGAAAATATGCCAATTACTGAAAACGGCGATAGTCATATTTTGCCAAAACCCCCCTGCAGTTTTTAAATTGTATGAAATGTCGGAAATTTGACTACTGAGCGTGATTTTTGAGCCGAATTCTGACTCTCTGCACCTATTTTCAGTTTCAAATTACTACATTTCATACCGAGAATATGCCAATTACTGAAAACGGCGATGGGTCATATTTTGCCCAAACCCCCCTGCAGTTTTCAAAATGTCTGGAATGTCGGAAATTTGACTCCTGAGCGTGATTTTTCAGCCAAATTCTGACTCTCTGCAACTATTTTCAGTTTCAAATTACGACTTTTTATACCGAAAATATGCCAATTACTGAAAACGTCGATGGGTCATATTTTGCCCAAACCCCCCCTGCAGTTTTCAAAATGTCTGAAATGTCGGAAATTTGACTCCTGAGCGTGATTTTTGAGCAGAATTCTGACTTTCTGCACCTATTTTCATTTTCAAATTACGACTTTTTATACCGAAAATATGCCAATTACTGAAAACGGCGATGGGTCATATTTTGACCAAACCCCCCTGCAGTTTTCAAAATGTCTGAAATGTCGGAAATTTGACTCCTGAGCGTGATTTTTGAGCCGAATTCTGACTCTCTACATCTATTTTCAGTTTCAAATTACGACGTTTCATACCGAAAATATGCCAATTACTGTAAACTGCGATAGGTCATATTTTGCCCAAACCCCCTGCAGTTTTCAAAATGTCTGAAATGTAGGAAATTTGACTCCTGAGCGTGATATTTTATCCGAATTCTGACTCTCTGCACCTAATTTCAGTTTCAATTTACGACGTTTCATACCGAAAATATGCCAATTACTGAAAACGGCGATGGGTCATATTTTGCCCAAACCCCCCTGCAGTTTGTAAAATGTCTGAAATGTCGGAAATTTGACTCCTGAGCGTAATATATGAGCCAAATTCTGACTCTCTGCACCTATTTTCAGTTTCAAATTACGACGTTTCATACCGAGAATAAGCCAATTACTGAAAACGGCGATGGGTCATATTTTGCCCAAACCCCCCTGCAGTTTTCAAAATGTCTGAAATGTCGGAAATTTGACTCCTGAGCGTGATTTTTTATCCAAATTCTGACTCTCTGCACCTATTTTCAGTTTCAAATTACGACTTTTTATTCCGAAAATATGCCAATTACTGAAAACGGCGATGGGTCATATTTTGCCCAAACCCCCCTGCAGTTTTCAAAATGTCTGAAATGTCGGAAATTTGAATCCTGAGCGTGATTTTTGAGCCGAATTCTGACTCTCTGCACCTATTTTCAGTTTCAAATTACGAAGTTTCATACCTAAAATATGCCAATTACTGAACACAGCGATGGGTCATATTTTGCCCAAACCCCCCTGCAGTTTTCAAAATGTCTGAAATGTCGGAAATTTGACTCCTGAGCGTGATTTTTGAGTCGAATTCTGACTCTCTGCACCTATTTTCAGTTTCAAATTACGACTTTTTATTCCGAAAATATGCCAATTACTGAAAACGGCGATGGGTCATATTTTGCCCAAACCCCCCTGCAGTTTTCAAAATGTCTGAAATGTCGGAAATTTGAATCCTGAGCGTGATTTTTGAGCCGAATTCTGACTCTCTGCACCTATTTTCAGTTTCAAATTACGAAGTTTCATACCGAAAATATGCCAAATACTGTAAACAGCGATGGGTCATATTTTGCCCAAACCCCCTTGCAGTTTTCAAAATGTCTGAAATGTCGGAAATTTGACTCCTGAGCGTGATTTTTTATCCGAATTCAGACTCTCTGCACCTTCTTTTAGTTTCAAATTACGACTTTTTATACCAAAAATATGCCAATTACTGAAAACGGCGATGGGTCATATTTTGCCCAAACCCCCCTGCAGTTTTCAAAATGTCTGAAATTTCGGAAATTTGACTCCTGAGCGTGATTTTTGAGCCGAATTCTGACTTTCTTCACCTATTTTCAGTTTCAAATTACGACTTTTTATGCCGAAAATATGCCAATTACTGAAAACGGCGATGGGTCATATTTTGCCCAAACCCCCTTGCAGTTCTTAAAATGTCTGAAATGTCGGAAATTTGAATCCTGAGCGTGATTTTTGAGCCGAATTCTGACTCTCTGCACCTATTTTCAGTTTCAAATTACGACGTTTCATACCGAAAATATGCCAATTACTGTAAACAGCGATAGTCATATTTTGCCCAAACCCACCTGCAATTTTCAAAATGTCTGAAATGTCGGAAATTTGACTCCTGAGCATGATTTTTTATCCGAATTCTGACTCTCTGCACCTATTTTCAGTTTCAAATTACGACTTTTTATACCTAAAATATGCCAATTACTGAACACGGCGATGGGTCATATTTTGCCCAAACCCCCCTGCAGTTTTCAAAATGTCTGAAATGTCGGAAATTTGACTCCTGAGCGTGATTTTTTATCCAAATTCTGACTCTCTGCACCTATTTTCAGTTTCAAATTACGACTTTTTATACCTAAAATATGCCAATTACTGAACACGGCGATGGGTCATATTTTGCCCAAACCCCCCTACAGTTTTCAAAATGTCTGAAATGTCGGAAATTTGACTCCTGAGCGTGATTTTTGAGTCGAATTCTGACTCTCTGCACCTATTTTCAGTTTCAAATTACGACTTTTTATTCCGAAAATATGCCAATTACTGAAAACGGCGATGGGTCATATTTTGCCCAAACCCCCCTGCAGTTTTCAAAATTTCTGAAATGTCGGAAATTTGAATCCTGAGCGTGATTTTTGAGCCGAATTCTGACTCTCTGCACCTATTTTCAGTTTCAAATTACGAAGTTTCATACCGAAAATATGCCAAATACTGTAAACAGCGATGGGTCATATTTTGCCCAAACCCCCTTGCAGTTTTCAAAATGTCTGAAATGTCGGAAATTTGACTCCTGAGCGTGATTTTTTATCCGAATACTGACTCTCTGCACCTACTTTTAGTTTCAAATTACGACTTTTTATACCAAAAATATGCCAATTACTGAAAACGGCGATGGGTCATATTTTGCCCAAACCCCCCTGCAGTTTTCAAAATGTCTGAAATGTCGGAAATTTGAATCCTGAGCGTGATTTTTGAGCCGAATTCTGACTCTCTGCACCTATTTTCAGTTTCAAATTACGACGTTTCATACAGAAAATATGCCAATTACTGTAATCAGCGATGGGTCATATTTTGCCCAAACCCCCCTGCAGTTTTCAAAATGTCTGAAATGTCGGAAATTTGACTCCTGAGAGTGATTTTTTACCCGATTTCTGACTCTCTGCACCTATTTTCAGTTTCAAATTACGAATTTTATACCGAAAATATGCCAATTACTGAAAACGTCGATAGGTCATATTTTGCCCAAACTCCCCTGCAGTTTTCAAAATGTCTGAAATGTAGAAAATTTGACTGCTGAGCGTGATATTTTATCCGAATTCTGACTCTCTGCACCTAATTTCAGTTTCAATTTACGACGTTTCATACCGAAAATATGCCAATTACTGAAAACGGCGATGGGTCATATTTTGCCCAAACCCCCCTGCAGTTTCTAAAATGTCTGAAATGTCGGAAATTTGACCCCTGAGCGTAATTTATGAGCCAAATCCTGACTCTCTGCACTTATTTTCAGTTTCAAATTACGAAGTTTCATCCCGAAAATATGCCAAATACTGTAAACAGCGATGGGTCATATTTTGCCCATCCCCCTTGCAGTTTTCAAAATGTCTGAAATGTCGGAAATTTGACTCCAGAGCGTGATTTTTTATCCGAATTCTGACTCTCTGCACCTACTTTTAGTTTCAAATTACGACTTTGTATACCAAAAATATGCCAATTACTGAAAACGGCGATGGGTCATATTTTGCCCTAACCCCCCTGCAGTTTTCAAAATGTCTGAAATTTCGGAAATTTGACTCCTGAGCGTGATTTTTGAGCCGAATTCTGACTTTCTGCACCTATTTTCAGTTTCAAATAACGACTTTTTATGCCGAAAATATGCCAATTACTGAAAACGGCGATGGGTCATATTTGGCCCAAACCCCCTTGCAGTTTTTAAAATGTCTGAAATGTCGGAAATTTAAATCCTGAGCGTGATTTTTGAGCCGAATTCTGACTCTCTTCACCTATTTTCAGTTTCAAATTACGACGTTTCATACCGAAAATATGCCAATTACTATAAACAGCGATAGTCATATTTTGCCCAAACCCCCATGCAATTTTCAAAATGTCTGAAATGTCGGAAATTTGACTCCTGAGCATGATTTTTTTCCAAATTCTGACTCTCTGCACCTATTTTCAGTTTTAAATTACGAATTTTTATACCGAAAATATGCCAATTACTGAAAACGGCGATGGGTCATATTTTGACCAAACCCCCCTGCAGTTTTCAAAATGTCTGAAATGTCGGAAATTTGACTCCTGAGCGTGATTTTTTAGCAGAATTCTGACTTTCTGCACCTATTTTCAGTTTCAAATTACGAAGTTTCATACCGAAAATATGCCAATTACTGTAAACAGCGATGGGTCATATTTTGCCCAAACCCCCCCTGCAGTTTTCAAAATGTCTGAAATGTCGGAAATGTGACTCCTGAGAGTGATTTTTTAACCGATTTCTGACTCTCTGCACCTATTTTCAGTTTCAAATTACGACGTTTCATACAGAAAATATGCCAATTACTGTAAACTGCGATAGGTCATATTTTGCCCAAACCCCCCTGCAGTTTTTAAAATGTCTGAAATGTCGGAAATTTGACTCCTGAGAGTGATTTTTTAACCGATTTCTGACTCTCTGCACCTATTTTCAGTTTCAAATTACGACTTTTTATACCGAAAATATGCCAATTACTGAAAACGTCGATAGGTCATATTTTGCCCAAACTCCCCTGCAGTTTTCAAAATGTCTGAAAATTCGGAAATTTGACTCCTGAGCGTGATTTTTGAGCCGAATTCTGACTCTCTGCACCTATTTTCAGTTTCAAATTACGACTTTTTATACCGAAAATATGCCAATTACTGAAAACGGCGATGGGTCATATTTTGCCCAAACCCCCCTGCAGTTTTCAAAATGTCTGAAATGTCGGAAATTTGAATCCTGAGCGTGATTTTTGAGCCGAATTCTGACTCTCTGCACCTATTTTCAGTTTCAAATTACGACGTTTCATACAGAAAATATGCCAATTACTGTAATCAGCGATGGGTCATATTTTGCCCAAACCCCCCTGCAGTTTTCAAAATGTCTGAAATGTCGGAAATTTGACTCCTGAGAGTGATTTTTTACCCGATTTCTGACTCTCTGCACCTATTTTCAGTTTCAAATTACGAATTTTATACCGAAAATATGCCAATTACTGAAAACGTCGATAGGTCATATTTTGCCCAAACTCCCCTGCAGTTTTCAAAATGTCTGAAATGTAGAAAATTTGACTGCTGAGCGTGATATTTTATCCGAATTCTGACTCTCTGCACCTAATTTCAGTTTCAATTTACGACGTTTCATACCGAAAATATGCCAATTACTGAAAACGGCGATGGGTCATATTTTGCCCAAACCCCCCTGCAGTTTCTAAAATGTCTGAAATGTCGGAAATTTGACCCCTGAGCGTAATTTATGAGCCAAATTCTGACTCTCTGCACTTATTTTCAGTTTCAAATTACGAAGTTTCATCCCGAAAATATGCCAAATACTGTAAACAGCGATAGGTCATATTTTGCCCATCCCCCTTGCAGTTTTCAAAATGTCTGAAATGTCGGAAATTTGACTCCAGAGCGTGATTTTTTATCCGAATTCTGACTCTCTGCACCTACTTTTAGTTTCAAATTACGACTTTGTATACCAAAAATATGCCAATTACTGAAAACGGCGATGGGTCATATTTTGCCCTAACCCCCCTGCAGTTTTCAAAATGTCTGAAATTTCGGAAATTTGACTCCTGAGCGTGATTTTTGAGCCGAATTCTGACTTTCTGCACCTATTTTCAGTTTCAAATAACGACTTTTTATGCCGAAAATATGCCAATTACTGAAAACGGCGATGGGTCATATTTGGCCCAAACCCCCTTGCAGTTTTTAAAATGTCTGAAATGTCGGAAATTTGAATCCTGAGCGTGATTTTTGAGCCGAATTCTGACTCTCTTCACCTATTTTCAGTTTCAAATTACGACGTTTCATACCGAAAATATGCCAATTACTATAAACAGCGATAGTCATATTTTGCCCAAACCCCCATGCAATTTTCAAAATGTCTGAAATGTCGGAAATTTGACTCCTGAGCATGATTTTTTTCCAAATTCTGACTCTCTGCACCTATTTTCAGTTTTAAATTACGAATTTTTATACCGAAAATATGCCAATTACTGAAAACGGCGATGGGTCATATTTTGCCCAAACCCCCCTGCAGTTTTCAAAATGTCTGAAATGTCGGAAATTTGACTCCTGAGCGTGATTTTTTAGCAGAATTCTGACTTTCTGCACCTATTTTCAGTTTCAAATTACGAAGTTTCATACCGAAAATATGCCAATTACTGTAAACAGCGATGGGTCATATTTTGCCCAAACCCCCCCTGCAGTTTTCAAAATGTCTGAAATGTCGGAAATGTGACTCCTGAGCGTGATTTTTTATCCGAATTCTGACTCTCTGCACCTATTTTCAGTTTCAAATTACGACTTTTTATACCGAAAATATGCCAATTACTGAAAACGGCGATGGGTCATATTTTGCCCAAACCCCCCTGCATTTTTCAAAATGTCTGAAATGTCGGAAATTTGAATCCTGTGCGTGATTTTTGAGCCGAATTCTGACTCTCTGCACCTATTTTCAGTTTCAAATTACGACGTTTCATACCGAAAATATGCCAATTACTGTAAACAGCGATGGGTCATATTTTGCCCAAACCCCCCTGCAGTTTTCAAAATGTCTGAAATGTCGGAAATTTGACTCCTGAGCATGATTTTTTATCCGAATTCTGACTCTCTGCACCTATTTTCAGTTTCAAATTACGACTTTTTATACCGAAAATATGCCAATTACTGAAAACGGCGATGGGTCCTATTTTGCCCAAACCCCCCTGCAGTTTTCAAAATGTCTGAAATGTCGGAAATTTGACTCCTGAGCGTGATTTTTTTAGCAGAATTCTGACTTTCTTCACCTATTTTCAGTTTCAAATTACGAAGTTTCATACCGAAAATATGCCAATTACTGTAAACAGCGATGGGTCATATTTTGCCCGAACCCCCCCTGCAGTTTTCAAAATGTCTGAAATGTCGGAAATTTGACTCCTGAGCGTGATTTTTTTAGCAGAATTCTGACTTTCTGCACCTATTTTCAGTTTCAAATTACGAAGTTTCATACCGAAAATATGCCAATTACTGTAAACAGCGATGGGTCATATTTTGCCCAAACCCCCCTGCAGTTTTCAAAATGTCTGAAATTTGACTCCTGAGCATGATTTTTTTATCCGAATTCTGACTCTCTGCACCTATTTTCAGTTTCAAATTACGAATTTTTATACCGAAAATATGCCAATTACTGAAAACGGCGATGGGTCATATTTTTCCCAAACCCCCCTGCAGTTTTCAAAATGTCTGAAATGTCGGAAATTTGACTCCTGAGCGTGATTTTTGAGCAGAATTCTGACTTTCTGCACCTATTTTCAGTTTCAAATTACGACTTTTTATACCGAAAATATGCCAATTACTGAAAACGGCGATGGGTCATATTTTGCCCAAACTGCCCTGCAGTTTTCAAAATGTCTGAAATGTCGAAAATTTTACTCCTGAGCGTGATTTTTGAGCCGAATTCTGACTTTCTGCACCTTTTTAGTTTCAAATTACGACGTTTCATACCGAAAATATACCAATTACTGTAAACGGCGATGGGTCATATTTTGCCAAAACCCCCTGCAGTTTTCAAAATGTCTGAAATGTCGGAAATTTGACTCCTGAGAGTGATTTTTTAACCGATTTCTGACTCTCTGCACCTATTTTCAGTTTCAAATTACGACTTTTTATACCGAAAATATGCCAATTTCTGAAAACGTCGATAGGTCATATTTTGCCCAAACTCCCCTGCAGTTTTCAAAATGTCTGAAAATTCGGAAATTTGACTCCTGAGCGTGATTTTTGAGCCGAATTCTGACTCTCTGCACCTATTTTCTGTTTCAAAATACGACTTTTTATACCGAAAATATGCCAATTACTGAAAACGGCGATGGGTCATATTTTGCCCAAACCCCCCTGCAGTTTTCAAAATGTCTGAAATGTCGGAAATTTGAATCCTGAGCGTGATTTTTGAGCCGAATTCTGACTCTCTGCACCTATTTTCAGTTTCAAATTACGACGTTTCATACAGAAAATATGCCAATTACTGTAATCAGCGATGGGTCATATTTTGCCCAAACCCCCCTGCAGTTTTCAAAATGTCTGAAATGTCGGAAATGTGACTCCTGAGCGTGATTTTTTATCCGAATTCTGACTCTCTGCACCTATTTTCTGTTTCAAATTACGACTTTTTATACCGAAAATATGCCAATTACTGAAAACGGCGATGGGTCATATTTTGCCCAAACCCCCTGCATTTTTCAAAATGTCTGAAACGTCAGAAATTTGAATCCTGTGCGTGATTTTTGAGCCGAATTCTGACTCTCTGCACCTATTTTCAGTTTCAAATTACGACGTTTCATACCGAAAATATGCCAATTACTGTAAACAGCGATGGGTCATATTTTGCCCAAACTTCCCTGCAGTTTTTAAAATGTCTGAAATGTCGGAAATTTGACTCCTGAGCGTGGTTTTTTAGCTGAATTCTGACTCTCTGCACCTATTTTCAGTTTCAAATTACGACGTTTCATACCGAAAATATGCCAATTACTGAAAACGGTGATGGGTCGTATTTTGCCCAAACCCCCCTGTAGTTTTTAAAATGTCTGAAATGTCGGAAATTTGAATCCTGAGCGTGATTTTTGAGCCGAATTGTGACTCTCTGCACCTATTTTCAGTTTCAAATTACGCCGTTTCATACCGAAAATATGCCAATTACTGAAAACGGCGATGGGTCATATTTTGCCAAAACCCACTGCAGTTTTCAAAATGTCTGAAATGTCGGAAATTTGACTCCTAAGAGTGATTTTTTAACCGATTTCTGACTCTCTTCACCTATTTTCAGTTTCAAATTACGAATTTTATACCGAAAATATGCCAATTACTGAAAACGTCGATAGGTCATATTTTGCCCAAACTCCCCTGCAGTTTTCAAAATGTCTGAAATGTAGAAAATTTGACTCCTGAGCGTGATATTTTATCCGAATTCTGACTTTCTGCACCTAATATCAGTTTCAATTTACGACGTTTCATACCGAAAATATGCCAATTACTGAAAGCGGCGATGGGTCATATTTTGCCCAAACCCCCCTGCAGTTTTTAAAATGTCTGAAATGTCGGAAATTTGACTCCTGAGCGTAATTTATGAGCCAAATTCTGACTCTCTGCACCTATTTTCAGTTTCAAATTACGACGTTTCATACCAAGAATATGCCAATTACTGAAAACGGCGATGGGTCATATTTTGGCCAAACCCCCCTGCAGTTTTCAAAATGTCTGAAATGTCGGAAATTTGACTCCTGAGCGTGATTTTTTAGCAGAATTCTGACTCTCTTCACCTATTTTCTGTTTCAAATTACGACGTTTCATACCGAAAATATGCCAATTACTATAAACAGCGATAGTCATATTTTGCCCAAACCCCCCTGCAATTTTCAAAATGTCTGAAATGTCGGAAATTTGACTCCTGAGCATGATTTTTTTCCAAATTCTGACTCTCTGCACCTATTTTTAGTTTCAAATTACGACTTTTTATACCGAAAATATGCCAATTTCTGAAAACGGCGATGGGTCATATTTTGCCCAAACCCCCCTGCAGTTTTCAAAATGTCTGAAATGTCGGAAATTTGACTCCTGAGCGTGATTTTTTAGCAGAATTCTGACTTTCTGCACCTATTTTCAGTTTCAAATTACGAAGTTTCATACCGAAAATATGCCAATTACTGTAAACAGCGCTGGGTCATATTTAGCCCAAACCCCCCCTGCAGTTTTCAAAATGTCTGAAATGTCGGAAATGTGACTCCTGAGCGTGATTTTTTATCCGAATTCTGACTCTCTGCACCTATTTTCAGTTTCAAATTACGACTTTTTATACCGAAAATATGCCAATTACTGAAAACGGCGATGGGTCATATTTTGCCCAAACCCCCCTGCATTTTTCAAAATGTCTGAAATGTCGGAAATTTGAATCCTGTGCGTGATTTTTGAGCCGAATTCTGACTCTCTGCACCTATTTTCAGTTTCAAATTACGACGTTTCATACCGAAAATATGCCAATTACTGTAAACAGCGATGGGTCATATTTTGCCCAAACCCCCCTGCAGTTTTCAAAATGTCTGAAATGTCGGAAATTTGACTCCTGAGCATGATTTTTTTATCCGAATTCTGACTCTCTGCACCTATTTTCAGTTTCAAATTACGAATTTTTATAATGAAAATATGCCAATTACTGAAAACAGCGATGGGTCACATTTTTCCCAAACCCCCCTGCAGTTTTCAAAATGTCTGAAATGTCGGAAATTTGACTCCTGAGCGTGATTTTTGAGCAGAATTCTGACTTTCTGCACCTATTTTCATTTTCAAATTACGACTTTTTATACCGAAAATATGCCAATTACTGAAAACGGCGATGGGTTATATTTTGCCCAAACTGCCCTGCAGTTTTCAAAATGTCTGAAATGTCGGAAATTTTACTCCTGAGCGTGATTTTTGAGCCGAATTCTGACTTTCTGCACCTTTTTAGTTTCAAATTACGACGTTTCATACCGAAAATATACCAATTACTGTAAACGGCGATGGGTCATATTTTGCCAAAACCCCCCTGCAGTTTTCAAAATGTCTGAAATGTCGGAAATTTGACTCCTGAGAGTGATTTTTTAACCGATTTCTGACTCTCTGCACCTATTTTCAGTTTCAAATTACGACTTTTTATACCGAAAATATGCCAATTACTGAAAACGTCGATAGGTCATATTTTGCCCAAACTCCCCTGCAGTTTTCAAAATGTCTGAAAATTCGGAAATTTGACTCCTGAGCGTGATTTTTGAGCCGAATTCTGACTCTCAGCACCTATTTTCTGTTTCAAATTACGACTTTTTATACCGAAAATATGCCAATTACTGAAAACGGCGATGGGTCATATTTTGCCCAAACCCCCCTGCAGTTTTCAAAATGTCTGAAATGTCGGAAATTTGACTCCTGAGCGTGATATTTTATCCGAATTCTGACTCTCTGCACCTAATTTCAGTTTCAAATTACGACGTTTCATACCGAAAATATGCCAATTACTGAAAACGGCGATGGGTCATATTTTGCCCAAACTTCCCTGCAGTTTTTAAAATGTCTGAAATGTCGGAAATTTGACTCCTGAGCGAGATTTTTTTAGCTGAATTCTGACTCTCTGCACCTATTTTCAGTTTCAAATTACGACGTTTCATACCGAGAATATGCCAATTACTGAAAACGGCGATGGGTCATATTTTGGCCAAACCCCCCTGCAGTTTTCAAAATGTCTGAAATGTCGGAAATTTGACTCCTGAGCGTGATTTTTTATCCAAATTCTGACTCTCTGCACCTATTTTCAGTTTCAAATTACGACTTTTTATACCTAAAATATGCCAATTACTGAACAAGGCGATGGGTCATATTTTGCCCAAACCCCCCTGCAGTTTTCAAAATGTCTGAAATGTCGGAAATTTGACTCCTGAGCGTGATTTTTGAGCCAAATTCTGACTCTCTGCACCTATTTTCAGTTTCAAATTACGAAGTTTCATACCGAAAATATGCCAAATACTGTAAACAGCGATGGATCATATTTTGCCCATCCCCCTTGCAGTTTTCAAAATGTCTGAAATGTCGGAAATTTGACTCCTGAGCGTGATTTTTTATCCGAATCCTGACTCTCTGCACCTACTTTTAGTTTCAAATTACGACTTTGTATACCAAAAATATGCCAATTACTGAAAACGGCGATGGGTCATATTTTGCCCAAACCCCCCTGCAGTTTTCAAAATGTCTGAAATTTCGGAAATTTGACTCCTGAGCGTGATTTTTGAGCCGAATTCTGACTTTCTGCACCTATTTTCAGTTTCAAATTACGACTTTTTATGCCGAAAATATGCCAATTACTGAAAACGGCGATGGGTCATATTTGGCCCAAACCCTCATGCAGTTTTTAAAATGTCTGAAATGTCGGAAATTTGAATCCTGAGCGTGATTTTTGAGCCGAATTCTGACTCTCTTCACCTATTTTCAGTTTCAAATTACGACGTTTCATACCGAAAATATGCCAATTACTATTAACAGCGATAGTCATATTTTGCCCAAACCCCCCTGCAATTTTCAAAATTTCTGAAATGTCGGAAATTTGACTCCTGAGCATGATTTTTTTCCAAATTCTGACTCTCTGCACCTATTTTCAGTTTCAAATTACGACTTTTTATACCGAAAATATGCCAATTACTGAAAACGGCGATTGGTCATATTTTGCCCAAACCCCCCTGCAGTTTTCAAAATGTCTGAAATGTCGGAAATTTGACTCCTGAGCGTGATTTTTTAGCAGAATTCTGACTTTCTGCACCTATTTTCAGTTTCAAATTACGAAGTTTCATACCGAAAATATGCCAATTACTGTAAACAGCGCTGGGTCATATTTTGCCCAAACCCCCCCTGCAGTTTTCAAAATGTCTGAAATGTCGGAAATGTGACTCCTGAGCGTGATTTTTGAGCCGAATTCTGACTCTCTGCACCTATTTTCAGTTTCAAATTACGACTTTTTATACCGAAAATATGCCAATTACTGAAAACGGCGATGGGTCGTATTTTGCCCAAACCCCCCTGCATTTTTCAAAATGTCTGAAATGTCGGAAATTTGAATCCTGTGCGTGATTTTTGAGCCGAATTCTGACTCTCTGCACCTATTTTCAGTTTCAAATTACGACGTTTCATACCGAAAATATGCCAATTACTGTAAACAGCGATGGGTCATATTTTGCCCAAACCCCCCTGCAGTTTTCAAAACGTCTGAAATGTCGGAAATTTGACTCCTGAGCATGAGTTTTTTATCCGAATTCTGACTCTCTGCACCTATTTTCAGTTTCAAATTACGACTTTTTATACCGAAAATATGCCAATTACTGAAAACAGCGATGGGTCGTATTTTGCCCAAACCCCCCTGCATTTTTCAAAATGTCTGAAATGTCGGAAATTTGAATCCTGTGCGTAATTTTTGAGCCGAATTCTGACTCTCTGCACCTATTTTCAATTTCAAATTACGACGTTTCATACCGAAAATATGCCAATTACTGTAAAAATCGATGGGTCATATTTTGCCCAAACCCCCTTGCAGTTTTTAAAATGTCTGAAATGTCGGAAATTTGACTCCTGAGCTTGATTTTTGAGCCGAATTCTGACTCTCTACATCTATTTTCAGTTTCAAATTACGAAGTTTCATACCGAAAATATGCCAATTACTCTAAACGGCGATGGGTCATATTTTGCCCAAACCCCCTGCAGTTTTCAAAATGTCTGAAATGTCGGAAATTTGACTCCTGAGCGTGATATTTTATCCGAATTCTGACTCTCTGCACCTAATTTCAGTTTCAAATTACGACGTTTCATACCGAAAATATGCCAATTACTGAAAACGGCGATGGGTCATATTTTGCCCAAACTTCCCTGCAGTTTTTAAAATGTCTGAAATGTCGGAAATTTGACTCCTGAGCGTGATTTTTTAGCTGAATTCTGACTCTCTGCACCTATTTTCAGTTTCAAATTACGACGTTTCATACCGAAAATATGCCAATTACTGAAAACGGTGATGGGTCGTATTTTGCCCAAACCCCCCTGTAGTTTTTAAAATGTCTGAAATGTCGGAAATTTGAATCCTGAGCGTGATTTTTTATCCGAATTGTGACTCTCTGCACCTATTTTTAGTTTCAAATTACGCCGTTTCATACCGAAAATATGCCAATTACTGTAAACGGCGATGGGTCATATTTTGCCAAAACCTCCCTGCAGTTTTCAAAATGTCTGAAATGTCGGAAATTTGACTCCTAAGAGTGATTTTTTAACCGATTTCTGACTCTCTGCACCTATTTTCAGTTTCAAATTACGAATTTTATACCGAAAATGTGCCAATTACTGAAAACGTCGATAGGTCATATTTTGCCCAAACTCCCCTGCAGTTTTCAAAATGTCTGAAATGTCGGTAATTTGACTCCTGATCGTGATTTTTGAGCCAAATTCTGACTCTCTGCACCTATTTTCAGTTTCAAATTACGACTTTTTATCCCGAAAATATGCCAATTACTGAAAACGGCGATGGGTCATATTTTGCCCAAACCCCCCTGCAGTTTTCAAAATGTCTGAAATGTCGGAAATTTGACTCTGAGCGTGATTTTGAGCCGAATTCTGACTCTCTACATCTATTTTCAGTTTCAAATTACGACTTTTTATACCGAAAATATGCCAATTACTGAAAACGGCGATGTGTAATATTTTGCCCAAACCCCCCTGCAGTTTTCAAAATGTCTGAAATGTCGGAAATTTGACTCCTGAGCGTGATTTTTGAGCCGAATTCTGACTCTCTTCACCTATTTTCAGTTTCAAATTACGACTTTTTATACCGAAAATATGCCAATTACTGAAAACGGCGATGGGTCATATTTTGCCCAAACCCCCCTGCAGTTTTCAAAATGTCTGAAATGTCGGAAATTTGAATCCTGAGCGTGATTTTTGAGCCGAATTCTGACTCTTTGCACCTAATTTCAGTTTCAAATTACGAAGTTTCATACCGAAAATATGCCAATTACTGAAAACGGCGATGGGTCATATTTTGCCAAAATCCCCTGCAGTTTTTAAAATGTATGAAATGTCGGAAATTTGACTCCTGAGCGTGATTTTTGAGCCGAATTCTGACTCTCTGCACCTATTTTCAGTTTCAAATTACTACATTTCATACCGAGAATATGCCAATTACTGAAAACGGCGATGGGTCATATTTTGCCAAAACCCCCTGCAGTTTTTAAAATGTATGAAATGTCGGAAATTTGACTCCTGAGCGTGATTTTTGAGCCGAATTCTGAATCTCTGCACCTATTTTCAGTTTCAACTTACTACATTTCATACCGAGAATATGCCAATTACTGAAAACGGCGATGGGTCATATTTTGCCCAAACCCCCCTGCAGTTTTCAAAATGTCTGGAATGTCGGAAATTTGACTCCTGAGCGTGATTTTTCAGCCAAATTCTGAATCTCTGCAACTATTTTCAGTTTCAAATTACGACTTTTTATACCGAAAATATGCCAATTACTGAAAACGGCGATGGGTCATATTTTGCCCAAACCCCCCTGCAGTTTTCAAAATGTCTGAAATGTCGGAAATTTGACTCCTGAGCGTGATTTTTGAGCAGAATTCTGACTTTCTGCACCTATTTTCATTTTCAAATTACGACTTTTTATACCGAAAATATGCTAATTACTGAAAACGGCGATGGGTCATATTTTGCCCAAACTCCCCTGCAGTTTTCAAAATTTCTGAAATGTCGGAAATTTTACTCCTGAGCGTGATTTTTGAGCCGAATTCTGACTCTCTGCACCTTTTTAGTTTCAAATTACGACGTTTCATACCGAAAATATACCAATTACTGTAAACGGCGATGGGTCATATTTTGCCAAAACCCCCCTGCAGTTTTCAAAATGTCTGAAATGTCGGAAATTTGACTCCTGAGAGTGATTTTTTAACCGATTTCTGACTCTCTGCACCTATTTTCAGTTTCAAATTACGACTTTTTATACCGAAAATATGCCAATTACTGAAAACGTCGATAGGTCATATTTTGCACAAACTCCCCTGCAGTTTTCAAAATGTCTGAAAATTCGGAAATTTGACTTCTGAGCGTGATTTTTGAGCCGAATTCTGACTCTCTGCACCTATTTTCAGTTACAAATTACGACTTTTTATACCGAAAATATGCCAATTACTGAAAACGGCGATGGGTCAAATTTTGCCCAAACCCCCCTGCAGTTTTCAAAATGTCTGAAATGTCGGAAATTTGAATCCTGAGCGTGATTTTTGAGCCGAATTCTGACTCTCTGCACCTATTTTCAGTTTCAAATTACGACGTTTCATACAGAAAATATGCCAATTACTGTAATCAGCGATGGGTCATATTTTGCCCAAACCCACCTGCAGTTTTCAAAAAGTCTGAAATGTCGGAAATTTGACTCCTGAACGTGATTTTTGAGCCGAATTCTGACTCTCTACATCTATTTTCAGTTTCAAATTACGACGTCTCATACCGAAAATATGCCAAATACTCTAAACGGCGATGGGTCCTATTTTGCCCAAACCCCCTGCAGTTTTCAAAATGTCTGAAATGTCGGAAATTTGACTCCTGAGCGTGATATTTTATCCGAATTCTGACTCTCTGCACCTAATTTCAGTTTCAAATTACGACGTTTCATACCGAAAATATGCCAATTACTGAAAACGGTGATGGGTCGTATTTTGCCCAAACCCCCCTGTAGTTTTTAAAATGTCTGAAATGTCGGAAATTTGAATCCTGAGCGTGATTTTTGAGCCGAATTGTGACTCTCTGCACCTATTTTCAGTTTCAAATTACGCCGTTTCATACCGAAAATATGCCAATTACTGTAAACGGCGATGGGTCATATTTTGCCAAAACCCCCCTACAGTTTTCAAAATGTCTGAAATGTCGGAAATTTGACTCCTAAGAGTGATTTTTTAACCGATTTCTGACTCTCTGCACCTATTTTCAGTTTCAAATTACGAATTTTATACCGAAAATATGCCAATTACTGAAAACGTCGATAGGTCATATTTTGCCCAAACTCCCCTGCAGTTTTCAAAATGTCTGAAATGTAGAAAATTTGACTCCTGAGCGTGATATTTTATCCGAATTCTGACTCTCTGCACCTAATTTCAGTTTCAATTTACGACGTTTCATACCGAAAATATCCCAATTACTGAAAACGGCGATGGGTCATATTTTGCCCAAACCCCCCTGCAGTTTTCAAAATGTCTGAAATGTCGGAAATTTGACTCCTGAGCGTGATTTTTGAGCCAAATTCTGACTCTCTGCACCTATTTTCAGTTTCAAATTACGAAGTTTCATACCGAAAATATGCCAAATACTGTAAACAGCGATGGATCATATTTTGCCCATCCCCCTTGCAGTTTTTAAAATGTCTGAAATGTCGGAAATTTGACTCCTGAGAGTGATTTTTTATCCGAATTCTGACTCTTTGCACCTACTTTTAGTTTCAAATTACGACTTTGTATACCAAAAATATGCCAATTACTGAAAACTGCGATGGGTCATATTTTGCCCAAACCCCCCTGCAGTTTTCAAAATGTCTTAAATTTCGGAAATTTGACTCCTGAGCGTGATTTTTGAGCCGAATTCTGACTTTCTGCACCTATTTTCAGTTTCAAATTACGACTTTTTATGCCGAAAATATGCCAATTACTGAAAACGGCGATGGGTCATATTTGGCCCAAACCCCCTTGCAGTTTTTAAAATGTCTGAAATGTCGGAAATTTGAATCTTGAGCGTGATTTTTGAGCCGAATTCTGACTCTCTTCACCTATTTTCAGTTTCAAATTACGACGTTTCATACCGAAAATATGCCAATTACTATAAACAGCGATAGTCATATTTTGCCCAAACCCCCCTGCAATTTTCAAAATGTCTGAAATGTCGGAAATTTGACTCCTGAGCATGATTTTTTTCCAAATTCTGACTCTCTGCACCTATTTTTAATTTCAAATTACGACTTTTTATACCGAAAATATGCCAATTACTGAAAACGGCGATGGGTCATATTTTGCCCAAACCCCCCTGCAGTTTTCAAAATGTCTGAAATGTCGGAAATTTGACTCCTGAGCGTGATTTTTTAGCAGAATTCTGACTTTCTGCACCTATTTTCAGTTTCAAATTACGAAGTTTCATACCGAAAATATGCCAATTACTGTAAACAGCGATGGGTCATATTTTGCCCAAACCCCCCCTGCAGTTTTCTAAATGTCTGAAATGTCGGAAATGTGACTCCTGAGCGTGATTTTTTATCCGAATTCTGACTCTCTGCACCTATTTTCAGTTTCAAATTACGACTTTTTATACCGAAAATATGCCAATTACTGAAAACGGCGATGGGTCATATTTTGCCCAAACCCCCCTGCATTTTTCAAAATGTCTGAAATGTCGGAAATTTGAATCCTGTGCGTGATTTTTGAGCCGAATTCTGACTCTCTGCACCTATTTTCAGTTTCAAATTACGACGTTTCATACCGAAAATATGCCAATTACTGTAAACAGCGATGGGTCATATTTTGCCCAAACCCCCCTGCAGTTTTCAAAATGTCTGAAATGTCGGAAATTTGACTCCTGAGCATGATTTTTTTATCCGAATTCTGACTCTCTGCACCTATTTTCAGTTTCAAATTACGAATTTTTATAATGAAAATATGCCAATTACTGAAAACGGCGATGGGTCATATTTTTCCCAAACCCCCCTGCAGTTTTCAAAATGTCTGAAATGTCGGAAATTTGACTCCTGAACGTGATTTTTGAGCAGAATTCTGACTTTCTGCACCTATTTTCATTTTCAAATTACGACTTTTTATACCGAAAATATGCCAATTACTGAAAACGGCGATGGGTCATATTTTGCCCAAACTGCCCTGCAGTTTTCAAAATGTCTGAAATGTCGGAAATTTTACTCCTGAGCGTGATTTTTGAGCCGAATTCTGACTTTCTGCACCTTTTTAGTTTCAAATTACGACGTTTCATACCGAAAATATACCAATTACTGTAAACGGCGATGGGTCATATTTTGCCAAAACCCCCCTGCAGTTTTCAAAATGTCTGAAATGTCGGAAATTTGAATCCTGAGTGTGATTTTTGAGCCGAATTCTGACTCTCTGCACCTATTTTCAGTTTCAAATTACGACGTTTCATACAAAAAATATGCCAATTACTGTAATCAGCGATGGGTCATATTTTGCCAAACCCCCCTGCAGTTTTCAAAAATGTCTGAAATGTCGGAAATTTGACTCCTGAGCGTGATTTTTGAGCCGAATTCTGACTCTCTACATCTATTTTCAGTTTCAAATTACGACGTTTCATACCGAAAATATGCCAATTACTCTAAACGGCGATGGGTCATATTTTGCCCAAACCCCCTGCAGTTTTCAAAATGTCTGAAATGTCGGAAATTTGACTCCTGAGCGTGATATTTTATCCGAATTCTGACTCTCTGCACCTAATTTCAGTTTCAAATTACGACGTTTCATACCGAAAATATGCCAATTACTGAAAACGGTGATGGGTTGTATTTTGCCCAAACCCCCTGCAGTTTTCAAAATGTCTTAAATTTCGGAAATTTGACTCCTGAGCGTGATTTTTGAGCCGAATTCTGACTTTCTGCACCTATTTTCAGTTTCAAATTACGACTTTTTATGCCGAAAATATGCCAATTACTGAAAACGGCGATGGGTCATATTTGGCCCAAACCCTCTTGAAGTTTTTAAAATGTCTGAAATGTCGGAAATTTGAATCCTGAGCGTGATTTTTGAGCCGAATTCTGACTCTCTTCACCTATTTTCAGTTTCAAATTACGACGTTTCATACCGAAAATATGCCAATTACTATAAACAGCGATAGTCATATTTTGCCCAAACCCCCCTGCAATTTTCAAAATGTCTGAAATGTCGGAAATTTGACTCCTGAGCATGATTTTTTTTCCAAATTCTGACTCTCTGCACCTATTTTCAGTTTCAAATTACGACTTTTTATACCGAAAATATGCCAATTACTGAAAACGGCGATGGGTCATATTTTTCCCAAACCCCCCTGCAGTTTTCAAAATGTCTGAAATGTCGGAAATTTGACTCCTGAGCGTGATTTTTGAGCAGAATTCTGACTTTCTGCACCTATTTTCATTTTCAAATTACGACTTTTTATACCGAAAATATGCCAATTACTGAAAACGGCGATGGGTCATATTTTGCCCAAACTGCCCTGCAGTTTTCAAAATGTCTGAAATGTCGGAAAATTTACTCCTGAGCGTGATTTTTGAGCCGAATACTGACTTTCTGCACCTTTTTAGTTTCAAATTACGACGTTTCATACCGAAAATATACCAATTACTGTAAACGGCGATGGGTCATATTTTGCCAAAACCCCCCTGCAGTTTTCAAAATGTCTGAAATGTCGGAAATTTGAATCCTGAGCGTGATTTTTGAGCCGAATTCTGACTCTCTGCACCTATTTTCAGTTTCAAATTACGACGTTTCATACAGAAAATATGCCAATTACTGTAATCAGCGATGGGTCATATTTTGCCAAACCCCCCTGCAGTTTTCAAAATGTCTGAAATGTCGGAAATTTGACTCCTGAGCGTGATTTTTGAGCCGAATTCTGACTTTCTGCACCTATTTTCAGTTTCAAATTACGACGTTTCATACCGAAAATATGCCAATTACTATAAACAGCGATAGTCATATTTTGCCCAAACCCCCCTGCAATTTTCAAAATGTCTGAAATGTCGGAAATTTGACTCCTGAGCATGATTTTTTTCCAAATTCTGACTCTCTGCACCTATTTTCAATTTCAAATTACGACTTTTTATACCGAAAATATGCCAATTACTGAAAACGGCGATGGGTCATATTTTGCCCAAACCCCCCTGCAGTTTTCAAAATGTCTGAAATGTCGGAAATTTGACTCCTGAGCGTGATTTTTTAGCAGAATTCTGACTTTCTGCACCTATTTTCAGTTTCAAATTACGAAGTTTCATACCGAAAATATGCCAATTACTGTAAACAGCGATGGGTCATATTTTGCCCAAACCCCCCCTGCAGTTTTCTAAATGTCTGAAATGTCGGAAATGTGACTCCTGAGCGTGATTTTTTATCCGAATTCTGACTCTCTGCACCTATTTTCAGTTTCAAATTACGACTTTTTATACCGAAAATATGCCAATTACTGAAAACGGCGATGGGTCATATTTTGCCCAAACCCCCCTGCATTTTTCAAAATGTCTGAAATGTCGGAAATTTGAATCCTGTGCGTGATTTTTGAGCCGAATTCTGACTCTCTGCACCTATTTTCAGTTTCAAATTACGACGTTTCATACCGAAAATATGCCAATTACTGTAAACAGCGATGGGTCATATTTTGCCCAAACCCCCCTGCAGTTTTCAAAATGTCTGAAATGTCGGAAATTTGACTCCTGAGCATGATTTTTTTATCCGAATTCTGACTCTCTGCACCTATTTTCAGTTTCAAATTACGAATTTTTATAATGAAAATATGCCAATTACTGAAAACGGCGATGGGTCATATTTTTCCCAAACCCCCCTGCAGTTTTCAAAATGTCTGAAATGTCGGAAATTTGACTCCTGAACGTGATTTTTGAGCAGAATTCTGACTTTCTGCACCTATTTTCATTTTCAAATTACGACTTTTTATACCGAAAATATGCCAATTACTGAAAACGGCGATGGGTCATATTTTGCCCAAACTGCCCTGCAGTTTTCAAAATGTCTGAAATGTCGGAAATTTTACTCCTGAGCGTGATTTTTGAGCCGAATTCTGACTTTCTGCACCTTTTTAGTTTCAAATTACGACGTTTCATACCGAAAATATACCAATTACTGTAAACGGCGATGGGTCATATTTTGCCAAAACCCCCCTGCAGTTTTCAAAATGTCTGAAATGTCGGAAATTTGAATCCTGAGTGTGATTTTTGAGCCGAATTCTGACTCTCTGCACCTATTTTCAGTTTTAAATTACGACGTTTCATACAAAAAATATGCCAATTACTGTAATCAGCGATGGGTCATATTTTGCCAAACCCCCCTGCAGTTTTCAAAAATGTCTGAAATGTCGGAAATTTGACTCCTGAGCGTGATTTTTGAGCCGAATTCTGACTCTCTACATCTATTTTCAGTTTCAAATTACGACGTTTCATACCGAAAATATGCCAATTACTCTAAACGGCGATGGGTCATATTTTGCCCAAACCCCCTGCAGTTTTCAAAATGTCTGAAATGTCGGAAATTTGACTCCTGAGCGTGATATTTTATCCGAATTCTGACTCTCTGCACCTAATTTCAGTTTCAAATTACGACGCTTCATACCGAAAATATGCCAATTACTGAAAACGGTGATGGGTTGTATTTTGCCCAAACCCCCTGCAGTTTTCAAAATGTCTTAAATTTCGGAAATTTGACTCCTGAGCGTGATTTTTGAGCCGAATTCTGACTTTCTGCACCTATTTTCAGTTTCAAATTACGACTTTTTATGCCGAAAATATGCCAATTACTGAAAACGGCGATGGGTCATATTTGGCCCAAACCCCCTTGAAGTTTTTAAAATGTCTGAAATGTCGGAAATTTGAATCCTGAGCGTGATTTTTGAGCCGAATTCTGACTCTCTTCACCTATTTTCAGTTTCAAATTACGACGTTTCATACCGAAAATATGCCAATTACTATAAACAGCGATAGTCATATTTTGCCCAAACCCCCCTGCAATTTTCAAAATGTCTGAAATGTCGGAAATTTGACTCCTGAGCATGATTTTTTTTCCAAATTCTGACTCTCTGCACCTATTTTCAGTTTCAAATTACGACTTTTTATACCGAAAATATGCCAATTACTGAAAACGGCGATGGGTCATATTTTGCCCAAACCCCCCTGCAGTTTTCAAAATGTCTGAAATGTCGGAAATTTGACTCCTGAGCGTGATTTTTTAGCAGAATTCTGACTTTCTGCACCTATTTTCAGTTTCAAATTACGAAGTTTCATACCGAAAATATGCCAATTACTGTAAACAGCGATGGGTCATATTTTGCCCAAACCCCCCCTGCAGTTTTCAAAATGTCTGAAATGTCGGAAATGTGACTCCTGAGCGTGATTTTTTATCCGAATTCTGACTCTCTGCACCTATTTTCAGTTTCAAATTACGACTTTTTATACCGAAAATATGCCAATTACTGAAAACGGCGATGGATCATATTTTTGCCCAAACCCCCCTGCATTTTTCAAAATGTCTGAAATGTCGGAAATTTGAATCCTGTGCGTGATTTTTGAGCCGAATTCTGACTCTCTGCACCTATTTTCAGTTTCAAATTACGACGTTTCATACCGAAAATATGCCAATTACTGTAAACAGCGATGGGTCATATTTTGCACAAACCCCCCTGCAGTTTTCAAAATGTCTGAAATGTCGGAAATTTGACTCCTGAGCATGATTTTTTTATCCGAATTCTGACTCTCTGCACCTATTTTCAGTTTCAAATTACGATTTTGTATAATGAAAATATGCCAATTACTGAAAACGGCGATGGGTCATATTTTTCCCAAACCCCCCTGCAGTTTTCAAAATGTCTGAAATGTCGGAAATTTGACTCCTGAGCGTGATTTTTGAGCAGAATTCTGACTTTCTGCACCTATTTTCATTTTCAAATTACGACTTTTTATACCGAAAATATGCCAATTACTGAAAACGGCGATGGGTCATAGTTTGCCCAAACTTCCCTGCAGTTTTCAAAATGTCTGAAATGTCGGAAAATTTACTCCTGAGCGTGATTTTTGAGCCGAATTCTGACTTTCTGCACCTTTTTAGTTTCAAATTACGACGTTTCATACCGAAAATATACCAATTACTGTAAACGGCGATGGGTCATATTTTGCCAAAACCCCCCTGCAGTTTTCAAAATGTCTGAAATGTCGGAAATTTGAATCCTGAGCGTGATTTTTGAGCCGAATTCTGACTCTCTGCACCTATTTTCAGTTTCAAATTACGACTTTTTATACCTAAAATATGCCAATTACTGAAAACGACGATAGGTCATATTTTGCCCAAACTCCCCTGCAGTTTTCAAAATGTCTGAAATGTCGGGAATTTGACTCCTGATCGTGATTTTTGAGCCGAATTCTGACTCACTGCACCTATTTTCAGTTTCAAATTACGACTTTTTATCCCGAAAATATGCCAATTACTGAAAACGGCGATGGGTCATATTTTGCCCAAACCCCCCTGCAGTTTTCAAAATGTCTGAAATGTCGGAAATTTGACGCCTGAGCGTGATTTTTGAGCCGAATTCTGACTCTCTACATCTATTTTCAGTTTCAAATTACGACTTTTTATACCGAAAATATGCCAATTACTGAAAACGGCGATGGGTCATATTTTGCCCAAACCCCCCTGCAGTTTTCAAAATGTCTGAAATGTCGGAAATTTGACTCCTGAGCGTGATTTTTGAGCCGAATTCTGACTCTCTTCTCCTATTTTCAGTTTCAAATTACGACTTTTTATACCGAAAATATGCCAATTACTGAAAACGGCGATGGGTCATATTTTGCCCAAACCCCCCTGCAGTTTTCAAAATGTCTGAAATGTCGGAAATTTGAATCCTGAGCGTGATTTTTGAGCCGAATTCTGACTCTCTGCACCTAATTTCAGTTTCAAATTACGAAGTTTCATTCCGAAAATATGCCAATTACTGAAAACGGCGATGGGTCATATTTTGCCAAAACCCTCTGCAGTTTTTAAAATGTATGAAATGTCGGAAATTTGACTCCTGAGCGTGATTTTTGAGCCGAATTCTGACTCTCTGCACCTATTTTCAGTTTCAAATTACTACATTTCATACCGAGAATATGCCAATTACTGAAAACGGCGATGGGTCATATTTTGCCCAAACCCCCCTGCAGTTTTCAAAATGTCTGGAATGTCGGAAATTTGACTCCTGAGCGTGATTTTTCAGCCAAATTCTGAATCTCTGCAACTATTTTCAGTTTCAAATTACGACTTTTTATACCGAAAATATGCCAATTACTGAAAACGGCGATGGGTCATATTTTGTCCAAACCCCCCTGCAGTTTTCAAAATGTCTGAAATGTCGGAAATTTGACTATTGAGCGTGATTTTTGAGCAGAATTCTGACTTTCTGCACCTATTTTCATTTTCAAATTACGACTTTTTATACCGAAAATATGCCAATTACTGAAAACGGCGATGGGTCATATTTTGCCCAAACCCGCCTGCAGTTTTCAAAATGTCGGAAATTTGACTCCTGACCGTGATTTTTGAGCCGAATTCTGACTCTCTACATCTATTTTCAGTTTCAAATTACGGCGTTTCATACCGAAAATATGCCAATTACTGTAAACGGCGATGGGTCATATTTTGCCAAAACCCCCCTGCAGTTGTCAAAATGTCTGAAATGTCAGAAATTTGACTCCTGAGAGTGATTTTTTAACCGATTTCGGAATCTCTGCACCTATTTTCAGTTTCAAATTACGACTTTTTATACCGAAAATATGCCAATTACTGAAAACGTCGATAGGTCATATTTTGCCCAAACTCCCCTGCAGTTTTCAAAATGTCTGAAAATTAGGAAATTTGACTTCTGAGCGTGATTTTTGAGCCGAATTCTGACTCTCTGCACCTATTTTCAGTTTCAAATTACGACTTTTTATACCGAAAATATGCCAATTACTGAAAACGGCGATGGGTCATATTTTGCCCAAACCCCCCTGCAGTTTTCAAAATGTCTGAAATGTCGGAAATTTGAATCCTGAGCGTGATTTTTGAGCCGAATTCTGACTCTCTGCACCTATTTTCAGTTTCAAATTACGACGTTTCATACAGAAAATATGCCAATTACTGTAATCAGCGATGGGTCATATTTTGCCCAAACCCACCTGCAGTTTTCAAAAAGTCTGAAATGTCGGAAATTTGACTCCTGAACGTGATTTTTGAGCCGAATTTTGACTCTCTACATCTATTTTCAGTTTCAAATTACGACGTTTCATACCGAAAATATGCCAATTACTCTAAACGGCGATGGGTCATATTTTGCCCAAACCCCCTGCAGTTTTCAAAATGTCTGAAATGTCGGAAATTTGACTCCTGAGCGTGATATTTTATCCGAATTCTGACTCTCTGCACCTAATTTCAGATTCAAATTACGACGTTTCATACCGAAAATATGCCAATTACTGAAAACGGCGATGGGTCATATTTTGCCCAAACTTCCATGCAGTTTTTAAAATGTCTGAAATGTCGTTAATTTGACTCCTGAGCGTGATTTTTTAGCTGAATTCTGACTCTCTGCACCTATTTTCAGTTTCAAATTACGACGTTTCATACCGAAAATATGCCAATTACTGAAAACGGTGATGGGTCGTATTTTGCCCAAACCCCCCTGTAGTTTTTAAAATGTCTGAAATGTCGGAAATTTGAATCCTGAGCGTGATTTTTGAGCCGAATTGTGACTCTCTGCACCTATTTTCAGTTTCAAATTACGCCGTTTCATACCGAAAATATGCCAATTACTGTAATCAGCGATGGGTCATATTTTGCCCAAACCCCCCTGCAGTTTTCAAAATGTCTGAAATGTCGGAAATTTGACTCCTGAGCGTAATTTATGAGCTGAATTCTGACTCTCTGCACCTATTTTCAGTTTCAAATTACGACGTTTCATACCGAGAATATGCCAATTACTGAAAACGGCGATGGGTCATATTTTGCCCAAACCCCCCTGCAGTTTTCAAAATGTCTGAAATGTCAGAAATTTTTCTCCTGAGCGTGATTTTTTATCCAAATTCTGACTCTCTGCACCTATTTTCAGTTTCAAATTACGACTTTTTATACCTAAAATATGCCAATTACTGAACACGGCGATGGGTCATATTTTGCCCAAACCCCCCTGCAGTTTTCAAAATGTCTGAAACGTCGGAAATTTGAATCCTGAGCGTGATTTTTGAGCCGAATTCTGACTCTCTGCACCTATTTTCAGTTTCAAATTACGACGTTTCATACAGAAAATATGCCAATTACTGTAATCAGCGATGGGTCATATTTTGCCCAAACCCACCTGCAGTTTTCAAAAAGTCTGAAATGTCGGAAATTTGACTCCTGAACGTGATTTTTGAGCTGAATTTTGACTCTCTACATCTATTTTCAGTTTCAAATTACGACGTTTCATACCGAAAATATGCCAATTACTCTAAACGGCGATGGGTCATATTTTGCCCAAACCCCCTGCAGTTTTCAAAATGTCTGAAATGTCGGAAATTTGACTCCTGAGCGTGATATTTTATCCGAATTCTGACTCTCTGCACCTAATTTCAGATTCAAATTACGACGTTTCATACCGAAAATATGCCAATTACTGAAAACGGCGATGGGTCATATTTTGCCCAAACTTCCATGCAGTTTTTAAAATGTCTGAAATGTCGTTAATTTGACTCCTGAGCGTGATTTTTTAGCTGAATTCTGACTCTCTGCACCTATTTTCAGTTTCAAATTACGACGTTTCATACCGAAAATATGCCAATTACTGAAAACGGTGATGGGTCGTATTTTGCCCAAACCCCCCTGTAGTTTTTAAAATGTCTGAAATGTCGGAAATTTGAATCCTGAGCGTGATTTTTGAGCCGAATTGTGACTCTCTGCACCTATTTTCAGTTTCAAATTACGCCGTTTCATACCGAAAATATGCCAATTACTGTAATCAGCGATGGGTCATATTTTGCCCAAACCCCCCTGCAGTTTTCAAAATGTCTGAAATGTCAGAAATTTTACTCCTGAGCGTGATTTTTTATCCAAATTCTGACTCTCTGCACCTATTTTCAGTTTCAAATTACGACTTTTTATACCTAAAATATGCCAATTACTGAACACGGCGATGGGTCATATTTTGCCCAAACCCCCCTGCAGTTTTCAAAATGTCTGAAATGTCGGAAATTTGACTCCTGAGCGTGATTTTTGAGCCGAATTCTGACTCTCTGCACCTATTTTCAGTTTCAAATTACGACTTTTTATACCTAAAATATGCCAATTACTGAACACGGCGATGGGTCATATTTTGCCCAAACCCCCCTGCAGTTTTCAAAATGTCTGAAATTTCGGAAATTTGAATCCTGAGCGTGATTTTTGAGCCGAATTCTGACTCTCTGCACCTATTTTCAGTTTCAACTTACGACGTTTCATACCGAAAATATGCCAAATACTGTAAACAGCGATGGGTCATATTTTGCCCAAACCCCCCTGCAGTTTTCAAAATGTCTGAAATGTCGGAAATTTGACTCCTGAGCGTGATTTTTTATCCGAATTCTGAGTCTCTGCACCAATTTTCAGTTTCAAATTACGAATTTTTATACCGAAAATATGCCAATTACTGAAAACAGCGATGGGTCATATTTTGCCCAAACCCCCCTGCAGTTTTAAAAATGTCTGAAATGTCGGAAATTTGAATCCTGAGCGTGATTTTTTATCCGAATTCTGACTCTCTGCACTATTTTCAGTTTCAACTTACGACGTTTCATACCGAAAATATACCAATTACTGTAAACGGCGATGGGTCATATTTTGCCAAAACCCCCCTGCAGTTTTCAAAATGTCTGAAACGTCGGAAATTTGAATCCTGAGCGTGATTTTTGAGCCGAATTCTGACTCTCTGCACCTATTTTCAGTTTCAAATTACGACGTTTCATACAGAAAATATGCCAATTACTGTAATCAGCGATGGGTCATATTTTGCCCAAACCCACCTGCAGTTTTCAAAAAGTCTGAAATGTCGGAAATTTGACTCCTGAACGTGATTTTTGAGCTGAATTTTGACTCTCTACATCTATTTTCAGTTTCAAATTACGACGTTTCATACCGAAAATATGCCAATTACTCTAAACGGCGATGGGTCATATTTTGCCCAAACCCCCTGCAGTTTTCAAAATGTCTGAAATGTCGTTAATTTGACTCCTGAGCGTGATTTTTTAGCTGAATTCTGACTCTCTGCACCTATTTTCAGTTTCAAATTACGACGTTTCATACCGAAAATATGCCAATTACTGAAAACGGTGATGGGTCGTATTTTGCCCAAACCCCCCTGTAGTTTTTAAAATGTCTGAAATGTCGGAAATTTGAATCCTGAGCGTGATTTTTGAGCCGAATTGTGACTCTCTGCACCTATTTTCAGTTTCAAATTACGCCGTTTCATACCGAAAATATGCCAATTACTGTAATCAGCGATGGGTCATATTTTGCCCAAACCCCCCTGCAGTTTTCAAAATGTCTGAAATGTCAGAAATTTTACTCCTGAGCGTGATTTTTTATCCAAATTCTGACTCTCTGCACCTATTTTCAGTTTCAAATTACGACTTTTTATACCTAAAATATGCCAATTACTGAACACGGCGATGGGTCATATTTTGCCCAAACCCCCCTGCAGTTTTCAAAATGTCTGAAATGTCGGAAATTTGACTCCTGAGCGTGATTTTTGAGCCGAATTCTGACTCTCTGCACCTATTTTCAGTTTCAAATTACGACTTTTTATACCTAAAATATGCCAATTACTGAACACGGCGATGGGTCATATTTTGCCCAAACCCCCCTGCAGTTTTCAAAATGTCTGAAATTTCGGAAATTTGAATCCTGAGCGTGATTTTTGAGCCGAATTCTGACTCTCTGCACCTATTTTCAGTTTCAACTTACGACGTTTCATACCGAAAATATGCCAAATACTGTAAACAGCGATGGGTCATATTTTGCCCAAACCCCCCTGCAGTTTTCAAAATGTCTGAAATGTCGGAAATTTGACTCCTGAGCGTGATTTTTTATCCGAATTCTGAGTCTCTGCACCAATTTTCAGTTTCAAATTACGAATTTTTATACCGAAAATATGCCAATTACTGAAAACAGCGATGGGTCATATTTTGCCCAAACCCCCCTGCAGTTTTAAAAATGTCTGAAATGTCGGAAATTTGAATCCTGAGCGTGATTTTTTATCCGAATTCTGACTCTCTGCACTATTTTCAGTTTCAACTTACGACGTTTCATACCGAAAATATACCAATTACTGTAAACGGCGATGGGTCATATTTTGCCAAAACCCCCCTGCAGTTTTCAAAATGTCTGAAATGTCGGAAATTTGACTCCTGAGAGTGATTTTTTAACCGATTTCTGACTCTCTGCACCTATTTTCAGTTTCAAATTACGACTTTTTATACCGAAAATATGCCAATTACTGAAAACGTCGATAGGTCATATTTTGCCCAAACCCCCCTGCAGTTTTCAAAATGTCTGAAATGTCGAAAATTTGACTCCTGAGCGTGATTTTTGAGCCAAATTCTGACTCTCTACATCTATTTTCATTTTCAAATTACGACTTTTCATACCGAGAATATGCCAATTACTCTAAACGGCGATGGGTCATATTTTGCCCAAACCCCCTGCAGTTTTAAAAATGTCTGAAATGTCGGAAATTTGACTCCTGAGCGTGATATTTTATTCGAATTCTGACTCTCTGCACCTAATTTCAGTTTCAAATTACGACGTTTCATACCGAAAATATGCCAATTACTGAAAACGGTGATGGGTCGTATTTTGCACAAACCCCCCTGTAGTTTTTAAAATGTCTGAAATGTCGGAAATTTGAATCCTGAGCGTGATTTTTGAGCAGAATTGTGACTCTCTGCACCTATTTTCAGTTTCAAATTACGCCGTTTCATACCGAAAATATGCCAATTACTGTAATCAGCGATGGGTCATATTTTGCCCAAACCCCCCTGCAGTTTTCAAAATGTCTGAAATGTCGGAAATTTGACTCCTGAGCGTGATTTTTTATCCGAATTCTGACTCTCTGCACCTATTTTCAGAGAGTCGTCGTAATTTGTCGTAATTTGAAATTACGACGTTTCATACCGAAATATGCCAATTACTGAAAACGGCGATGGGTCATATTTTGCCCAAACCCCCCCCTGCAGTTTTTAAAATGTCTGAAATGTCGGAAATTTGACTCCTGAGAGTGATTTTTGAGCCGAATTCTGACTCTCTGCACCTATTTTCAGTTTCAAATTACGACTTTTTATACCGAAAATATGCCAATTACTGAAAACGGCGATGGGTCATATTTTGCCCAAACCCCCCTGCAGTTTTCAAAATGTCTGAAATGTCGGAAATTTGAATCCTGAGCGTGATTTTTGAGCCGAATTCTGACTCTCTGCACCTATTTTCAGTTTCAACTTACGACGTTTCATACCGAAAATATGCCAAATACTGTAAACAGCGATGGGTCATATTTTGCCCAAACCCCCCTGCAGTTTTCAAAATGTCTGAAATGTCGGAAATTTGACTCCTGAGCGTGATTTTTTATCCGAATTCTGACTCTCTGCACCAATTTTCAGTTTCAAATTACGAATTTTTATACCGAAAATATGCCAATTACTGAAAACGGCGATGGGTCATATTTTGCCCAAACCCCCCTGCAGTTTTCAAAATGTCTGAAATGTCGGAAATTTGACTCCTGAGCGTGATTTTTGAGCAAAATTCTGACTTTCTGCACCTATTTTCATTTTCAAATTACGACTTTTTATACCGAAAATATGCCAATTACTGAAAACGGCGATTGGTCATATTTTGCCCAAACCCCCCTGCAGTTTTAAAAATGTCTGAAATGTCGGAAATTTGAATCCTGAGCGTGATTTTTGAGCCGAATTCTGACTCTCTGCACTATTTTCAGTTTCAACTTACGACGTTTCATACCGAAAATATACCAATTACTGTAAACGGCGATGGGTCATATTTTGCCAAAACCCCCCTGCAGTTTTCAAAATGTCTGAAATGTCGGAAATTTGACTCCTGAGAGTGATTTTTTAACCGATTTCTGACTCTCTGCACCTATTTTCAGTTTCAAATTACGACTTTTTATACCGAAAATATGCCAATTACTGAAAACGGCGATGGGTCATATTTAGCCCAAACCCCCCTGCAGTTTTCAAAATGTCTGAAATGTCGGAAATTTGAATCCTGAGCGTGATTTTTGAGCCGAATTCTGACTCTCTGCACCTATTTTCAGTTTCAAATTACGACGTTTCATACAGAAAATATGCCAATTACTGTAATCAGCGATGGGTCATATTTTGCCCAAACCCCCCTGCAGTTTTCAAAATGTCTGAAATGTCGAAAATTTGACTCCTGAGCGTGATTTTTGAGCCAAATTCTGACTCTCTACATCTATTTTCAGTTTCAAATTACGACGTTTCATACCGAGAATATGCCAATTACTCTAAACGGCGATGGGTCATATTTTGCCCAAACCCCCTGCAGTTTTCAAAATGTCTGAAATGTCGGAAATTTGACTCCTGAGCGTGATATTTTATTCGAATTCTGACTCTCTGCACCTAATTTCAGTTTCAAATTACGACGTTTCATACCGAAAATATGCCAATTACTCTAAACGGCGATGGGTCATATTTTGCCCAAACCCCCTGCAGTTTTCAAAATGTCTGAAATGTCGGAACTTTGACTCCTGAGCGTGATATTGTATTCGAATTCTGACTCTCTGCACCTAATTTCAGTTTCAAATTACGACGTTTCATACCGAAAATATGCCAATTACTGAAAACGGCGATGGGTCATATTTTGCCCAAACTTCCCTGCAGTTTTTAAAATGTCTGAAATGTCGGAAATTTGACTCCTGAGCGTGATTTTTTAGCTGAATTCTGACTCTCTGCACCTATTTTCAGTTTCAAATTACGACGTTTCATACCGAAAATATGCCAATTACTGAAAACGGTGATGGGTCGTATTTTGCCCAAACCCCCCTGTAGTTTTTAAAATGTCTGAAATGTCGGAAATTTGAATCCTGAGCGTGATTTTTGAGCAGAATTGTGACTCTCTGCACCTATTTTCAGTTTCAAATTACGCCGTTTCATACCGAAAATATGCCAATTACTGTAATCAGCGATGGGTCATATTTTGCCCAAACCCCCCTGCAGTTTTCAAAATGTCTGAAATGTCGGAAATTTGACTCCTGAGCGTGATTTTTTATCCGAATTCTGACTCTCTGCACCTATTTTCAGAGAGTCGTCGTAATTTGTCGTAATTTGAAATTACGACGTTTCATACCGAAATATGCCAATTACTGAAAACGGCGATGGGTCATATTTTGCCCAAACCCCCCCCTGCAGTTTTTAAAATGTCTGAAATGTCGGAAATTTGACTCCTGAGAGTGATTTTTGAGCCGAATTCTGACTCTCTGCACCTATTTTCAGTTTCAAATTACGACTTTTTATACCGAAAATATGCCAATTACTGAAAACGGCGATGGGTCATATTTTGCCCAAACCCCCCTGCAGTTTTCAAAATGTCTGAAATGTCGGAAATTTGAATCCTGAGCGTGATTTTTGAGCCGAATTCTGACTCTCTGCACCTATTTTCAGTTTCAACTTACGACGTTTCATACCGAAAATATGCCAAATACTGTAAACAGCGATGGGTCATATTTTGCCCAAACCCCCCTGCAGTTTTCAAAATGTCTGAAATGTCGGAAATTTGACTCCTGAGCGTGATTTTTTATCCGAATTCTGACTCTCTGCACCAATTTTCAGTTTCAAATTACGAATTTTTATACCGAAAATATGCCAATTACTGAAAACGGCGATGGGTCATATTTTGCCCAAACCCCCCTGCAGTTTTCAAAATGTCTGAAATGTCGGAAATTTGACTCCTGAGCGTGATTTTTGAGCAAAATTCTGACTTTCTGCACCTATTTTCATTTTCAAATTACGACTTTTTATACCGAAAATATGCCAATTACTGAAAACGGCGATTGGTCATATTTTGCCCAAACCCCCCTGCAGTTTTAAAAATGTCTGAAATGTCGGAAATTTGAATCCTGAGCGTGATTTTTGAGCCGAATTCTGACTCTCTGCACTATTTTCAGTTTCAACTTACGACGTTTCATACCGAAAATATACCAATTACTGTAAACGGCGATGGGTCATATTTTGCCAAAACCCCCCTGCAGTTTTCAAAATGTCTGAAATGTCGGAAATTTGACTCCTGAGAGTGATTTTTTAACCGATTTCTGACTCTCTGCACCTATTTTCAGTTTCAAATTACGACTTTTTATACCGAAAATATGCCAATTACTGAATACGTCGATAGGTCATATTTTGCCCAAACTCCCCTGCAGTTTTCAAAATGTCTGAAAATTCGGAAATTTGACTCCTGAGTGATTTTTGAGCCGAATTTTGACTCTCTGCACCTATTTTCAGTTTCAAATTACGACTTTTTATACCGAAAATATGCCAATTACTGAAAACGGCGATGGGTCATATTTAGCCCAAACCCCCCTGCAGTTTTCAAAATGTCTGAAATGTCGGAAATTTGAATCCTGAGCGTGATTTTTGAGCCGAATTCTGACTCTCTGCACCTATTTTCAGTTTCAAATTACGACGTTTCATACAGAAAATATGCCAATTACTGTAATCAGCGATGGGTCATATTTTGCCCAAACCCCCCTGCAGTTTTCAAAATGTCTGAAATGTCGAAAATTTGACTCCTGAGCGTGATTTTTGAGCCAAATTCTGACTCTCTACATCTATTTTCAGTTTCAAATTACGACGTTTCATACCGAGAATATGCCAATTACTCTAAACGGCGATGGGTCATATTTTGCCCAAACCCCCTGCAGTTTTCAAAATGTCTGAAATGTCGGAAATTTGACTCCTGAGCGTGATATTTTATTCGAATTCTGACTCTCTGCACCTAATTTCAGTTTCAAATTACGACGTTTCATACCGAAAATATGCCAATTACTCTAAACGGCGATGGGTCATATTTTGCCCAAACCCCCTGCAGTTTTCAAAATGTCTGAAATGTCGGAACTTTGACTCCTGAGCGTGATATTGTATTCGAATTCTGACTCTCTGCACCTAATTTCAGTTTCAAATTACGACGTTTCATACCGAAAATATGCCAATTACTGAAAACGGCGATAGGTCATATTTTGCCCAAACTTCCCTGCAGTTTTTAAAATGTCTGAAATGTCGGAAATTTGACTCCTGAGCGTGATTTTTTAGCTGAATTCTGACTCTCTGCACCTATTTTCAGTTTCAAATTACGACGTTTCATACCGAAAATATGCCAATTACTGAAAACGGTGATGGGTCGTATTTTGCCCAAACCCCCCTGTAGTTTTTAAAATGTCTGAAATGTCGGAAATTTGAATCCTGAGCGTGATTTTTGAGCAGAATTGTGACTCTCTGCACCTATTTTCAGTTTCAAATTACGCCGTTTCATACCGAAAATATGCCAATTACTGTAATCAGCGATGGGTCATATTTTGCCCAAACCCCCCTGCAGTTTTCAAAATGTCTGAAATGTCGGAAATTTGACTCCTGAGCGTGATTTTTTATCCGAATTCTGACTCTCTGCACCTATTTTCAGAGAGTCGTCGTAATTTGTCGTAATTTGAAATTACGACGTTTCATACCGAAATATGCCAATTACTGAAAACGGCGATGGGTCATATTTTGCCCAAACCCCCCCCTGCAGTTTTTAAAATGTCTGAAATGTCGGAAATTTGACTCCTGAGCGTGATTTTTGAGCAAAATTCTGACTTTCTGCACCTATTTTCATTTTCAAATTACGACTTTTTATACCGAAAATATGCCAATTACTGAAAACGGCGATTGGTCATATTTTGCCGAAACCCCCCTGCAGTTTTAAAAATGTCTGAAATGTCGGAAATTTGAATCCTGAGCGTGATTTTTGAGCCGAATTCTGACTCTCTGCACTATTTTCAGTTTCAACTTACGACGTTTCATACCGAAAATATACCAATTACTGTAAACGGCGATGGGTCATATTTTGCCAAAACCCCCCTGCAGTTTTCAAAATGTCTGAAATGTCGGAAATTTGACTCCTGAGAGTGATTTTTTAACCGATTTCTGACTCTCTGCACCTATTTTCAGTTTCAAATTACGAATTTTTATACCGAAAATATGCCAATTACTGAAAACGTCGATAGGTCATATTTTGCCCAAACTCCCCTGCAGTTTTCAAACTGTCTGAAAATTCGGAAATTTGACTCCTGAGTGATTTTTGAGCCGAATTTTGACTCTCTGCACCTATTTTCAGTTTCAAATTACGACTTTTTATACCGAAAATATGCCAATTACTGAAAACGGCGATGGGTCATATTTTGCCCAAACCCCCCAGCAGTTTTCAAAATGTCTGAAATGTCGGAAATTTGAATCCTGAGCGTGATTTTTGAGCCGAATTCTGACTCTCTGCACCTATTTTCAGTTTCAAATTACGACGTTTCATACAGAAAATATGCCAATTACTGTAATCAGCGATGGGTCATATTTTGCCCAAACCCCCCTGCAGTTTTCAAAATGTCTGAAAAGTCGAAAATTTGACTCCTGAGCGTGATTTTTGAGCCAAATTCTGACTCTCTACATCTATTTTCAGTTTCAAATTACGACGTTTCATACCGAGAATATGCCAATTACTCTAAACGGCGATGGGTCATATTTTGCCCAAACCCCCTGCAGTTTTCAAAATGTCTGAAATGTCGGAAATTTGACTCCTGAGCGTGATATTTTATTCGAATTCTGACTCTCTGCACCTAATTTCAGTTTCAAATTACGACCTTTCATACCGAAAATATGCCAATTACTCTAAACGGCGATGGGTCATATTTTGCCCAAACCCCCTGCAGTTTTCAAAATGTCTGAAATGTCGGAAATTTTACTCCTGAGCGTGATATTTTATTAGAATTCTGACTCTCTGCACCTAATTTCAGTTTCAAATTACGACGTTTCATACCGAAAATATGCCAATTACTGAAAACGGCGATGGGTCATATTTTGCCCAAACTTCCCTGCAGTTTTTAAAATGTCTGAAATGTCGGAAATTTGACTCCTGAGCGTGATTTTTTAGCTGAATTCTGACTCTCTGCACCTATTTTCAGTTTCAAATTTCGACGTTTCATACCGAAAATATGCCAATTACTGAAAACGGTGATGGGTCGTATTTTGCCCAAACCCCCCTGTAGTTTTTAAAATGTCTGAAATGTCGGAAATTTGAATCCTGAGCGTGATTTTTGAGCAGAATTGTGACTCTCTGCACCTATTTTCAGTTTCAAATTACGCCGTTTCATACCGAAAATATGCCAATTACTGTAATCAGCGATGGGTCATATTTTGCCCAAACCCCCCTGCAGTTATCAAAATGTCTGAAATGTCGGAAATTTGACTCCTGAGCGTGATTTTTTATCCGAATTCTGACTCTCTGCACCTATTTTCAGAGAGTCGTCGTAATTTGTCGTAATTTGAAATTACGACGTTTCATACCGAAATATGCCAATTACTGAAAACGGCGATGGGTCATATTTTGCCCAAACCCCCCCCCCCCCCCCTGCAGTTTTTAAAATGTCTGAAATGTCGGAAATTTGACTCCTGAGAGTGATTTTTGAGCCGAATTCTGACTCTCTGCACCTATTTTCAGTTTCAAATTACTACGTTTCATACCGAAAATATGCCAATTACTGTAAACGGCGATGGGTCGTATTTTTCCCAAACCCCCCTGCAGTTTTCAAAATGTCAGAAATGTCGGAAATTTTACTCCTGAGCGTGATTTTTTATCCGAATTCTGACACTATGCACCTATTTTCAGTTTCAAATTATGACTTTTTATACCGAAAATATTCCAATTACTGAAAACGGCGATGGGTCATATTTTGCCCAAACCCCCCTGCAGTTTTTAAAATGTCTGAAATGTCGGAAATTTGACTCCTGAGCGTGATTTTTGAGCCGAATTCTGACTCTCTGCACATATTTTCAGTTTCAAATTACTACGTTTCATACCGAAAATATGCCAATTACTGTAAACAGCGATGGGTCATATTTTTCCCAAACCCCCCTGCAGTTTTCAAAATGTCTGAAATGTCGGAAATTTTACTCCTGAGCGTGATTTTTTATCCGAATTCTGACACTATGCACTTATTTTCAGTTTCAAATTACGAATTTTTATACCGAAAATATTCCAATTACTGAAAACGGCGATGGGTCATATTTTGACCAAACCCCCCTGCAGTTTTTAAAATGTCTCAAATGTTGGAAATTTGACTCCTGAGCGTGATTTTTGAGCCGAATTCTGACTATCTGCCCCTATTTTCAGTTTCAAATTACGACGTTTCATACCGAAAATATGCCAATTACTGTAAACGGCAATGGGTCATATTTTGCCCAAACCCCCCTGCAGTTTTTAAAATGTCTGAAATGTCGGAAATTTGACTCCTGAGCGTGATTTTTTAGCCGAATTCTGACTCTCTGCTCCTATTTTCAGTTTCAAAATACAACGTTTCATAGCGAAAATATGCCAATTCCTGTAAACGGCGATCGGTCATATTATGCCCAAACCCCTCTGCAGTTTTCAAAATGTCTGAAATGTCGGAAATTTGACTCGTGAGCGTGATTTTTTATCCGAATTCTGACTCTCTGCACCTATTTTCAGTTTCAAATTACGACTTTTTATACCGAAAATATGCCAATTACTGAAAACGGCGATATGTCATATTTTGCCCAAACCCCCCTGCAGTTTTCAAAATGTCTGAAATGTCGGAAATTTGACTCCTGAGCGTGATTTTTGAGCCGAATTCTGACTCTCTGCACCTATTTTCAGTTTCAAATTACGACGTTTCATACCGAAAATATGCCAATTACTGTAATCAGCGATGGGTCATGTTTTGCCCAAACCCCCCTGCAGTTTTCAAAATGTCTGAAATGTCGGAAGTTTGACTCCTGAGCGTAATTTATGAGCCAAATTCTGACTCTCTGCACCTATTTTCAGTTTCAAACTACGTTGTTTCATACCGAGAATATGCCAATTACTGAAAACGGCGATGGGTCATATTTTGCCCAAACCCCCCTGCAGTTTTCAAAATGTCTGAAATGTCGGAAATTTGACTCCTGAGCGTGATTTTTGAGCCGAATCTGACTCTCTGCACCTATTTTCAGTTTCAAATTACGACGTTTCATACCGAAAATATGCCAATTACTGTAATCAGCGATGGGTCATATTTTTCCCAAACCCCCCTGCAGTTTTCAAAATGTCTGAAATGTCGGAAATTTTACTCCTGAGCGTGATTTTTTATCCGAATTCTGACACTATGCACTTATTTTCAGTTTCAAATTACGAATTTTTATACCGAAAATATTCCAATTACTGAAAACGGCGATGGGTCATATTTTGCCCAAACCCCCCTGCAGTTTTTAAAATGTCTCAAATGTTGGAAATTTGACTCCTGAGCGTGATTTTTGAGCCGAATTCTGACTATCTGCCCCTATTTTCAGTTTCAAATTACGACGTTTCATACCGAAAATATGCCAATTACTGTGAACGGCAATGGGTCATATTTTGCCCAAACCCCCCTGCAGTTTTTAAAATGTCTGAAATGTCGGAAATTTGACTCCTGAGCGTGATTTTTTAGCCGAATTCTGACTCTCTGCTCCTATTTTCAGTTTCAAAATACAACGTTTCATAGCGAAAATATGCCAATTCCTGTAAACGGCGATCGGTCATATTTTGCCCAAACCGCTCTGCAGTTTTCAAAATGTCTGAAATGTCGGAAATTTGACTCCTGAGCGTGATTTTTTATCCGAATTCTGACTCTCTGCACCTATTTTCAGTTTCAAATTACGACTTTTTATACCGAAAATATGCCAATTACTGAAAACGGCGATGGGTCATATTTTGCCCAAACCCCCCCTGCAGTTTTCAAAATGTCTGAAATGTCGGAAATTTGACTCCCGAGCGTGATTTTTGAGCCGAATTCTGACTCTCTGCACCTATTTTCAGTTTCAAATTACGACGTTTCATACCGAAAATATGCCAATTACTGTAAACGGCGATGGGTCATATTTTTCCCAAACTCCCCTGCAGTTTTCAAATTGTCTGAAATGTGAGAAATTTGACTCCTGAGCGTGATTTTTGAGCCGAATTCTGACTCTCTGCACCTATTTTCAGTTTCAAATTACGACTTTTTATACCGAAAATATGCCAATTACTGAAAACGGCGATGGGTCATATTTTGCCCAAACCCCCCCTGCAGTTTTCAAAATGTCTGAAAAGTCGGAAATTTGACTCCTGAGCGTGGATTTTGAGCTGAATTCTGACTCTCTCAACCTATTTTCAGTTTCAAATTACGACGTTTCATACCGAAAATATGCCAATTACTGAAAACGGCGATGGGTCATATTTTGCCCAAACCCCCCTCCCCCCTGCAGTTTTTAAAATGTCTGAAATGTCGGAAATTTGACTCCGGAGCATGATTTTTGAGCCGAATTCTGACTCTCTGCACCTATTTTCAGTTTCAAATTACGACGTTTCATACCGAATATATGCCAATTACTGAAAACGGCGATGGGTCATATTTTGCCCAAACCCCCCTGCAGTTTTCAAAATGTCTGAAATGTCGGAAATTTTACTTCTGAGCGTGATTTTTTATCCAAATTCTGACTTTCTGCACCTATTTTCAGTTTCAAATTACGACTTTTTATACCGAAAATATGCCAATTACTGAAAACATCGATGGGTCATATTTTGCCCAAACCCCCTTGCAGCTTTCAAAATGTCTGAAATGTCGGAAAATTGACTCATGAGCGTGATTTTTTAGCTAAATTCTGACTCTCTGCACCTATTTTCAGTTTCAAATTACGACGTTTCATATCGAAAATATGCCAATTACTGTAAACGGCGATGGGTCATATTTTGCCCAAACCCCCCCTGCAGTTTTCAAAATGTCAGAAATGTCGGAAATTTTACTCCTGAGCGTGATTTTTTATCCGAATTCTGACTCTCTGCACCTATTTTCAGTTTCAAATTACGACTTTTTATACCGAAAATATGCCAATTACTGAAAAAGCCGATGGATCATATTTTGCCCAAACCCCCCTGCAGTTTTCAAAATGTCTGAAATGTCGGAAATTTGATTCCTGAGCGTGATTTTTGAGCCGAATTGAGACTCTCTGCTCCTATTTTCAGTTTCAAAATACAACGTTTCATACCGAAAATATGCCAATTGGCGTAAACGGCGATTGGTCATATTTTACCCAAACCCCCCTGCAGTTTTCAAAATGTCTGAAATGTCGGAAATTTGAATCCAGAGCGTGATTTTTGAGCCGAATTCTGACTCTCTGCACCTATTTTCAGTTTCAAATTACTACGTTTCATACCGAAAATATGCCAATTACTGTAAACGGCGATGGGTCATATTTTTCCCAAACCCCCCTGCAGTTTTCAAAATGTCTGAGATGTCGGAAATTTGACTCCTGAGCGTGACTTTTTATCCGAATTCTGACACTCTGCACCTATTTTCAGTTTCAAATTACGACTTTTTATACCAAAAATATGCCAATTTCTGAAAACGGCGATGTTTCATATTTTGCCCAAACTTCCCTGCAGTTTTTAAAATGTCTGAAATGTCGGAAATTTGACTCCTGAGCGTGATTTTTTAGCTGAATTCTGACTCTCTGCACCTATTTTCAGTTTCAAATTACGACGTTTCATACCGAAAATATGCCAATTACTGAAAACGGTGATGGGTCGCATTTTGCCCAAACCCCCCTGTAGTTTTTAAAATGTCTGAAATGTCGGAAATTTGAATCCTGAGCGTGATTTTTGAGCCGAATTGTGACTCTCTGCACCTATTTTCAGTTTCAAATTACGCCGTTTCATACCGAAAATATGCCAATTACTGTAATCAGCGATGGGTCATATTTTGCCCAAACCCCCCTGCAGTTTTCAAAATGTCTGAAATGTCGGAAATTTGAATCCTGAGCGTGATTTTTGAGCCGAATACTGACTCTCTGCACCTATTTTCAGTTTCAAATTACGACTTTTTATACCGAAAATATGCCAATTACTGAAAACGGCGATGGGTCATATTTTCCCCAAACCCCCCTGCAGTTTTCAAAATGTCTGAAATGTCGGAAATTTGACTCCTGAGCGTGATTTTTGAGCAGAATTCTGACTTTCTGCACCTATTTTCATTTTCAAATTACGACTTTTTATACCGAAAATATGCCAATTACTGAAAACGGCGATTGGTCATATTTTGCCCAAACCCCCCTGCAGTTTTAAAAATGTCTGAAATGTCGGAAATTTGAATCCTGAGCGTGATTTTTGAGCCGAATACTGACTCTCTGCACTATTTTCAGTTTCAACTTACGACGTTTCATACCGAAAATATACCAATTACTGTAAACGGCGATGGGTCATATTTTGCCAAAACCCCCCTGCAGTTTCCAAAATGTCTGAGATGTCGGAAATTTGACTCCTGAGAGTGATTTTGTAACCGATTTCTGACTCTCTGCACCTATTTTCAGTTTCAAATTACGACTTTTTATACCGAAAATATGCCAATTACTGAAAACGTCGATAGGTCATATTTTGCCCAAACTCCCCTGCAGTTTTCAAAATGTCTGAAATGTCGAAAATTTGACTCCTGAGCGTGATTTTTGAGCCGAATTCTGACTCTCTACATCTATTTTCAGTTTCAAATTACGACGTTTCATACCGAAAATATGCCAATTACTCTAAACGGCGATGGGTCATATTTTGCCCAAACCCCCTGCAGTTTTCAAAATGTCTGAAATGTCGGAAATTTGACTCCTGAGCGTGATATTTTATTCGAATTCTGACTCTTTGCACCTAATTTCAGTTTCAAATTACGACGTTTCATACCGAAAATATGCCAATTACTCTAAACGGCGATGGGTCATATTTTGCCCAAACCCCCTGCAGTTTTCAAAATGTCTGAAATGTCGGAAATTTGAATCCTGAGCGTGATATTTTATTCGAATTCTGACTCTCTGCATGTAATTTCAGTTTCAAATTACGATGTTTCATACCGAAAATATGCCAATTACTGAAAACGGCGATGGGTCATATTTTGCCCAAACTTCCCTGCAGTTTTTAAAATGTCTGAAATGTCGGAAATTTGACTCCTGAGCGTGATTTTTTAGCTGAATTCTGACTCTCTGCACCTATTTTCAGTTTCAAATTACGAAGTTTCATACCGAAAATATGCCAATTACTGAAAACGGTGATGGGTCGTATTTTGCCCAAACCCCCCTGCAGTTTTCAAAATGTCTGAAATGTCGGAAATTTGACTCCTGAGCGTGATTTTTGAGCCGAATCTGACTCTCTGCACCTATTTTCAGTTTCAAATTACGACGTTTCATACCGAAAATATGCCAATTACTGTAATCAGCGATGGGTCATATTTTTCCCAAACCCCCCTGCAGTTTTCAAAATGTCTGAAATGTCGGAAATTTTACTCCTGAGCGTGATTTTTTATCCGAATTCTGACACTATGCACTTATTTTCAGTTTCAAATTACGAATTTTTATACCGAAAATATTCCAATTACTGAAAACGGCGATGGGTCATATTTTGCCCAAACCCCCCTGCAGTTTTTAAAATGTCTCAAATGTTGGAAATTTGACTCCTGAGCGTGATTTTTGAGCCGAATTCTGACTATCTGCCCCTATTTTCAGTTTCAAATTACGACGTTTCATACCGAAAATATGCCAATTACTGTGAACGGCAATGGGTCATATTTTGCCCAAACCCCCCTGCAGTTTTTAAAATGTCTGAAATGTCGGAAATTTGACTCCTGAGCGTGATTTTTTAGCCGAATTCTGACTCTCTGCTCCTATTTTCAGTTTCAAAATACAACGTTTCATAGCGAAAATATGCCAATTCCTGTAAACGGCGATCGGTCATATTTTGCCCAAACCCCTCTGCAGTTTTCAAAATGTCTGAAATGTCGGAAATTTGACTCCTGAGCGTGATTTTTTATCCGAATTCTGACTCTCTGCACCTATTTTCAGTTTCAAATTACGACTTTTTATACCGAAAATATGCCAATTACTGAAAACGGCGATGGGTCATATTTTGCCCAAACCCCCCCTGCAGTTTTCAAAATGTCTGAAATGTCGGAAATTTGACTCCCGAGCGTGATTTTTGAGCCGAATTCTGACTCTCTGCACCTATTTTCAGTTTCAAATTACGACGTTTCATACCGAAAATATGCCAATTACTGTAAACGGCGATGGGTCATATTTTTCCCAAACTCCCCTGCAGTTTTCAAATTGTCTGAAATGTGAGAAATTTGACTCCTGAGCGTGATTTTTGAGCCGAATTCTGACTCTCTGCACCTATTTTCAGTTTCAAATTACGACTTTTTATACCGAAAATATGCCAATTACTGAAAACGGCGATGGGTCATATTTTGCCCAAACCCCCCTGCAGTTTTCAAAATGTCTGAAAAGTCTTAAATTTGACTCCTGAGCGTGGATTTTGAGCTGAATTCTGACTCTCTCAACCTATTTTCAGTTTCAAATTACGACGTTTCATACCGAAAATATGCCAATTACTGAAAACGGCGATGGGTCATATTTTGCCCAAACCCCCCTCCCCCCTGCAGTTTTTAAAATGTCTGAAATGTCGGAAATTTGACTCCGGAGCATGATTTTTGAGCCGAATTCTGACTCTCTGCACCTATTTTCAGTTTCAAATTACGACGTTTCATACCGAATATATGCCAATTACTGAAAACGGCGATGGGTCATATTTTGCCCAAACCCCCCTGCAGTTTTCAAAATGTCTGAAATGTCGGAAATTTTACTTCTGAGCGTGATTTTTTATCCAAATTCTGACTTTCTGCACCTATTTTCAGTTTCAAATTACGACTTTTTATACCGAAAATATGCCAATTACTGAAAACATCGATGGGTCATATTTTGCCCAAACCCCCTTGCAGCTTTCAAAATGTCTGAAATGTCGGAAATTTGACTCATGAGCGTGATTTTTTAGCTAAATTCTGACTCTCTGCACCTATTTTCAGTTTCAAATTACGACGTTTCATATCGAAAATATGCCAATTACTGTAAACGGCGATGGGTCATATTTTGCCCAAACCCCCCCTGCAGTTTTCAAAATGTCAGAAATGTCGGAAATTTTACTCCTGAGCGTGATTTTTTATCCGAATTCTGACTCTCTGCACCTATTTTCAGTTTCAAATTACGACTTTTTATACCGAAAATATGCCAATTACTGAAAAAGCCGATGGATCATATTTTGCCCAAACCCCCCTGCAGTTTTCAAAATGTCTGAAATGTCGGAAATTTGATTCCTGAGCGTGATTTTTGAGCTGAATTGAGACTCTCTGCTCCTATTTTCAGTTTCAAAATACAACGTTTCATACCGAAAATATGCCAATTGGCGTAAACGGCGATTGGTCATATTTTACCCAAACCCCCCTGCAGTTTTCAAAATGTCTGAAATGTCGGAAATTTGAATCCAGAGCGTGATTTTTGAGCCGAATTCTGACTCTCTGCACCTATTTTCAGTTTCAAATTACTACGTTTCATACCGAAAATATGCCAATTACTGTAAACGGCGATGGGTCATATTTTTCCCAAACCCCCCTGCAGTTTTCAAAATGTCTGAGATGTCGGAAATTTGACTCCTGAGCGTGACTTTTTATCCGAATTCTGACACTCTGCACCTATTTTCAGTTTCAAATTACGACTTTTTATACCAAAAATATGCCAATTTCTGAAAACGGCGATGGGTCATATTTTGCCCAAACTTCCCTGCAGTTTTTAAAATGTCTGAAATGTCGGAAATTTGAATCCTGAGCGTGATTTTTGAGCCGAATTGTGACTCTCTGCACCTATTTTCAGTTTCAAATTACGCCGTTTCATACCGAAAATATGCCAATTACTGTAATCAGCGATGGGTCATATTTTGCCCAAACCCCCCTGCAGTTTTCAAAATGTCTGAAATGTCGGAAATTTGAATCCTGAGCGTGATTTTTGAGCCGAATACTGACTCTCTGCACCTATTTTCAGTTTCAAATTACGACTTTTTATACCGAAAATATGCCAATTACTGAAAACGGCGATGGGTCATATTTTCCCCAAACCCCCCTGCAGTTTTCAAAATGTCTGAAATGTCGGAAATTTGACTCCTGAGCGTGATTTTTGAGCAGAATTCTGACTTTCTGCACCTATTTTCATTTTCAAATTACGACTTTTTATACCGAAAATATGCCAATTACTGAAAACGGCGATTGGTCATATTTTGCCCAAACCCCCCTGCAGTTTTAAAAATGTCTGAAATGTCGGAAATTTGAATCCTGAGCGTGATTTTTGAGCCGAATACTGACTCTCTGCACTATTTTCAGTTTCAACTTACGACGTTTCATACCGAAAATATACCAATTACTGTAAACGGCGATGGGTCATATTTTGCCAAAACCCCCCTGCAGTTTCCAAAATGTCTGAAATGTCGGAAATTTGACTCCTGAGAGTGATTTTGTAACCGATTTCTGACTCTCTGCACCTATTTTCAGTTTCAAATTACGACTTTTTATACCGAAAATATGCTAATTACTGAAAACGTCGATAGGTCATATTTTGCCCAAACTCCCCTGCAGTTTTCAAAATGTCTGAAATGTCGAAAATTTGACTCCTGAGCGTGATTTTTGAGCCGAATTCTGACTCTCTACATCTATTTTCAGTTTCAAATTACGACGTTTCATACCGAAAATATGCCAATTACTCTAAACGGCGATGGGTCATATTTTGCCCAAACCCCCTGCAGTTTTCAAAATGTCTGAAATGTCGGAAATTTGACTCCTGAGCGTGATATTTTATTCGAATTCTGACTCTTTGCACCTAATTTCAGTTTCAAATTACGACGTTTCATACCGAAAATATGCCAATTACTCTAAACGGCGATGGGTCATATTTTGCCCAAACCCCCTGCAGTTTTCAAAATGTCTGAAATGTCGGAAATTTGAATCCTGAGCGTGATATTTTATTCGAATTCTGACTCTCTGCATGTAATTTCAGTTTCAAATTACGATGTTTCATACCGAAAATATGCCAATTACTGAAAACGGCGATGGGTCATATTTTGCCCAAACTTCCCTGCAGTTTTTAAAATGTCTGAAATGTCGGAAATTTGACTCCTGAGCGTGATTTTTTAGCTGAATTCTGACTCTCTGCACCTATTTTCAGTTTCAAATTACGACGTTTCATACCGAAAATATGCCAATTACTGAAAACGGTGATGGGTCGTATTTTGCCCAAACCCCCCTGTAGTTTTTAAAATGTCTGAAATGTCGGAAATTTGAATCCTGAGCGTGATTTTTGAGCAGAATTGTGACTCTCTGCACCTATTTTCAGTTTCAAATTACGCCGTTTCATACCGAAAATATGCCAATTACTGTAATCAGCGATGGGTCATATTTTGCCCAAACCCCCCTGCAGTTTTCAAAATGTCTGAAATGTCGGAAATTTTACTCCTGAGCGTGATTTTTTATCCGAATTCTGACTCTCTGCACCTATTTTCAGAGAGTCGTCGTAATTTGTCGTAATTTGTCGTAATTTGAAATTACGACGTTTCATACCGAAATATGCCAATTACTGAAAACGGCGATGGGTCATATTTTGCCCAAACCCCCCCTGCAGTTTTTAAAATGTCTGAAATGTCGGAAATTTGACTCCTGAGAGTGATTTTTGAGCCGAATTCTGACTCTCTGCACCTATTTTAAGTTTCAAATTACTACGTTTCATACCGAAAATATGCCAATTACTGTAAACGGCGATGGGTCATATTTTTCCCAAACCCCCCTGCAGTTTTCAAAATGTCTGAAATGTTGGAAATTTTACTCCTGAGCGTGGTTTTTTATCCGAATTCTGACACTATGCACCTATTTTCAGTTTCAAATTATGACTTTTTATACCGAAAATATTCCAATTACTTAAAACGGCGATGGGTCATATTTTGCCCAAACCCCCCTGCAGTTTTTAAAATGTCTGAAATGTCGGAAATTTGACTCCTGAGCGTGATTTTTGAGCCGAATTCTGACTCTCTGCACCTATTTTCAGTTTCAAATTACTACGTTTCATACCGAAAATATGCCAATTACTGTAAACAGCGATGGGTCATCTTTTTCCCAAACCCCCCTGCAGTTTTCAAAATGTCTGAAATGTCGGAAATTTTACTCCTGAGCGTAATTTTTTATCCGAATTCTGACACTATGCACAAATTTTCAGTTTCAAATTACGAATTTTTATACCGAAAATATTCCAATTACTGAAAACGGCGATGGGTCATATTTTGCCTAAACCCCCCTGCAGTTTTTAAAATGTCTCAAATGTTGGAAATTTGACTCCTGAGCGTGATTTTTGAGCCGAATTCTGACTATCTGCCCCTATTTTCAGTTTCAAATTACGACGTTTCATACCGAAAATATGCCAATTACTGTAAACGGCAATGGGTCATATTTTGCCCAAACCCCCCTGCAGTTTTTAAAATGTCTGAAATGTCGGAAATTTGACTCCTGAGCGTGATTTTTTAGCCGAATTCTGACTCTCTGCTCCTATTTTCAGTTTCAAAATACAACGTTTCATAGCGAAAATATGCCAATTCCTGTAAACGGCGATCGGTCATATTTTGCCCAAACCCCTCTGCAGTTTTCAAAATGTCTGAAATGTCGGAAATTTGACTCCTGAGCGTGATTTTTTATCCGAATTCTGACTCTCTGCACCTATTTTCAGTTTCAAATTACGACTTTTTATACCGAAAATATGCCAATTACTGAAAACGGCGATGGGTCATATTTTGCCCAAACCCCCCTGCAGTTTTCAAAATGTCTGAAATGTCGGAAATTTGACTCCTGAGCGAGATTTTTGAGCCGAATTCTGATTCTCTGCACCTATTTTCAGTTTCAAATTACGACGTTTCATACCGAAAATATGCCAATTACTGTAAACGGAGATGGGTCATATTTTTCCCAAACTCCCCTGCAGTTTTCAAATTGTCTGAAATGTCGGAAATTTGACTCCTGAGCGTGATTTTTGAGCCGAATTCTGACTCTCTGCACCTATTTTCAGTTTCAAATTACGACTTTTTATACCGAAAATATGCCAATTACTGAAAACGGCGATGGGTCATATTTTGCCCAAACCCCCCTGCAGTTTTCAAAATGTCTGAAAAGTCGGAAATTTGACTCCTGAGCGTGATTTTTGAGCTGAATTCTGACTCTCTCAACCTATTTTCAGTTTCAAATTACGACGTTTCATACCGAAAATATGCCAATTACTGAAAACGGCGATGGGTCATATTTTGCCCAAACCCCCCTCCCCCCTGCAGTTTTTAAAATGTCTGAAATGTCGGAAATTTGACTCCGGAGCATGATTTTTGAGCCGAATTCTGACTCTCTGCACCTATTTTCAGTTTCAAATTACGACGTTTCATACCGAATATATGGCAATTACTGAAAACGGCGATGGGTCAAATTTTGCCCAAACCCCCCTGCAGTTTTCAAAATGTCTGAAATGTCGGAAATTTTACTCCTGAGCGTGATTTTTTATCCGAATTCTGACTTTCTGCACCTATTTTCAGTTTCAAACTACGTCTTTTTATAACGAAAATATGCCAATTACTGAAAACAGCGATGGGTCATATTTTGCCCAAACCCCTCTGCAGTTTTCAAAATGTCTGAAATGTCGGACATTTGACTCCTGAGTGTGATTTTTGAGCCGAATTCTGACTCTCTACACCTATTTTCTGTTTCAAATTACGACGTTTCACACCGAAAATATGCCAATTACTGAAAACGGCGATGGGTCATATTTTGCCCAAACCCCCCTTCAGTTTTTAAAATGTCTGAAATGTCGGAAATTTTACTCCTGAGCGTGATTTTTTATCCGAATTCTGACTCTCTGCACCTATTTTCAGTTTCAAATTACGACTTTTTATACCGAAAATATGCCAATTACTGAAAACATCGATGGGTCATATTTTGCCCAAACCCCCTTGCAGCTTTCAAAATGTCTGAAATTTCGGAAATTTGACTCATGAGCATTATTTTTTAGCTAAATTCTGACTCTCTGCACCTATTTTCAGTTTCAAATTACGACGTTTCATATCGAAAATATGCCAATTACTGTAAACGGCGATGGGTCATATTTTGCCCAAACCCCCCCTGCAGTTTTCAAAATGTCAGAAATGTCGGAAATTTTACTCCTGAGCGTTATTTTTTATCCGAATTCTGACTCTCTGCACCAATTTTCAGTTTCAAATTACGACTTTTTATACCGAAAATATGCCAATTACTGAAAAAGCCGATGGATCATATTTTGCCCAAACCCCCCTGCAGTTTTCAAAATGTCTGAAATGTCGGAAATTTGATTCCTGAGCGTGATTTTTGAGCCGAATTGAGACTCTCTGCTCCTATTTTCAGTTTCAAAATGCAACGTTTCATACCGAAAATATGCCAATTGGTGTAAACGGCGATTGGTCATATTTTACCCAAACCCCCCTGCAGTTTTCAAAATGTCTGAAATGTCGGAAATTTGAATCCAGAGCGTGATTTTTGAGCCGAATTCTGACTCTCTGCACCTATTTTCAGTTTCAAATTACTACGTTTCATACCGAAAATATGCCAATTACTGTAAACGGCGATGGGTCATATTTTTCCCAAACCCCCCTGCAGTTTTCAAAATGTCTGAAATGTCGGAAATTTGACTCCTGAGCGTGATTTTTTATCCGAATTCTGACTCTCTGCACCTATTTTCAGTTTCAAATTACGACTTTTTATACCAAAAATATGCCAATTACTGAAAACGGCGATGGGTCATATTTTGCCCAAACCCCCCCCCCCCCCCTGCAGTTTTTAAAATGTCTGAAATGTCGGAAATTTGCCTCCGGAGCATGATTTTTGAGCCGAATTCTGACTCTCTGCACCTATTTTCAGTTTCAAATTACGACGTTTCATACCGAATATATGCCAATTACTGTAAACGGCGATGGGTCATATTTTGCCCAAACCCCCCTGCAGTTTTAAAAATGTCTGAAATGTCGGAAACTTTACTGCTGAGCGTGATTTTTTATCCGAATTCTGACTCTCTGCACCTATTTTCAGTTTCAAATTACGACTTTTTATACCGAAAATATGCGAATTACTGAAAACGGCGATGGGTCATATTTTGCCCAAACGCCCCTGCAGTTTTCAAAATGTCTGAAATGTCGGAAATTTGAATCCTGAGCGTGATTTTTTATCCGAATTCTGACTCTCTGCACCTATTTTCAGTTTCAAATTACGACGTTTCATACCGAAAATATGCCAATTACTGTCAACGGCGATGGGTCATTTTTTTCCCAAACCCCCCTGCAGTTTTCAAATTGTCTGAAATGTCGGAAATTTGACTCCTGAGCGTGATTTTTTATCCGAATACTGACTTTCTGCACCTATTTTCAGTTTCAAATTACGACTTTTTATACCGAAAGTATGCCAATTACTGAAAACGGCGATGGGTCATATTTTGCCCAAACCCCCCTGCAGTTTTTAAAATGTCTGAAATGTCGGAAATTTGACTCTTGAACGTGATTTTTGAGCCGAATTCTGACTCTCTGCACCTATTTTCAGTTTCAAATTACGACTTTTTATACCGAAAATATGCCAATTACTGAAAACGGCGATGGTTCATATTTTGCCCAAACCCCCCTGCAGTTTTCAAAATGTCTGAAATGTCGGAAATTTTACTCCTGAGCGTGATTTTTTATCCGAATTCTGACTCTCTGCACCTATTTTCAGTTTCAAATTACGACGTTTCATACCGAAAATATGCCAATTACTCTAAACGGCGATGGGTCATATTTTGCCCAAACCCCCTGCAGTTTTCAAAATGTCTGAAATGTCGGAAATTTGACTCCTGAGCGTGATATTTTATTCGAATTCTGACTCTTTGCACCTAATTTCAGTTTCAAATTACGACGTTTCATACCGAAAATATGCCAATTACTCTAAACGGCGATGGGTCATATTTTGCCCAAACCCCCTGCAGTTTTCAAAATGTCTGAAATGTCGGAAATTTGAATCCTGAGCGTGATATTTTATTCGAATTCTGACTCTCTGCATGTAATTTCAGTTTCAAATTACGATGTTTCATACCGAAAATATGCCAATTACTGAAAACGGCGATGGGTCATATTTTGCCCAAACTTCCCTGCAGTTTTTAAAATGTCTGAAATGTCGGAAATTTGACTCCTGAGCGTGATTTTTTAGCTGAATTCTGACTCTCTGCACCTATTTTCAGTTTCAAATTACGACGTTTCATACCGAAAATATGCCAATTACTGAAAACGGTGATGGGTCGTATTTTGCCCAAACCCCCCTGTAGTTTTTAAAATGTCTGAAATGTCGGAAATTTGAATCCTGAGCGTGATTTTTGAGCAGAATTGTGACTCTCTGCACCTATTTTCAGTTTCAAATTACGCCGTTTCATACCGAAAATATGCCAATTACTGTAATCAGCGATGGGTCATATTTTGCCCAAACCCCCCTGCAGTTTTCAAAATGTCTGAAATGTCGGAAATTTGACTCCTGAGCGTGATTTTTTATCCGAATTCTGACTCTCTGCACCTATTTTCAGAGAGTCGTCGTAATTTGTCGTAATTTGTCGTAATTTGAAATTACGACGTTTCATACCGAAATATGCCAATTACTGAAAACGGCGATGGGTCATATTTTGCCCAAACCCCCCCTGCAGTTTTTAAAATGTCTGAAATGTCGGAAATTTGACTCCTGAGAGTGATTTTTGAGCCGAATTCTGACTCTCTGCACCTATTTTAAGTTTCAAATTACTACGTTTCATACCGAAAATATGCCAATTACTGTAAACGGCGATGGGTCATATTTTTCCCAAACCCCCCTGCAGTTTTCAAAATGTCTGAAATGTTGGAAATTTTACTCCTGAGCGTGGTTTTTTATCCGAATTCTGACACTATGCACCTATTTTCAGTTTCAAATTATGACTTTTTATACCGAAAATATTCCAATTACTTAAAACGGCGATGGGTCATATTTTGCCCAAACCCCCCTGCAGTTTTTAAAATGTCTGAAATGTCGGAAATTTGACTCCTGAGCGTGATTTTTGAGCCGAATTCTGACTCTCTGCACCTATTTTCAGTTTCAAATTACTACGTTTCATACCGAAAATATGCCAATTACTGTAAACAGCGATGGGTCATCTTTTTCCCAAACCCCCCTGCAGTTTTCAAAATGTCTGAAATGTCGGAAATTTTACTCCTGAGCGTAATTTTTTATCCGAATTCTGACACTATGCACAAATTTTCAGTTTCAAATTACGAATTTTTATACCGAAAATATTCCAATTACTGAAAACGGCGATGGGTCATATTTTGCCTAAACCCCCCTGCAGTTTTTAAAATGTCTCAAATGTTGGAAATTTGACTCCTGAGCGTGATTTTTGAGCCGAATTCTGACTATCTGCCCCTATTTTCAGTTTCAAATTACGACGTTTCATACCGAAAATATGCCAATTACTGTAAACGGCAATGGGTCATATTTTGCCCAAACCCCCCTGCAGTTTTTAAAATGTCTGAAATGTCGGAAATTTGACTCCTGAGCGTGATTTTTTAGCCGAATTCTGACTCTCTGCTCCTATTTTCAGTTTCAAAATACAACGTTTCATAGCGAAAATATGCCAATTCCTGTAAACGGCGATCGGTCATATTTTGCCCAAACCCCTCTGCAGTTTTCAAAATGTCTGAAATGTCGGAAATTTGACTCCTGAGCGTGATTTTTTATCCGAATTCTGACTCTCTGCACCTATTTTCAGTTTCAAATTACGACGTTTCATACCGAAAATATGCCAATTACTGTAAACGGAGATGGGTCATATTTTTCCCAAACTCCCCTGCAGTTTTCAAATTGTCTGAAATGTCGGAAATTTGACTCCTGAGCGTGATTTTTGAGCCGAATTCTGACTCTCTGCACCTATTTTCAGTTTCAAATTACGACTTTTTATACCGAAAATATGCCAATTACTGAAAACGGCGATGGGTCATATTTTGCCCAAACCCCCCTGCAGTTTTCAAAATGTCTGAAAAGTCGGAAATTTGACTCCTGAGCGTGATTTTTGAGCTGAATTCTGACTCTCTCAACCTATTTTCAGTTTCAAATTACGACGTTTCATACCGAAAATATGCCAATTACTGAAAACGGCGATGGGTCATATTTTGCCCAAACCCCCCTCCCCCCTGCAGTTTTTAAAATGTCTGAAATGTCGGAAATTTGACTCCGGAGCATGATTTTTGAGCCGAATTCTGACTCTCTGCACCTATTTTCAGTTTCAAATTACGACGTTTCATACCGAATATATGGCAATTACTGAAAACGGCGATGGGTCAAATTTTGCCCAAACCCCCCTGCAGTTTTCAAAATGTCTGAAATGTCGGAAATTTTACTCCTGAGCGTGATTTTTTATCCGAATTCTGACTTTCTGCACCTATTTTCAGTTTCAAACTACGTCTTTTTATAACGAAAATATGCCAATTACTGAAAACAGCGATGGGTCATATTTTGCCCAAACCCCTCTGCAGTTTTCAAAATGTCTGAAATGTCGGACATTTGACTCCTGAGTGTGATTTTTGAGCCGAATTCTGACTCTCTACACCTATTTTCTGTTTCAAATTACGACGTTTCACACCGAAAATATGCCAATTACTGAAAACGGCGATGGGTCATATTTTGCCCAAACCCCCCTTCAGTTTTTAAAATGTCTGAAATGTCGGAAATTTTACTCCTGAGCGTGATTTTTTATCCGAATTCTGACTCTCTGCACCTATTTTCAGTTTCAAATTACGACTTTTTATACCGAAAATATGCCAATTACTGAAAACATCGATGGGTCATATTTTGCCCAAACCCCCTTGCAGCTTTCAAAATGTCTGAAATTTCGGAAATTTGACTCATGAGCATTATTTTTTAGCTAAATTCTGACTCTCTGCACCTATTTTCAGTTTCAAATTACGACGTTTCATATCGAAAATATGCCAATTACTGTAAACGGCGATGGGTCATATTTTGCCCAAACCCCCCCTGCAGTTTTCAAAATGTCAGAAATGTCGGAAATTTTACTCCTGAGCGTTATTTTTTATCCGAATTCTGACTCTCTGCACCAATTTTCAGTTTCAAATTACGACTTTTTATACCGAAAATATGCCAATTACTGAAAAAGCCGATGGATCATATTTTGCCCAAACCCCCCTGCAGTTTTCAAAATGTCTGAAATGTCGGAAATTTGATTCCTGAGCGTGATTTTTGAGCCGAATTGAGACTCTCTGCTCCTATTTTCAGTTTCAAAATGCAACGTTTCATACCGAAAATATGCCAATTGGTGTAAACGGCGATTGGTCATATTTTACCCAAACCCCCCTGCAGTTTTCAAAATGTCTGAAATGTCGGAAATTTGAATCCAGAGCGTGATTTTTGAGCCGAATTCTGACTCTCTGCACCTATTTTCAGTTTCAAATTACTACGTTTCATACCGAAAATATGCCAATTACTGTAAACGGCGATGGGTCATATTTTTCCCAAACCCCCCTGCAGTTTTCAAAATGTCTGAAATGTCGGAAATTTGACTCCTGAGCGTGATTTTTTATCCGAATTCTGACTCTCTGCACCTATTTTCAGTTTCAAATTACGACTTTTTATACCAAAAATATGCCAATTACTGAAAACGGCGATGGGTCATATTTTGCCCAAACCCCCCCCCCCCCCCTGCAGTTTTTAAAATGTCTGAAATGTCGGAAATTTGCCTCCGGAGCATGATTTTTGAGCCGAATTCTGACTCTCTGCACCTATTTTCAGTTTCAAATTACGACGTTTCATACCGAATATATGCCAATTACTGTAAACGGCGATGGGTCATATTTTGCCCAAACCCCCCTGCAGTTTTAAAAATGTCTGAAATGTCGGAAACTTTACTGCTGAGCGTGATTTTTTATCCGAATTCTGACTCTCTGCACCTATTTTCAGTTTCAAATTACGACTTTTTATACCGAAAATATGCGAATTACTGAAAACGGCGATGGGTCATATTTTGCCCAAACGCCCCTGCAGTTTTCAAAATGTCTGAAATGTCGGAAATTTGAATCCTGAGCGTGATTTTTTATCCGAATTCTGACTCTCTGCACCTATTTTCAGTTTCAAATTACGACGTTTCATACCGAAAATATGCCAATTACTGTCAACGGCGATGGGTCATTTTTTTCCCAAACCCCCCTGCAGTTTTCAAATTGTCTGAAATGTCGGAAATTTGACTCCTGAGCGTGATTTTTTATCCGAATACTGACTTTCTGCACCTATTTTCAGTTTCAAATTACGACTTTTTATACCGAAAGTATGCCAATTACTGAAAACGGCGATGGGTCATATTTTGCCCAAACCCCCCTGCAGTTTTTAAAATGTCTGAAATGTCGGAAATTTGACTCTTGAACGTGATTTTTGAGCCGAATTCTGACTCTCTGCACCTATTTTCAGTTTCAAATTACGACTTTTTATACCGAAAATATGCCAATTACTGAAAACGGCGATGGTTCATATTTTGCCCAAACCCCCCTGCAGTTTTCAAAATGTCTGAAATGTCGGAAATTTTACTCCTGAGCGTGATTTTTTATCCGAATTCTGACTCTCTGCACCTATTTTCAGTTTCAAATTACGACTTTTTATACCGAAAATATGCCAATTACTGAAAACGGCGATGGGTCATATTTTGCCCAAACCCCCCTGCAGTTTTCAAAATGTCTGAAATGTCGGAAATTTGACTCCTGAGCGAGATTTTTGAGCCGAATTCTGATTCTCTGCACCTATTTTCAGTTTCAAATTACGACGTTTCATACCGAAAATATGCCAATTACTGTAAACGGAGATGGGTCATATTTTTCCCAAACTCCCCTGCAGTTTTCAAATTGTCAGAAATGTCGGAAATTTGACTCCTGAGCGTGATTTTTGAGCCGAATTCTGACTCTCTGCACCTATTTTCAGTTTCAAATTACGACTTTTTATACCGAAAATATGCCAATTACTGAAAACGGCGATGGGTCATATTTTGCCCAAACCCCCCTGCAGTTTTCAAAATGTCTGAAAAGTCGGAAATTTGACTCCTGAGCGTGATTTTTGAGCTGAATTCTGACTCTCTCAACCTATTTTCAGTTTCAAATTACGACGTTTCATACCGAAAATATGCCAATTACTGAAAACGGCGATGGGTCATATTTTGCCCAAACCCCCCTCCCCCCTGCAGTTTTTAAAATGTCTGAAATGTCGGAAATTTGACTCCGGAGCATGATTTTTGAGCCGAATTCTGACTCTCTGCACCTATTTTCAGTTTCAAATTACGACGTTTCATACCGAATATATGCCAATTACTGAAAACGGCGATGGGTCATATTTTGCCCAAACCCCCCTGCAGTTTTCAAAATGTCTGAAATGTCGGAAATTTTACTCCTGAGCGTGATTTTTTATCCGAATTCTGACTTTCTGCACCTATTTTCAGTTTCAAATTACGACTTTTTATAACGAAAATATGCCAATTACTGAAAACAGCGATGGGTCATATTTTGCCCAAACCCCTCTGCAGTTTTCAAAATGTCTGAAATGTCGGACATTTGACTCCTGAGTGTGATTTTTGAGCCGAATTCTGACTCTCTACACCTATTTTCTGTTTCAAATTACGACGTTTCACACCGAAAATATGCCAATTACTGAAAACGGCGATGGGTCATATTTTGCCCAAACCCCCCTTCAGTTTTTAAAATGTCTGAAATGTCGGAAATTTTACTCCTGAGCGTGATTTTTTATCCGAATTCTGACTCTCTGCACCTATTTTCAGTTTCAAATTACGACTTTTTATACCGAAAATATGACAATTACTGAAAACATCGATGGGTCATATTTTGCCCAAACCCCCTTGCAGCTTTCAAAATGTCTGAAATTTCGGAAATTTGACTCATGAGCGTGATTTTTTAGCTAAATTCTGACTCTCTGCACCTATTTTCAGTTTCAAATTACGACGTTTCATATCGAAAATATGCCAATTACTGTAAACGGCGATGGGTCATATTTTGCCCAAACCCCCCCTGCAGTTTTCAAAATGTCAGAAATGTCGGAAATTTTACTCCTGAGCGTGATTTTTTATCCGAATTCTGACTCTCTGCACCAATTTTCAGTTTCAAATTACGACTTTTTATACCGAAAATATGCCAATTACTGAAAAAGCCGATGGATCATATTTTGCCCAAACCCCCCTGCAGTTTTCAAAATGTCTGAAATGTCGGAAATTTGATTCCTGAGCGTGATTTTTGAGCCGAATTGAGACTCTCGGCTCCTATTTTCAGTTTCAAAATACAACGTTTCATACCGAAAATATGCCAATTGGTGTAAACGGCGATTGGTCATATTTTACCCAAACCCCCCTGCAGTTTTCAAAATGTCTGAAATGTCGGAAATTTGAATCCAGAGCGTGATTTTTGAGCCGAATTCTGACTCTCTGCACCTATTTTCAGTTTCAAATTACTACGTTTCATACCGAAAATATGCCAATTACTGTAAACGGCGATGGGTCATATTTTTCCCAAACCCCCCTGCAGTTTTCAAAATGTCTGAAATGTCGGAAATTTGACTCCTGAGCGTGATTTTTTTTCCGAATTCTGACTCTCTGCACCTATTTTCAGTTTCAAATTACGACTTTTTATACCAAAAATATGCCAATTACTGAAAACGGCGATGGGTCATATTTTGCCCAAACCCCCCCCCCCCCCCTGCAGTTTTTAAAATGTCTGAAATGTCGGAAATTTGCCTCCGGAGCATGATTTTTGAGCCGAATTCTGACTCTCTGCACCTATTTTCAGTTTCAAATTACGACGTTTCATACCGAATATATGCCAATTACTGTAAACGGCGATGGGTCATATTTTGCCCAAACCCCCCTGCAGTTTTAAAAATGTCTGAAATGTCGGAAACTTTACTCCTGAGCGTGATTTTTTATCCGAATTCTGACTCTCTGCACCTATTTTCAGTTTCAAATTACGACTTTTTATACCGAAAATATGCGAATTACTGAAAACGGCGATGGGTCATATTTTGCCCAAACGCCCCTGCAGTTTTCAAAATGTCTGAAATGTCGGAAATTTGAATCCTGAGCGTGATTTTTTATCCGAATTCTGACTCTCTGCACCTATTTTCAGTTTCAAATTACGACGTTTCATACCGAAAATATGCCAATTACTGTCAACGGCGATGGGTCATTTTTTTCCCAAACCCCCCTGCAGTTTTCAAATTGTCTGAAATGTCGGAAATTTGACTCCTGAGCGTGATTTTTTATCCGAATACTGACTTTCTGCACCTATTTTCAGTTTCAAATTACGACTTTTTATACCGAAAGTATGCCAATTACTGAAAACGGCGATGGGTCATATTTTGCCCAAACCCCCCTGCAGTTTTTAAAATGTCTGAAATGTCGGAAATTTGACTCTTGAACGTGATTTTTGAGCCGAATTCTGACTCTCTGCACCTATTTTCAGTTTCAAATTACTACGTTTCATACCGAAAATATGCCAATTACTGTAAACGGCGATGGGTCATATTTTTCCCAAACCCCCCTGCAGTTTTCAAAATGTCTGAAATGTCGGAAATTTTACACCTGAGCGTGATTTTTTATCCGAATTCTGACACTATGCACCTATTTTCAGTTTCAAATTACGACTTTTTATACCGAAAATATTACAATTACTGAAAACGGCGATGGGTCATATTTTGCCCAAACCCCCTTGCAGCTTTCAAAATGTCTGAAATGTCGGAAACTTTACTCCTGAGCGTGATTTTTTATCCGAATTCTGACTCTGCACCTATTTTCAGTTTCAAATTACGACTTTTTATACCGAAAATATGCCAATTACTGAAAACATCGATGGGTCATATTTTGCCCAAACCCCCCTGCAGTTTTTAAAATGTCTGAAATGTCGGAAATTTTATTCCTGAGCGTGATTTTTGAGCCGAATTGAGACTCTCTGCTCCTATTTTCAGTTTCAAAATACAACGTTTCATACCGAAAATATGCCAATAGCTGTAAACGGCGATTGGTCATATTTTGCCCAAACCCCCCTGCAGTTTTCAAAATGTCTGAAATGTCGGAAATTTGACTCGTGAGCGTGATTTTTTATCCGAATTCTGACTCTCTGCACCTATTTTCAGTTTGAAATTACGACGTTTCATACCGAAATATGCCAATTACTGAAAACGGCGATGGGTCATATTTTGCCCAAACCCCCCCTGCAGTTTTTAAAATGTCTGAAATGTCGGAAATTTTACTCCTGAGAGTGATTTTTGAGCCAAATTCTGACTTTCTGCACCTATTTTCAGTTTCAAATTACTACGTTTCATACCGAAAATATGCCAATTACTGTAAACGGCGATGGGTCATATTTTTCCCAAACCCCCCTGCAGTTTTCAAAATGTCTGAAATGTCGGAAATTTTACTCCTGAGCGTGATTTTTTATCCGAATTCTGACACTATGCACCTATTTTCAGTTTCAAATTACGACTTTTTATACCGAAAATATTCCAATTACTGAAAACGGCGATGGGTCATATTTTGCCCAAACCCCCCTGCAGTTTTTAAAATGTCTGAAATGTCGGAAATTTGACTCCTGAGCGTGATTTTTGAGCCGAATTCTGACTCTCTGCACCTATTTTCAGTTTCAAATTACTACGTTTCATACCGAAAATATGCCAATTACTGAAAACGGCGATGGGTCATATTTTTCCCAAACCCCCCTGCAGTTTTCAAAATGTCTGAAATGTCGGAAATTTTACTCCTGAGCGTGATTTTTTATCCGAATTCTGACACTATGCACCTATTTTCAGTTTCAAATTACGAATTTTTATACCGAAAATATTACAATTACTGAAAACGGCGATGGGTCATATTTTGCCCAAACCCCCCTGCAGTTTTTAAAATGTCTCAAATGTTGGAAATTTGACTCCTGAGCGTGATTTTTGAGCCGAATTTTGACTATCTGCCCCTATTTTCAGTTTCAAATTACGACGTTTCATACCGAAAATATGCCAATTACTGTAAACGGCAATAGGTCATATTTTGCCCAAACCCCCCTGCAGTTTTTAAAATGTCTGAAATGTCGGAAATTTGACTCCTGAGCGTGATTTTTTAGCCGAATTCTGACTCTCTGCTCCTATTTTCAGTTTCAAAATACTACGTTTCATAGCGAAAATATGCCAATTCCTGTAAACGGCGATCGGTCATATTTTGCCCAAACCCCTCTGCAGTTTTCAAAATGTCTGAAATGTCGGAAATTTGACTCCTGAGCGTGATTTTTTATCCGAATTCTGACTCTCTGCACCTATTTTCAGTTTCAAATTACGACTTTTTATACCGAAAATATGCCAATTACTGAAATCGGCGATGGGTCATATTTTGCCCAAACCCCCCTGCAGTTTTCAAAATGTCTGAAATGTCGGAAATTTGACTCTTGAGCGTGATTTTTTAGCCGAATTCTGACTCTCTGCACCTATTTTCAGTTTCAAATTACGACGTTTCATACCGAAAATATGCCAATTACTGTAAACGGCGATGGGTCATATTTTTCCCAAACTCCCCTGCAGTTTTCAAATTGTCTGAAATGTCGGAAATTTGACTCCTGAGCGTGATTTTTGAGCCGAATTCTGACTCTCTGCACCTATTTTCAGTTTCAAATTACGACTTTTTATACCGAAAATATGCCAATTACTGAAAACGGCGATGGGTCATATTTTGCCCAAACACCCCTGCAGTTTTCAAAATGTCTGAAAAGTCGGAAATTTGACTCCTGAGCGTGATTTTTGAGCTGAATTCTGACTCTCTCAACCTATTTTCAGTTTCAAATTACGACGTTTCATACCGAAAATATGCCAATTACTGAAAACGGCGAAGGGTCATATTTTGCCCAAACCCCCCTCCCCCCTGCAGTTTTTAAAATGTCTGAAATGTCGGAAATTTGACTCCGGAGCATGATTTTTGAGCCGAATTCTGACTCTCTGCACCTATTTTCAGTTTCAAATTACGACGTTTCATACCGAATATATGCCAATTACTGTAAACGGCGATGGGTCATATTTTGCCCAAACCCCCCTGCAGTTTTCAAAATGTCTGAAATGTCGGAAATTTTACTCCTGAGCGTGATTTTTTATCCGAATTCTGACTTTCTGCACCTATTTTCAGTTTCAAATTACGACTTTTTATACCGAAAATATGCCAATTACTGAAAACGGCGATGGGTCATATTTTGCCCAAACCCCTCTGCAGTTTTCAAAATGTCTGAAATGTCGGACATTTGACTCCTGAGTGTGATTTTTGAGCCGAATTCTGACTTTCTACACCTATTTTCTGTTTCAAATTACGACGTTTCACACCGAAAATATGCCAATTACTGAAAACGGCGATGGGTCATATTTTGCCCAAACCCCCCTTCAGTTTTTAAAATGTCTGAAATGTCGGAAATTTTACTCCTGAGCGTGATTTTTTATCCGAATTCTGACTCTCTGCACCTATTTTCAGTTTCAAATTACGACTTTTTATACCGAAAATATGCCAATTACTGAAAACATCGATGGGTCATATTTTGCCCAAACCCCCTTGCAGCTTTCAAAATGTCTGAAATGTCGGAAATTTGACTCCTGAGCATGATTTTTTAGCTAAATTCTGACTCTCTGCACCTATTTTCAGTTTCAAATTACGACGTTTCATATCGAAAATATGCCAATTACTGTAAACGGCGATGGGTCATATTTTGCCCAACCCCCCCCTGCAGTTTTCAAAATGTCAGAAATGTCGGAAATTTTACTCCTGAGAGTGATTTTTTATCCGAATTCTGACTCTCTGCACCTATTTTCAGTTTCAAATTACGACTTTTTATACCGAAAATATGCCAATTACTGAAAAAGCCGATGGATCATATTTTGCCCAAACCCCCCTGCAGTTTTCAAAATGTCTGAAATGTCGGAAATTTGATTCCTGAGCGTGATTTTTGAGCCGAATTGAGACTCTCTGCTCCTATTTTCAGTTTCAAAATACAACGTTTCATACCGAAAATATGCCAATTGGTGTAAACGGCGATTGGTCATATTTTACCCAAACCCCCCTGCAGTTTTCAAAATGTCTGAAATGTAGGAAATTTGAATCCAGAGCGTAATTTTTGAGCCGAATTCTGACTCTCTGCACCTATTTTCAGTTTCAAATTACTACGTTTCATACCGAAAATATCCCAATTACTGCAAACGGCGATGGGTCATATTTTTCCCAAACCCCCCTGCAGTTTTCAAAATGTCTGAAATGTCGGAAATTTGACTCCTGAGCGTGATTTTTTATCCGAATTCTGACACTCTGCACCTATTTTCAGTTTCAAATTACGACTTTTTATACCAAAAATATGCCAATTACTGAAAACGGCGATGGGTCATATTTTGCCCAAACCCCCCCTGCAGTTTTTAAAATGTCTCAAATGTTGGAAATTTGACTCCTGAGCGTGATTTTTGAGCCGAATTCTGACTCTCTGCACCTATTTTCAGTTTCAAATTACGAAGTTTCATACCGAAAATATGCCAATTATTGTAAACGGCAATGGGTCATATTTTGCCTAAACCCCCCTGCAGTTTTTAAAATGTCTGAAATGTCGGAAATTTGACTCCTGAGCGTGATTTTTGAGCCGAATTTTGACTATCTGCCCCTATTTTCAGTTTCAAATTACGACGTTTCATACCGAAAATATGCCAATTACTGTAAACGGCAATGGGTCATATTTTGCCCAAACCCCCCTGCAGTTTTTAAAATGTCTGAAATGTCGGAAATTTGACTCCTGAGCGTGATTTTTTAGCCGAATTCTGACTCTCTGCCCCTATTTTCAGTTTCAAAATACTACGTTTCATAGCGAAAATATGCCAATTCCTGCAAACGGCGATCGGTCATATTTTGCCCAAACCCCTCTGCAGTTTTCAAAATGTCTGAAATGTCGGAAATTTTACTCCTGAGCGTGATTTTTTATCCGAATTCTGACTCTCTGCACCTATTTTCAGTTTCAAATTACGACTTTTTATACCGAAAATATGCCAATTACTGAAAACATCGATGGGTCATATTTTGCCCAAACCCCCTTGCAGCTTTCAAAATGTCTGAAATGTCGGAAATTTGACTCCTGAGCATGATTTTTTAGCTAAATTCTGACTCTCTGCACCTATTTTCAGTTTCAAATTACGACGTTTCATATCGAAAATATGCCAATTACTGTAAACGGCGATGGGTCATATTTTGCCCAAACCCCCCCTGCAGTTTTCAAAATGTCAGAAATGTCGGAAATTTTACTCCTGAGCGTGATTTTTTTATCCGAATTCTGACTCTCTGCACCTATTTTCAGTTTCAAATTACGACTTTTTATACCGAAAATATGCCAATTACTGAAAAAGCCGATGGATCATATTTTGCCCAAACCCCCCTGCAGTTTTCAAAATGTCTGAAATGTCGGAAATTTGATTCCTGAGCGTGATTTTTGAGCCGAATTGAGACTCTCTGCTCCTATTTTCAGTTTCAAAATACAACGTTTCATACCGAAAATATGCCAATTGGTGTAAACGGCGATTGGTCATATTTTACCCAAACCCCCCTGCAGTTTTCAAAATGTCTGAAATGTCGGAAATTTGAATCCAGAGCGTGATTTTTGAGCCGAATTCTGACTCTCTGCACCTATTTTCAGTTTCAAATTACTACGTTTCATACCGAAAATATCCCAATTACTGCAAACGGCGATGGGTCATATTTTTCCCAAATCCCCCTGCAGTTTTCAAAATGTCTGAAATGTCGGAAATTTGACTCCTGAGCGTGATTTTTTATCCGAATTCTGACACTCTGCACCTATTTTCAGTTTCAAATTACGACTTTTTATACCAAAAATATGCCAATTACTGAAAACAGCGATGGGTCATATTTTGCCCAAACCCCCCCTGCAGTTTTTAAAATGTCTCAAATGTTGGAAATTTGACTCCTGAGCGTGATTTTTTAGCCGAATTCTGACTCTCTGCACCTATTTTCAGTTTCAAATTACGAAGTTTCATACCGAAAATATGCCAATTATTGTAAACGGCAATGGGTCATATTTTGCCCAAACCCCCCTGCAGTTTTCAAAATGTCTGAAATCTCCTAAATTTGAGTCCTGAGCGTGATTTTTGAGCCGAATTCTGACTCTCTGCACCTATTTTCAGTTTCAAATTACGACGTTTCATACCGAAAATATGCCAATTACTGTAAACAGCGATGGGTCATATTTTTCCCAAACCCCCCTGCAGTTTTCAAATTGTCTGAAATGTCGGAAATTTGACTCCTGAGCGTGATTTTTTATCCGAATTCTGACTCTCTGCACCTATTTTCAGTTTCAAATTACGACTTTTTATACCGAAAATATGCCAATTACTGAAAACGGCGATGGGTCATATTTTGCCCAAACACCCCTGCAGTTTTCAAAATGTCTGAAAAGTCGGAAATTTGACTCCTGAGCGTGATTTTTGAGCTGAATTCTGACTCTCTGCACCTATTTTCAGTTTCAAATTACGACGTTTCATACCGAATATATGCCAATTACTGTAAACGGCGATGGGTCATATTTTGCCCAAACCCCCCTGCAGTTTTCAAAATGTCTGAAATGTCGGAAATTTTACTCCTGAGCGTGATTTTTTATCCGAATTCTGACTTTCTGCACCTATTTTCAGTTTCAAATTACGACTTTTTATACCGAAAATATGCCAATTACTGAAAACGGCGACGGGTCATATTTTGCCCAAACCCCTCTGCAGTTTTCAAAATGTCTGAAATGTCGGACATTTGACTCCTGAGTGTGATTTTTGAGCCGAATTCTGACTTTCTACACCTATTTTCAGTTTCAAATTACGACTTTTTATACCGAAAATATGCCAATTACTGAAAACATCGATGGGTCATATTTTGCCCAAACCCCCTTGCAGCTTTCAAAATGTCTGAAATGTCGGAAATTTGACTCCTGAGCATGATTTTTTAGCTAAATTCTGACTCTCTGCACCTATTTTCAGTTTCAAATTACGACGTTTCATATCGAAAATATGCCAATTACTGTAAACGGCGATGGGTCATATTTTGCCCAACCCCCCCCTGCAGTTTTCAAAATGTCAGAAATGTCGGAAATTTTACTCCTGAGAGTGATTTTTTATCCGAATTCTGACTCTCTGCACCTATTTTCAGTTTCAAATTACGACTTTTTATACCGAAAATATGCCAATTACTGAAAAAGCCGATGGATCATATTTTGCCCAAACCCCCCTGCAGTTTTCAAAATGTCTGAAATGTCGGAAATTTGATTCCTGAGCGTGATTTTTGAGCCGAATTGAGACTCTCTGCTCCTATTTTCAGTTTCAAAATACAACGTTTCATACCGAAAATATGCCAATTGGTGTAAACGGCGATTGGTCATATTTTACCCAAACCCCCCTGCAGTTTTCAAAATGTCTGAAATGTAGGAAATTTGAATCCAGAGCGTGATTTTTGAGCCGAATTCTGACTCTCTGCACCTATTTTCAGTTTCAAATTACTACGTTTCATACCGAAAATATCCCAATTACTGCAAACGGCGATGGGTCATATTTTTCCCAAACCCCCCTGCAGTTTTCAAAATGTCTGAAATGTCGGAAATTTGACTCCTGAGCGTGATTTTTTATCCGAATTCTGACACTCTGCACCTATTTTCAGTTTCAAATTAGGACTTTTTATACCAAAAATATGCCAATTACTGAAAACGGCGATGGGTCATATTTTGCCCAAACCCCCCCTGCAGTTTTTAAAATGTCTCAAATGTTGGAAATTTGACTCCTGAGCGTGATTTTTGAGCCGAATTCTGACTCTCTGCACCTATTTTCAGTTTCAAATTACGAAGTTTCATACCGAAAATATGCCAATTATTGTAAACGGCAATGGGTCATATTTTGCCCAAACCCCCCTGCAGTTTTTAAAATGTCTGAAATGTCGGAAATTTGACTCCTGAGCGTGATTTTTGAGCCGAATTTTGACTATCTGCCCCTATTTTCAGTTTCAAATTACGACGTTTCATACCGAAAATATGCCAATTACTGTAAACGGCAATGGGTCATATTTTGCCCAAACCCCCCTGCAGTTTTTAAAATGTCTGAAATGTCGGAAATTTGACTCCTGAGCGTGATTTTTTAGCCGAATTCTGACTCTCTGCCCCTATTTTCAGTTTCAAAATACTACGTTTCATAGCGAAAATATGCCAATTCCTGTAAACGGCGATCGGTCATATTTTGCCCAAACCCCTCTGCAGTTTTCAAAATGTCTGAAATGTCGGAAATTTGACTCCTGAGCGTGATTTTTTATCCGAATTCTGACTCTCTGCACCTATTTTCAGTTTCAAATTACGACTTTTTATACCGAAAATATGCCAATTACTGAAATCGGCGATGGGTCATATTTTGCCCAAACCCCCCTGCAGTTTTCAAAATGTCTGAAATGTCGGAAATTTGATTCCTGAGCGTGATTTTTTAGCCGAATTCTGACTCTCTGCACCTATTTTCAGTTTCAAATTACGACGTTTCATACCGAAAATATGCCAATTACTGTAAACGGCGATGGGTCATATTTTTCCCAAACTCCCCTGCAGTTTTCAAATTGTCTGAAATGTCGGAAATTTGACTCCTGAGCGTGATTTTTGAGCCGAATTCTGACTCTCTGCACCTATTTTCAGTTTCAAATTACGACTTTTTATACCGAAAATATGCCAATTACTGAAAACGGCGATGGGTCATATTTTGCCCAAACACCACTGCAGTTTTCAAAATGTCTGAAAAGTCGGAAATTTGACTCCTGAGCGTGATTTTTGAGCTGAATTCTGACTCTCTCAACCTATTTTCAGTTTCAAATTACGACGTTTCATACCGAAAATATGCCAATTACTGAAAACGGCGAAGGGTCATATTTTGCCCAAACCCCCCTCCCCCCTGCAGTTTTTAAAATGTCTGAAATGTCGGAAATTTGACTCCGGAGCATGATTTTTGAGCCGAATTCTGACTCTCTGCACCTATTTTCAGTTTCAAATTACGACGTTTCATACCGAATATATGCCAATTACTGTAAACGGCGATGGGTCATATTTTGCCCAAACCCCCCTGCAGTTTTCAAAATGTCTGAAATGTCGGAAATTTTACTCCTGAGCGTGATTTTTTATCCGAATTCTGACTTTCTGCACCTATTTTCAGTTTCAAATTACGACTTTTTATACCGAAAATATGCCAATTACTGAAAACGGCGATGGGTCATATTTTGCCCAAACCCCTCTGCAGTTTTCAAAATGTCTGAAATGTCGGACATTTGACTCCTGAGAGTGATTTTTGAGCCGAATTCTGACTCTCTGCACCTATTTTCTGTTTCAAATTACGACGTTTCACACCGAAAATATGCCAATTACTGAAAACGGCGATGGGTCATATTTTGCCCAAACCCCCCTTCAGTTTTTAAAATGTCTGAAATGTTGGAAATTTTACTCCTGAGCGTGATTTTTTATCCGAATTCTGACTCTCTGCACCTATTTTCAGTTTCAAATTACGACTTTTTATACCGAAAATATGCCAATTACTGAAAACATCGATGGGTCATATTTTGCCCAAACCCCCTTGCAGCTTTCAAAATGTCTGAAATGTCGGAAATTTGACTCCTGAGCATGATTTTTTAGCTAAATTCTGACTCTCTGCACCTATTTTCAGTTTCAAATTACGACGTTTCATATCGAAAATATGCCAATTACTGTAAACGGCGATGGGTCATATTTTGCCCAAACCCCCCCTGCAGTTTTCAAAATGTCAGAAATGTCGGAAATTTTACTCCTGAGCGTGATTTTTTTATCCGAATTCTGACTCTCTGCACCTATTTTCAGTTTCAAATTACGACTTTTTATACCGAAAATATGCCAATTACTGAAAAAGCCGATGGATCATATTTTGCCCAAACCCCCCTGCAGTTTTCAAAATGTCTGAAATGTCGGAAATTTCATTCCTGAGCGTGATTTTTGAGCCGAATTGAGACTCTCTGCTCCTATTTTCAGTTTCAAAATACAACGTTTCATACCGAAAATATGCCAATTGGTGTAAACGGCGATTGGTCATATTTTACCCAAACCCCCCTGCAGTTTTCAAAATGTCTGAAATGTCGGAAATTTGAATCCAGAGCGTGATTTTTGAGCCGAATTCTGACTCTCTGCACCTATTTTCAGTTTCAAATTACTACGTTTCATACCGAAAATATCCCAATTACTGCAAACGGCGATGGGTCATATTTTTCCCAAATCCCCCTGCAGTTTTCAAAATGTCTGAAATGTCGGAAATTTGACTCCTGAGCGTGATTTTTTATCCGAATTCTGACACTCTGCACCTATTTTCAGTTTCAAATTACGACTTTTTATACCAAAAATATGCCAATTACTGAAAACAGCGATGGGTCATATTTTGCCCAAACCCCCCCTGCAGTTTTTAAAATGTCTCAAATGTTGGAAATTTGACTCCTGAGCGTGATTTTTTAGCCGAATTCTGACTCTCTGCATCTATTTTCAGTTTCAAATTACGAAGTTTCATACCGAAAATATGCCAATTATTGTAAACGGCAATGGGTCATATTTTGCCCAAACCCCCCTGCAGTTTTCAAAATGTCTGAAATCTCCTAAATTTGAGTCCTGAGCGTGATTTTTGAGCCGAATTCTGACTCTCTGCACCTATTTTCAGTTTCAAATTACGACGTTTCATACCGAAAATATGCCAATTACTGTAAACAGCGATGGGTCATATTTTTCCCAGACCCCCCTGCAGTTTTCAAATTGTCTGAAATGTCGGAAATTTGACTCCTGAGCGTGATTTTTTATCCGAATTCTGACTCTCTGCACCTATTTTCAGTTTCAAATTACGACTTTTTATACCGAAAATATGCCAATTACTGAAAACGGCGATGGGTCATATTTTGCCCAAACACCCCTGCAGTTTTCAAAATGTCTGAAAAGTCGGAAATTTGACTCCTGAGCGTGATTTTTGAGCTGAATTCTGACTCTCTGCACCTATTTTCAGTTTCAAATTACGACGTTTCATACCGAAAATATGCCAATTACTGTAAACGGCGATGGGTCATATTTTGCCCAAACCCCCCTGCAGTTTTCAAAATGTCTGAAATGTCGGAAATTTTACTCCTGAGCGTGATTTTTTATCCGAATTCTGACTTTCTGCACCTATTTTCAGTTTCAAATTACGACTTTTTATACCGAAAATATGCCAATTACTGAAAACATCGATGGGTCATATTTTGCCCAAACCCCCTTGCAGCTTTCAAAATGTCTGAAATGTCGGAAATTTGACTCCTGAGCGTGATTTTTTAGCCAAATTCTGACTCTCTGCACCTATTTTCAGTTTCAAATTACGACTTTTTATACCGAAAATATGCCAATTACTGAAAACGGCGATGGGTCATATTTTGCCCAAACCCCCCCTGCAATTTCCAAAATGTCTGAAATGTCGGAAATTTGACTCGTGAGCGTGATTTTTTATCCGAATTCTGACTCTCTGCACCTATTTTCAGTTTGAAATTACGACGTTTCATACCGAAATATGCCAATTACTGAAAACGGCGATGGGTCATATTTTGCCCAAACCCCCCCTGCAGTTTTAAATGTCTGAAATGTCGGAAATTTGACTCCTGAGCGTGATTTTTGAGCCGAATTTTGGCTCTCTGCACCTATTTTCAGTCTCAAATTACTACGTTTCATACCGAAAATATGCCAATTACTGTAAACGGCGATGGGTCATATTTTTCCCAAACCCCCCTGCAGTTTTCAAAATGTCTGAAATGTCGGAAATTTGACTCCTGAGCATGATTTTTTATCCGAATTCTGACACTCTGCACCTATTTTCCGTTTCAAATTACGACTTTTTATACCAAAAATATGCCAATTACTGAAAACGGCGATGGGTCATATTTTGCCCAAACCCCCCCTGCAGTTTTTAAGATGTCTCAAATGTTGGAAATTTGACTCCTGTGCGTGATTTTTGAGCCGAATTCTGACTCTCTGCACCTATTTTCAGTTTCAAATTACGAAGTTTCATAGCGAAAATATGCAATTCCTGTAAACGGCGATAGGTCATATTTTGCCCAAACTCCTCTGCAGTTTTCAAAATGTCTGAAATGTCGGAAATTTGACTCCTGAGCGTGATTTTTGAGCCGAATTCTGACTCTCTGCACCTATTTTCAGTTTCAAATTACGACTTTTTATACTGAAAATATGCCAATTACTGAAAACGGCGATGGGTCATATTTTGCCCAAACCCCCCTGCAGTTTTCAAAATGTCTGAAATGTCGGAAATTTGAGTCCTGAGCGTGATTTTTGAGCCGAATTCTGACTCTCTGCACCTATTTTCAGTTTCAAATTACGACTTTTCATACCGAAAATATGCCAATTACTGTAAACGGCGATGGGTCATATTTTTCCCAAACCCCCCTGCAGTTTTCAAATTGTCTGAAATGTCGGAAATTTGACTCCTGAGCGTGATTTTTTATCCGAATTCTGATTCTCTGCACCTATTTTCAGTTTCAAATTACGACTTTTTATACCGAAAATATGCCAATTACTGAAAACGGCGATGGGTCATATTTTGCCCAAACACCCCTGCAGTTTTCAAAATGTCTGAAAAGTCGGAAATTTGACTCCTGAGCGTGATTTTTGAGCTGAATTCTGACTCTCTCCACCTATTTTCAGTTTCAAATTACGACGTTTCATACCGAAAATATGCCTATTACTGAAAACGGCGATGGGTCATATTTTGCCCAAACCCCCCCTGCAGTTTTAAAAATGTCTGAAATGTCGGAAATTTTACTCCTGAGCGTGATTTTTTATCCGAATTCTGACTCTCTGCACCTATTTTCAGTCTCAAATTACGACTTTTTATACCGAAAATATGCGAATTACTGAAAACGGCGATGGGTCATATTTTGCCCAAACCCCCCTGCAGTTTTCAAAATGTCTGAAATGTCGGAAATTTGAATCCTGAGCGTGATTTTTTATCCGAATTCTGACTCTCTGCACCTATTTTCAGTTTCAAATTACGACGTTTCATACCGAAAATATGCCAATTACTGTCAATGGCGATGGGTCATTTTTTTCCCAAACCCCCCTGCAGTTTTCAAATTGTCTGAAATGTCGGAAATTTGACTCCTGAGCGTGATTTTTTATCCGAATACTGACTCTCTGCACCTATTTTCAGTTTCAAATTACGACTTTTTATACCGAAAATATGCCAATTACTGAAAACGGCGAAGGGTCATATTTGGCCCAAACCCCCCTGCAGTTTTCAAAATGTCTGAAAAGTCGGAAATTTGACTCCTGAGCGTAATTTTTGAGCTGAATTCTGACTCTCTCCACCTATTTTCAGTTTCAAATTACGACGTTTCATACCGAAAATATGCCAAATACTGAAAACGGCGATGGGTCATATTTTGCCCACCCCCCTGCAGTTTTTATAATGTCTGAAATGTCGGAAATTTGCCTCCGGAGCATGATTTTTGAGCCGAATTCTGACTCTCTGCACCTATTTACAGTTTCAAATTACGACGTTTCATACCGAATATATGCCAATTACTGTAAACAGCGATGGGTCATATTTTGCCCAAACCCCCCCTGCAGTTTTCAAAATGTCTGAAATGTCGGAAATTTTACTCCTGAGCGTGATTTTTTATCCGAATTCTGACTCTCTGCACCTATTTTCAGTTTCAAATTACGACTTTTTATACCGAAAATATGCCAATTACTGAAAACGGCGATGGGTCATATTTGGCCCAAACCCCCCTGCAGTTTTCAAAATGTTGAAAAGTCGGAAATTTGACTCCTGAGCATGATTTTTGAGCTGAACTCTGACTCTCTCCACCTATTTTCAGATTCAAATTACGACGTTTCATACCGAAAATATGCCAATTACTGAAAACGGCGATGGGTCATATTTTGCCCAAACCCCCCCCCCCCCCCCTGCAGTTTTTATAATGTCTGAAATGTCGGAAATTTGCCTCCGGAGCATGATTTTTGAGCCGAATTCTGACTCTCTGCACCTATTTTCAGTTTCAAATTACGACGTTTCATACCTAATATATGCCAATTACTGTAAACGGCGATGGGTCATATTTTGCGCAAACCCCCCCCCCCCCCTGCAGTTTTCAAAATGTCTGAAATGTCGGAAATTTTACTCCTGAACGTGATTTTTTATCCGAATTCTGACTCTCTGCACCTATTTTCAGTTTCAAATTACGACTTTTTATACCAAAAATATGCCAATTACTGAAAACGGCGATGGGTCATATTTTGCCCAAACCCCCCTGCAGTTTTCAAAACGTCTGAAATGTTGGAAATTTGACTCCTGAGCATGATTTTTGAGCTGAATTCTGACTCTCTGCACCTGTTTTCAGTTTCAAATTACGACGTTTCATACCGAAAATATGCCAATTACTGAAAAGGGCGATGGGTCATATTTTACCCAAACCCCCCCCCCCCCCCTGCAGTTTTTAAAATGTCTGAAATGTCGGAAATTTGACTAATGAGCGTGATTTTTGAGCCAAATTCTGACTCTCTGCACCTATTTTCAGTTTCAAATTACGACGTTTCATATCGAAAATATGCCAATTACTGTAAACGGCGATGGGTCATATTTTGCCCAAACCCCCGTGCAGTTTTCAAAATGTCTGAAATGTCGGAAATTTGACTGCTGAGCATGATTTTTTATCCGAATTCTGACCCTCTGCACCTAATTTCAGTTTCAAATTACGACTTTTTATACCGAAAATATCCAATTACTGAAAACTGCGATGGGTCATATTTTGCCCAAACCCCCCTGCAGTTTGCAAAACGTCTGAAATGTCGGAAATTTGACTCCTGACCGTGATTTTTGAGCCGAATTCTGACTCTCTGCACCTATTTTCAGCTTCAAATTACGACGTTTCATACCGAAAATATGCCAATTACTGTAAACGGCAATGGGTCATATTTTGCCCAAACCCCCCTGCAGTTTTCAAAATGTCTGAAATGTCTGAAATTTGACTCCTGAGCGTGATTTTTTATCCGAATTCTGACTCTCTGCACCTTTTTTCAGTTTCAAATTACGACTTTTTATACCGAAAATATGCCAATTACTGAAAACATCGATGGGTCATATTTTGCCCAAACCCCCCTGCAGTTTTTAAAATGTCTCAAATGTTGGAAATTTGACTCCTGAGCGTGATTTTTGAGCCGAATTCTGACTATCTGCCCCTATTTTCAGTTTCAAATTACGACGTTTCATACCGAAAATATGCCAATTACTGTAAACGGCAATGGGTCATATTTTGCCCAAACCCCCCTGCAGTTTTTAAAATGTCTGAAATGTCGGAAATTTGACTCCTGAGCGTGATTTTTTAGCCGAATTCTGACTCTCTGCTCCTATTTTCAGTTTCAAAATACAACGTTTCATAGCGAAAATATGCCAATTCCTGTAAACGGCGATCGGTCATATTTTGCCCAAACCCCTCTGCAGTTTTCAAAATGTCTGAAATGTCGGAAATTTGACTCCTGAGCGTGATTTTTGAGCCGAATTCTGACTCTCTGCACCTATTTTCAGTTTCAAATTACGACGTTTCATACCGAAAATATGCCAATTACTGTAAACGGCGATGGGTCATATTTTTCCCAAACTCCCCTGCAGTTTTCAAATTGTCTGAAATGTCGGAAATTTGACTCCTGAGCGTGATTTTTGAGCCGAAATCTGACTCTCTGCACCTATTTTCAGTTTCAAATTACGACTTTTTATACCGAAAATATGACAATTACTGAAAACGGCGATGGGTCATATTTTGCCCAAACCCCCCTGCAGTTTTCAAAATGTCTGAAAAGTCGGAAATTTGAATCCTGAGCGTGATTTTTGAGCTGAATTCTGACTCTCTCAACCTATTTTCAGTTTCAAATTACGACGTTTAATACCGAAAATATGCAAATTACTGAAAACGGCGATGGGTCATATTTTGCCCAAACCCCCCTCCCCCCTGCAGTTTTTAAAATGTCTGAAATGTCGGAAATTTGACTCCGGAGCATGATTTTTGAGCCGAATTCTGACTCTCTGCACCTATTTTCAGTTTCAAATTACGACGTTTCATACCGAATATATGCCAATTACTGTAAACGGCGATGGGTCATATTTTGCCCAAACCCCCCTGCAGTTTTGAAAATGTCTGAAATGTCGGAAATTTGACTCCTGAGCGTGATTTTTGAGCCGAATTCTGACTCTCTGCACCTATTTTCAGTTTCAAATTACTACGTTTCATACCGAAAATATGCCAATTACTGTAAACGGCGATGGGTCATATTTTTCCCAAACCCCCCTGCAGTTTTCAAAATGTCTGAAATGTCGGAAATTTTACTCCTGAGCGTGATTTTTTATCCGAATTCTGACACTATGCTCCTATTTTCAGTTTCAAATTACGACTTTTTATACCGAAAATATTCCAATTACTGAAAACGGCGATGGGTCATATTTTGCCCAAACCCCCCTTCAGTTTTTAAAATGTCTCAAATGTTGGAAATTTGACTCCTGAGCGTGATTTTTGAGCCGAATTCTGACTATCTGCCCCTATTTTCAGTTTCAAATTACGACGTTTCATACCGAAAATATGCCAATTACTGTAAACGGCAATGGGTCATATTTTGCCCAAACCCCCCCCCCCCCTGCAGTTTTTATAATGTCTGAAATGTCGGAAATTTGCCTCCGGAGCATGATTTTTGAGCCGAATTCTGACTCTCTGCACCTATTTTCAGTTTCAAATTACGACGTTTCATACCTAATATATGCCAATTACTGTAAACGGCGATGGGTCATATTTTGCGCAAACCCCCCCCCTGCAGTTTTCAAAATGTCTGAAATGTCGGAAATTTTACTCCTGAACGTGATTTTTTATCCGAATTCTGACTCTCTGCACCTATTTTCAGTTTCAAATTACGACTTTTTATACCAAAAATATGCCAATTACTGAAAACGGCGATGGGTCATATTTGGCCCAAACCCCCCTGCAGTTTTCAAAATGTTGAAAAGTCGGAAATTTGAATCCTGAGCGTGATTTTTGAGCTGAACTCTGACTCTCTCCACCTATTTTCAGTTTCAAATTACGACGTTTCATACCGAAAATATGCCAATTACTGAAAACGGCGATGGGTCATATTTTGCCCAAACCCCCCCCCCCCCCCTGCAGTTTTTATAAGGTCTGAAATGTCGGAAATTTGCCTCCGGAGCATGATTTTTGAGCCGAATTCTGACTCTCTGCACCTATTTTCAGTTTCAAATTACGACGTTTCATACCTAATATATGCCAATTACTGTAAACGGCGATGGGTCATATTTTGCGCAAACCCCCCCCCCTGCAGTTTTCAAAATGTCTGAAATGTCGGAAATTTTACTCCTGAACGTGATTTTTTATCCGAATTCTGACTCTCTGCACCTATTTTCAGTTTCAAATTACGACTTTTTATACCAAAAATATGCCAATTACTGAAAACGGCGATGGGTCATATTTTGCCCAAACCCCCCTGCAGTTTTCAAAACGTCTGAAATGTTGGAAATTTGACTCCTGAGCGTGATTTTTGAGCTGAATTCTGACTCTCTGCACCTATTTTCAGTTTCAAATTACGACGTTTCATACCGAAAATATGCCAATTACTGAAAAGGGCGATGGGTCATATTTTACCCAACCCCCCCCCCCCTGCAGTTTTTAAAATGTCTGAAATGTCGGAAATTTGACTAATGAGCGTGATTTTTGAGCCAAATTCTGACTCTCTGCACCTATTTTCAGTTTCAAATTACGACGTTTCATATCGAAAATATGCCAATTACTGTAAACGGCGATGGGTCATATTTTGCCCAAACCCCCGTGCAGTTTTCAAAATGTCTGAAATGTCGGAAATTTGACTGCTGAGCATGATTTTTTATCCGAATTCTGACCCTCTGCACCTAATTTCAGTTTCAAATTACGACTTTTTATACCGAAAATATCCAATTACTGAAAACTGCGATGGGTCATATTTTGCCCAAACCCCCCTGCAGTTTTCAAAACGTCTGAAATGTCGGAAATTTGACTCCTGAGCGTGATTTTTGAGCCGAATTCTGACTCTCTGCACCTATTTTCAGCTTCAAATTACGACGTTTCATACCGAAAATATGCCAATTACTGTAAACGGCAATGGGTCATATTTTGCCCAAACCCCCCTGCAGTTTTCAAAATGTCTGAAATGTCTGAAATTTGACTCCTGAGCGTGATTTTTTATCCGAATTCTGACTCTCTGCACCTTTTTTCAGTTTCAAATTACGACTTTTTATACCGAAAATATGCCAATTACTGAAAACATCGATGGGTCATATTTTGCCCAAACCCCCCTGCAGTTTTTAAAATGACTCAAATGTTGGAAATTTGACTCCTGAGCGTGATTTTTGAGCCGAATTCTGACTATCTGCCCCTATTTTCAGTTTCAAATTACGACGTTTCATACCGAAAATATGCCAATTACTGTAAACGGCAATGGGTCATATTTTGCCCAAACCCCCCTGCAGTTTTTAAAATGTCTGAAATGTCGGAAATTTGACTCCTGAGCGTGAATTTTTAGCCGAATTCTGACTCTCTGCTCCTATTTTCAGTTTCAAAATACAACGTTTCATAGCGAAAATATGCCAATTCCTGTAAACGGCGATCGGTCATATTTTGCCCAAACCCCTCTGCAGTTTTCAAAATGTCTGAAATGTCTGAAATTTGACTCCTGAGCGTGATTTTTGAGCCGAATTCTGACTCTCTGCACCTATTTTCAGTTTCAAATTACGACGTTTCATACCGAAAATATGCCAATTACTGTAAACGGCGATGGGTCATATTTTTCCCAAACTCCCCTGCAGTTTTCAAATTGTCTGAAATGTCGGAAATTTGACTCCTGAGCGTGATTTTTGAGCCGAATTCTGACTCTCTGCACCTATTTTCAGTTTCAAATTACGACTTTTTATACCGAAAATATGACAATTACTGAAAACGGCGATGGGTCATATTTTGCCCAAACCCCCCTGCAGTTTTCAAAATGTCTGAAAAGTCGGAAATTTGAATCCTGAGCGTGATTTTTTAGCTGAATTCTGACTCTCTCAACCTATTTTCAGTTTCAAATTACGACGTTTAATACCGAAAATATGCAAATTACTGAAAACGGCGATGGGTCATATTTTGCCCAAACCCCCCTCCCCCCTGCAGTTTTTAAAATGTCTGAAATGTCGGAAATTTGACTCCGGAGCATGATTTTTGAGCCAAATTCTGACTCTCTGCACCTATTTTCAGTTTCAAATTACGACGTTTCATACCGAATATATGCCAATTACTGTAAACGGCGATGGGTCACATTTTGCCCAAACCCCCCTGCAGTTTTGAAAATGTCTGAAATGTCGGAAATTTGACTCCTGAGCGTGATTTTTGAGCCGAATTCTGACTCTCTGCACCTATTTTCAGTTTCAAATTACTACGTTTCATACCGAAAATATGCCAATTACTGTAAACGGCGATGGGTCATATTTTTCCCAAACCCCCCTGCAGTTTTCAAAATGTCTGAAATGTCGGAAATTTTACTCCTGAGCGTGATTTTTTATCCGAATTCTGACACTATGCACCTATTTTCAGTTTCAAATTACGACTTTTTATACCGAAAATATTCCAATTACTGAAAACGGCGATGGGTCATATTTTGCCCAAACCCCCCTTCAGTTTTTAAAATGTCTCAAATGTTGGAAATTTGACTCCTGAGCGTGATTTTTGAGCCGAATTCTGACTATCTGCCCCTATTTTCAGTTTCAAATTACGACGTTTCATACCGAAAATATGCCAATTACTGTAAACGGCAATGGGTCATATTTTGCCCAAACCCCCCTGCAGTTTTTAAAATGTCTGAAATGTCGGAAATTTGACTCCTGAGCGTGATTTTTTAGCCGAATTCTGACTCTCTGCTCCTATTTTCAGTTTCAAAATACAACGTTTCATAGCGAAAATATGCCAATTCCTGTAAACGGCGATCGGTCATATTTTGCCCAAACCCCTCTGCAGTTTTCAAAATGTCTGAAATGTCGGAAATTTGACTCCTGAGCGTGATTTTTGAGCCGAATTCTGACTCTCTGCACCTATTTTCAGTTTCAAATTACGACGTTTCATACCGAAAATATGCCAATTACTGTAAACGGCGATGGGTCATATTTTTCCCAAACTCCCCTGCAGTTTTCAAATTGTCTGAAATGTCGGAAATTTGACTCCTGAGCGTGATTTTTGAGCCGAATTCTGACTCTCTGCACCTATTTTCAGTTTCAAATTACGACTTTTTATACCGAAAATATGACAATTACTGAAAACGGCGATGGGTCATATTTTGCCCAAACCCCCCCTGCAGTTTTCAAAATGTCTGAAAAGTCGGAAATTTGACTCCTGAGCGTGATTTTTTGAGCTGAATTCTGACTCTCTCAACCTATTTTCAGTTTCAAATTACGACGTTTCATACCGAAAATATGCCAATTACTGAAAACGGCGATGGGTCATATTTTGCCCAAACCCCCCTCCCCCCTGCAGTTTTTAAAATGTCTGAAATGTCGGAAATTTGACTCCGGAGCATGATTTTTGAGCCGAATTCTGACTCTCTGCACCTATTTTCAGTTTCAAATTACGACGTTTCATACCGAATATATGCCAATTACTGTAAACGGCGATGGGTCATATTTTGCCCAAACCCCCCTGCAGTTTTCAAAATGTCTGAAATGTCGGAAATTTTACTCCTGAGCGTGATTTTTTATCCGAATTCTGACTTTCTGCACCTATTTTCAGTTTCAAATTACGACTTTTTATACCGAAAATATGCCAATTACTGAAAACAGCGATGGGTCATATTTTGCCCAAACCCCTCTGCAGTTTTCAAAATGTCGGAAATTTGACTCCTGAGTGTGATTTTTGAGCCGAATTCTGACTCTCTACACCTATTTTCTGTTTCAAATTACGACGTTTCACACCGAAAATATGCCAATTACTGAAAACGGCGATGGGACATATTTTGCCCAAACCCCCCTTCAGTTTTTAAAATGTCTGAAATGTCGGAAATTTTACTCCTGAGCGTGATTTTTTATCCGAATTCTGACTCTCTGCACCTATTTTCAGTTTCAAATTACGACTTTTTATACCGAAAATATGCCAATTACTGAAAAAGCCGATGGATCATATTTTGCCCAAACCCCCCTGCAGTTTTCAAAATGTCTGAAATGTCGGAAATTTGACTCCTGAGCGTGATTTTTTATCCGAATTCTGACTCTCTGCACCTATTTTCAGTTTCAAATTACGACTTTTTATACCGAAAATATGCCAATTACTGAAAACATCGATGGGTCATATTTTGCCCAAACCCCCTTGCAGCTTTCAAAATGTCTGAAATGTCGGAAATTTGACTCCTGAGCGTGATTTTTGAGCCAAATTCTGACTCTCTGCACCTATTTTCAGTTTCAAATTACGACGTTTCATATCGAAAATATGCCAATTACTGTAAACGGCGATGGGTCATATTTTGCCCAAACCCCCCCCCCCCCCCTGCAGTTTTCAAAATGTCAGAAATGTCGGAAATTTTACTCCTGAGCGTGATTTTTTATCCGAATTCTGACTCTCTGCACCTATTTTCAGTTTCAAATTACGACTTTTTATACCGAAAATATGACAATTACTGAAAACGGCGATGGGTCATATTTTGCCCAAACCCCCCCTGCAGTTTTCAAAATGTCTGAAAAGTCGGAAATTTGACTCCTGAGCGTGATTTTTGAGCTGAATTCTGACTCTCTCAACCTATTTTCAGTTTCAAATTACGACGTTTCATACCGAAAATATGCCAATTACTGAAAACGGCGATGGGTCATATTTTGCCCAAACCCCCCTCCCCCCTGCAGTTTTTAAAATGTCTGAAATGTCGGAAATTTGACTCCGGAGCATGATTTTTGAGCCGAATTCTGACTCTCTGCACCTATTTTCAGTTTCAAATTACGACGTTTCATACCGAATATATGCCAATTACTGTAAACGGCGATGGGTCATATTTTGCCCAAACCCCCTGCAGTTTTCAAAATGTCTGAAATGTCGGAAATTTTACTCCTGAGCGTGATTTTTTATCCGAATTCTGACTTTCTGCACCTATTTTCAGTTTCAAATTACGACTTTTTATACCGAAAATATGCCAATTACTGAAAACAGCGATGGGTCATATTTTGCCCAAACCCCTCTGCAGTTTTCAAAATGTCGGAAATTTGACTCCTGAGTGTGATTTTTGAGCCGAATTCTGACTCTCTACACCTATTTTCTGTTTCAAATTACGACGTTTCACACCGAAAATATGCCAATTACTGAAAACGGCGATGGGACATATTTTGCCCAAACCCCCCTTCAGTTTTTAAAATGTCTGAAATGTCGGAAATTTTACTCCTGAGCGTGATTTTTTATCCGAATTCTGACTCTCTGCACCTATTTTCAGTTTCAAATTACGACTTTTTATACCGAAAATATGCCAATTACTGAAAAAGCCGATGGATCATATTTTGCCCAAACCCCCCTGCAGTTTTCAAAATGTCTGAAATGTCGGAAATTTGACTCCTGAGCGTGATTTTTTATCCGAATTCTGACTCTCTGCACCTATTTTCAGTTTCAAATTACGACTTTTTATACCGAAAATATGCCAATTACTGAAAACATCGATGGGTCATATTTTGCCCAAACCCCCTTGCAGCTTTCAAAATGTCTGAAATGTCGGAAATTTGACTCCTGAGCGTGATTTTTGAGCCAAATTCTGACTCTCTGCACCTATTTTCAGTTTCAAATTACGACGTTTCATATCGAAAATATGCCAATTACTGTAAACGGCGATGGGTCATATTTTGCCCAAACCCCCCCCCCCCCCCTGCAGTTTTCAAAATGTCAGAAATGTCGGAAATTTTACTCCTGAGCGTGATTTTTTATCCGAATTCTGACTCTCTGCACCTATTTTCAGTTTCAAATTACGACTTTTTATACCGAAAATATGCCAATTACTGAAAAAGCCGATGGATCATATTTTGCCCAAACCCCCCTGCAGTTTTCAAAATGTCTGAAATGTCGGAAATTTGATTCCTGAGCGTGATTTTTGAGCCGAATTGAGACTCTCTGCTCCTATTTTCAGTTTCAAAATACAACGTTTCATACCGAAAATATGCCAATTGCTGTAAACGGCGATTGGTCATATTTTACCCAAACCCCCCTGCAGTTTTCAAAATGTCTGAAATGTCGGAAATTTGAATCCAGAGCGTGATTTTTTATCCGAATTCTGACTCTCTGCACCTATTTTCAGTTTCAAATTACGACTTTTTATACCGAAAATATGCCAATTACTGAAAACGGCGATGGGTCATATTTTGCCCAAACCCCCCTGCAGTTTCCAAAATGTCTGAAATGTCGGAAATTTGACTCGTGAGCGTGATTTTGTATCCGAATTCTGACTCTCTGCACCTTTTTTCAGTTTCAAATTACGATTTTTTATACCGAAAATATGCCAATTACTGAAAACAGCGATGGGTCATATTTTGCCCAAACCCCCCTGCAGTTTTCAAAATGTCTGAAATGTCGGAAATTTGACTCTTGAGCGTGATTTTTGAGCCGAATTCTGACTCTCTGCACCTATTTTCAGTTTCAAATTACGACTTTTTATACCGAAAATATGCCAATTACTGAAAACGGCGATGGGTCATATTTTGCCCAAACCCCCCTGCAGTTTTCAAAATGTCTGAAAAGTCGGAAATTTGACTCCTGAGCGTGATTTTTGAGCTGAATTCTGACTCTCTCAACCTATTTTCAGTTTCAAATTACGACGTTTCATACCGAAAATATGCCAATTACTGAAAACGGCGATGGGTCATATTTTGCCCCAACCCCCCTCCCCCCTGCAGTTTTTAAAATGTCTGAAATGTCGGAAATTTGACTCCGGAGCATGATTTTTGAGCCGAATTCTGACTCTCTGCACCTATTTTCAGTTTCAAATTACGACGTTTCATACCGAATATATGCCAATTACTTTAAACGGCGATGGGTCATATTTTGCCCAAACCCCCCTGCAGTTTTCAAAATGTCTGAAATGTCGGAAATTTGAGTCCTGAGCGTGATTTTTTATCCGAATTCTGACTTTCTGCACCTATTTTCAGTTTCAAATTACGACTTTTTATACCGAAAATATGCCAATTACTGAAAACGGCGATGGGTCATATTTTGCCCAAACCCCTCTGCAGTTTTCAAAATGTCTGAAATGTCGGAAATTTGACTCCTGAGTGTGATTTTTGAGCCGAATTCTGACTCTCTACACCTATTTTCTGTTTCAAATTACGACGTTTCACACCGAAAATATGCCAATTACTGAAAACGGCGATGGGTCATATTTTGCCCAAACCCCCCTTCAGTTTTTAAAATGTCTGAAATGTCGGAAATTTTACTCCTGAGCGTGATTTTTTATCCGAATTCTGACTCTCTGCACCTATTTTCAGTTTCAAATTACGACTTTTTATACCGAAAATATGCCAATTACTGAAAAAGCCGATGGATCATATTTTGCCCAAACCCCCCTGCAGTTTTCAAAATGTCTGAAATGTCGGAAATTTGACTCCTGAGCGTGATTTTTTATCCGAATTCTGACTCTCTGCACCTATTTTCAGTTTCAAATTACGACTTTTTATACCGAAAATATGCAAATTACTGAAAACATCGATAGGTCATATTTTGCCCAAACCCCCTTGCAGCTTTCAAAATGTCTGAAATGTCGGAAATTTGAATCCTGAGCGTGATTTTTGAGCCAAATTCTGACTCTCTGCACCTATTTTCAGTTTCAAATTACGACGTTTCATATCGAAAATATGCCAATTACTGTAAACGGCGATGGGTCATATTTTGCCCAAACCCCCCCCTGCAGTTTTCAAAATGTCAGAAATGTCGGAAATTTTACTCCTGAGCGTGATTTTTTATCCGAATTCTGACTCTCTGCACCTATTTTCAGTTTCAAATTACGACTTTTTATACCGAAAATATGCCAATTACTGAAAAAGCCGATGGATCATATTTTGCCCAAACCCCCCTGCAGTTTTCAAAATGTCTGAAATGTCGGAAATTTGATTCCTGAGCGTGATTTTTGAGCCGAATTGAGACTCTCTGCTCCTATTTTCAGTTTCAAAATACAACGTTTCATACCGAAAATATGCCAATTGCTGTAAACGGCGATTGGTCATATTTTACCCAAACCCCCCTGCAGTTTCCAAAATGTCTGAAATGTCGGAAATTTGACTCGAGAGCGTGATTTTTTATCCGAATTCTGACTCTCTGCACCTTTTTTCAGTTTCAAATTACGATTTTTTAAACCGAAAATATGCCAATTACTGAAAACGGCGATGGGTCATAATTTGCCCAAACCCCCCTGCAGTTTTCAAAATGTCTGAAATGTCGGAAATTTGACTCTTGAGCGTGATTTTTGAGCCGAATTCCGACTCTCTGCACCTATTTTCAGTTTCAAATTACGACGTTTCATACCGAAAATATGCCAATTACTGTAAACGGCGATGGGTCATATTTTTCCCAAACTCCCCTGCAGTTTTCAAATTGTCTGAAATGTCGGAAATTTGACTCCTGAGCGTGATTTTTGAGCCGAATTCTGACTCTCTGCACCTATTTTCAGTTTCAAATTACGACTTTTTATACCGAAAATATGCCAATTACTGAAAACGGCGATGGGTCATATTTTGCCCAAACCCCCCTGCAGTTTTCAAAATGTCTGAAAAGTCGGAAATTTGACTCCTGAGCGTGATTTTTGAGCTGAATTCTGACTCTCTCAACCTATTTTCAGTTTCAAATTACGACGTTTCATACCGAAAATATGCCAATTACTGAAAACGGCGATGGGTCATATTTTGCCCAAACCCCCCTCCCCCCTGCAGTTTTTAAAATGTCTGAAATGTCGGAAATTTGACTCCGGAGCATGATTTTTGAGCCGAATTCTGACTCTCTGCACCTATTTTCAGTTTCAAATTACGACGTTTCATACCGAATATATGCCAATTACTGTAAACGGCGATGGGTCATATTTTGCCCAAACCCCCCTGCAGTTTTCAAAATGTCTGAAATGTCGGAAATTTTACTCCTGAGCGTGATTTTTTATCCGAATTCTGACTTTCTGCACCTATTTTCAGTTTCAAATTACGACTTTTTATACCGAAAATATGCCAATAACTGAAAACGGCGATGGGTCATATTTTGCCCAAACCCCTCTGCAGTTTTCAAAATGTCTGAAATGTCGGAAATTTGACTCCTGAGTGTGATTTTTGAGCCGAATTCTGACTCTCTACACCTATTTTCTGTTTCAAATTACGACGTTTCACACCGAAAATATGCCAATTACTGAAAACGGCGATGGGTCATATTTTGCCCAAACCCCCCTTCAGTTTTTAAAATGTCTGAAATGTCGGAAATTTTACTCCTGAGCGTGATTTTTTATCCGAATTCTGACTCTCTGCACCTAATTTCAGTTTCAAATTACGACTTTTTATACCGAAAATATGCCAATTACTGAAAAAGCCGATGGGTCATATTTTGCCCAAACCCCCCCTGCAGTTTTCAAAATGTCAGAAATGTCGGAAATTTTACTCCTGAGCGTGATTTTTTATCCGAATTCTGACTCTCTGCACCTATTTTCAGTTTCAAATTACGACTTTTTATACCGAAAATATGCCAATTACTGAAAAAGCCGATGGATCATATTTTGCCCAAACCCCCCTGCAGTTTTCAAAATGTCTGAAATGTCGGAAATTTGATTCCTGAGCGTGATTTTTGAGCCGAATTGAGACTCTCTGCTCCTATTTTCAGTTTCAAAATACAACGTTTCATACCGAAAATATGCCAATTGCTGAAAACGGCGATGGGTCATATTTTGCCCAAACCCCCCTGCAGTTTCCAAAATGTCTGAAATGTCGGAAATTTGACTCGTGCGCGTGATTTTTTATCCGAATTCTGACTCTCTGCACCTTTTTTCAGTTTCAAATTACGATTTTTTATACCGAAAATATGCCAATTACTGAAAACGGCGATTTGTCATATTTTGCCCAAACCCCCCTGCAGTTTTCAAAATGTCTGACATGTCGGAAATTTGACTCTTGAGCGTGATTTTTGAGCCGAATTCTGACTCTCTGCACCTATTTTCAGTTTGAAATTACGACGTTTCATACCGAAATATGCCAATTACTGAAAACGGCGATGGGTCATATTTTGCCCAAACCCCCCCTGCAGTTTTTAAAATGTCTGAAATGTCGGAAATTTGACTCCTGAGCGTGATTTTTGAGCCGAATTCTGACTCTCTGCACCTATTTTCAGTTTCAAATTACTACGTTTCATACCAAAAATATGCCAATTACTGTAAACGGCGAAGGGTCATATTTTTCCCAAACCCCCCTGCAGTTTTCAAAATGTCTGAAATGTCGGAAATTTGACTCCTGAGCGTGATTTTTTATCCGAATTCTGACACTCTGCACCTATTTTCAGTTTCAAATTACGACTTTTTATATTAAAAATATGCCAATTACTGAAAACGGCGATGGGTCATATTTTGCCCAAACCCCCCCTGCAGTTTTTAAAATGTCTCAAATGTTGGAAATTTGACTCCTGAGCGTGATTTTTGAGCCGAATTCTGTCTCTCTGCACCTATTTTCAGTTTCAAATTACGAAGTTTCATACCGAAAAGTTGCCAATTATTGTAAACGGCAATGGGTCATATTTTGCCCAAACCCCCCTGCAGTTTTTAAAATGTCTGAAATGTCGGAAATTTGACTCCTGAGCGTGATTTTTTAGCCGAATTCTGACTCTCTGCTCCTATTGTCAGTTTCAAAATACAACGTTTCATAGCGAAAATATGCCAATTCCTGTAAACGGCGATAGGTCATATTTTGTCCAAACTCCTCTGCAGTTTTCAAAATGTCTGAAATGTCGGAAATTTGACTCCTGAGCGTGATTTTTTATCCGAATTCTGACTCTCTGCACCTATTTTCAGTTTCAAATTACGACTTTTTATACCGAAAATATGCCAATTACTGAAAACGGCGAAGGGTCATATTTTGCCCAAACCCCCCTGCAGTTTTCAAAATGTCTGAAATGTCAGAAATTTGAGTCCTGAGCGTGATTTTTGAGCCGAATTCTGACTCTCTGCACCTATTTTCAGTTTCAAATTACGACGTTTCATACGGAAAATATGCCAATTACTGTAAACGGCGATGGGTCATATTTTTCCCAAACCCCCCTGCAGTTTTCAAATTGTCTGAAATGTCGGAAATTTGACTCCTGAGCGTGATTTTTTATCCGAATTCTGACTCTCTGCACCTATTTTCAGTTTCAAATTACGACTTTTTATACCGAAAATATGCCAATTACTGAAAACGGCGATGGGTCATATTTTGCCCAAACACCCCTGCAGTTTTCAAAATGTCAGAAAAGTCGGAAATTTGACTCCTGAGCGTGATTTTTTAGCTGAATTCTGACTCTCTCCACCTATTTTCAGTTTCAAATTACGACGTTTCGTACCGAAAATATGCCAATTACTGAAAACGGCGATGGGTCATATTTTGCCCAAACCCCCCCCCCCCCCTGCAGTTTTTAAAATGTCAGAAATGTCGGAAATTTGCCTCCGGAGAATGATTTTTGAGCCGAATTCTGACTCTTTGCACCTATTTTTAGTTTCAAATTACGACGTTTCATACCGAATATATGCCAATTACTGTAAACGGCGATGGGTCATATTTTGCCCAAACCCCCCCTGCAGTTTTAAAAATGTCTGAAATGTCGGAAATTTTACTGCTGAGCGTGATTTTTGATCCGAATTCTGACTCTCTGCACCTATTTTCAGTTTCAAATTACGACTTTTTATACCGAAAATATGCGAATTACTGAAAACGGCGATTGGTCATATTTTACCCAAACCCCCCTGCAGTTTTCAAAATGTCTGAAATGTCGGAAATTTGAATCCAGAGCGTGATTTTTTATCCGAATTCTGACTCTCTGCACCTATTTTCAGTTTCAAACTACGACTTTTTATACCGAAAATATGCCAATTACTGAAAACAGCGATGGGTCATATTTTGGCCAAACCCCCCTACAGTTTTAAACTGTCTGAAATGTCGGAAATTTGACTCGTGAGCGTGATTTTTTATCCGAATTCTGACTCTCTGCACCTTTTTTCAGTTTTAAATTACGATTTTTTATACCGAAAATATGCCAATTACTGAAAACGGCGATGGGTCATATTTTGCCCAAACCCGCCTGCAGTTTTCAAAATGTCTGAAATGTCGGAAATTTGACTCTTGAGCGTTATTTTTGAGCCGAATTCTGACTCTCTGCACCTATTTTCAGTTTCAAATTACTACGTTTCATACCGAAAATATGCCAATTACTGTAAACGTCGATGGGTCATATTTTTCCCAAACCCCCCTGCAGTTTTCAAAATGTCTGAAATGTCGGAAATTTGACTCCTGAGCGTGATTTTTTATCCGAATTCTGACACTCTGCACCTATTTTCAGTTTCAAATTACGACTTTTTATACCAAAAATATGCCAATTACTGAAAACGGCGATGGGTCATATTTTGCCTAAACCCCCCCTGCAGTTTTTAAAATGTCTCAAATGTTGGAAATTTGACTCCTGAGCGTGATTTTTGAGCCGAATTCTGTCTCTCTGCACATATTTTCAGTTTCAAATTACGAAGTTTCATACCAAAAAGTTGCCAATTATTGTAAACGGCAATGGGTCATATTTTGCCCAAACCCCCCTGCAGTTTTTAAAATGTCTGAAATTTGACTCCTGAGCGTGATTTTTTAGCCGAATTCTGACTCTCTGCTCCTATTTTCAGTTTCAAAATACAACGTTTCATAGCGAAAATATGCCAATTCCTGTAAACGGCGATAGGTCATATTTTGCCCAAACTCCTCTGCAGTTTTCAAAATGTCTGAAATGTCGGAAATTTGACTCCTGAGCGTGATTTTTTATCCGAATTCTGACTCTCTGCACCTATTTTCAGTTTCAAATTACGACTTTTTATACCGAAAATATGCCAATTACTGAAAACGGCGAAGGGTCATATTTTGCCCAAACCCCCATACAGTTTTCAAAATGTCTGAAATGTCAGAAATTTGAGTCCTGAGCGTGATTTTTGAGCCGAATTCTGACTCTCTGCACCTATTTTCAGTTTCAAATTACGACGTTTCATACCGAAAATATGCCAATTACTGTAAACGGCGATGGGTCATATTTTTCCCAAACCCCCCTGCAGTTTTCAAATTGTCTGAAATGTCGGAAATTTGACTCCTGAGCTTGATTTTTTATCCGAATTCTGACTCTCTGCACCTATTTTCAGTTTCAAATTACGACTTTTTATACCGAAAATATGCCAATTACTGAAAACGGCGATGGGTCATATTTTGCCCAAACACCCCTGCAGTTTTCAAAATGTCAGAAAAGTCGGAAATTTGACTCCTGAGCGTGATTTTTGAGCTGAATTCTGACTCTCTCCACCTATTTTCAGTTTCAATTTACGACGTTTCATACCGAAAATATGCCAATTACTGAAAACGGCGATGGATCATATTTTGCCCAAACCCCCCCCCCCCCCCCTGCAGTTTTTAAAATGTCAGAAATGTCGGAAATTTGCCTCCGGAGAATGATTTTTGAGCCGAATTCTGACTCTCTGCACCTATTTTCAGTTTCAAATTACGACGTTTCATACCGAATATATGCCAATTACTGTAACCGGCGATGGGTCATATTTTGCCCAAACCCCCCCTGCAGTTTTAAAAATGTCTGAAATGTCGGAAATTTGACTCCTGAGCGTGATTTTTTATCCGAATTCTGACTCTCTGCACCTATTTTCAGTTTCAAATTACGACTTTTTATACCGAAAATATGCGAATTACTGAAAACGGCGATTGGTCATATTTTACCCAAACCCCCCTGCAGTTTTCAAAATGTCTGAAATGTCGGAAATTTGAATCAAGAGCGTGATTTTTTATCCGAATTCTGACTCTCTGCACCTATTTTCAGTTTCAAATTACGACTTTTTATACCGAAAATATGCCAATTACTGAAAACGGCGATGGGTCATATTTTGCCCAAACCCCCCTGCAGTTTCCAAAATGTCTGAAATGTCGGAAATTTGACTCGTGAGCGTGATTTTTTATCCGAATTCTGACTCTCTGCACCTTTTTTCAGTTTCAAATTACGATTTTTTATACCGAAAATATGCCAATTACTGAAAACGGCGATGGGTCATATTTTGCCCAAACCCGCCTGCAGTTTTCAAAATGTCTGAAATGTCGGAAATTTGACTCTTGAGCGTGATTTTTGAGCCGAATTCTGACTCTCTGCACCTATTTTCAGTTTCAAATTACTACGTTTCATACCGAAAATATGCCAATTACTGTAAACGTCGATGGGTCATATTTTTCCCAAACCCCCCTGCAGTTTTCAAAATGTCTGAAATGTCGGAAATTTGACTCCTGAGCGTGATTTTTTATCCGAATTCTGACACTCTGCACCTATTTTCAGTTTCAAATTACGACTTTTTATACCAAAAATATGCCAATTACTGAAAACGGCGATGGGTCATATTTTGCCTAAACCCCCCCTGCAGTTTTTAAAATGTCTCAAATGTTGGAAATTTGACTCCTGAGCGTGATTTTTGAGCCGAATTCTGTCTCTCTGCACATATTTTCAGTTTCAAATTACGAAGTTTCATACCGAAAAGTTGCCAATTATTGTAAACGGCAATGGGTCATATTTTGCCCAAACCCCCCTGCAGTTTTTAAAATGTCTGAAATTTGACTCCTGAGCGTGATTTTTTAGCCGAATTCTGACTCTCTGCTCCTATTTTCAGTTTCAAAATACAACGTTTCATAGCGAAAATATGCCAATTCCTGTAAACGGCGATAGGTCATATTTTGCCCAAACTCCTCTGCAGTTTTCAAAATGTCTGAAATGTCGGAAATTTGACTCCTGAGCGTGATTTTTTATCCGAATTCTGACTCTCTGCACCTATTTTCAGTTTCAAATTACGACTTTTTATACCGAAAATATGCCAATTACTGAAAACGGCGAAGGGTCATATTTTGCCCAAACCCCCATACAGTTTTCAAAATGTCTGAAATGTCAGAAATTTGAGTCCTGAGCGTGATTTTTGAGCCGAATTCTGACTCTCTGCACCTATTTTCAGTTTCAAATTACGACGTTTCATACCGAAAATATGCCAATTACTGTAAACGGCGATGGGTCATATTTTTCCCAAACCCCCCTGCAGTTTTCAAATTGTCTGAAATGTCGGAAATTTGACTCCTGAGCTTGATTTTTTATCCGAATTCTGACTCTCTGCACCTATTTTCAGTTTCAAATTACGACTTTTTATACCGAAAATATGCCAATTACTGAAAACGGCGATGGGTCATATTTTGCCCAAACACCCCTGCAGTTTTCAAAATGTCAGAAAAGTCGGAAATTTGACTCCTGAGCGTGATTTTTGAGCTGAATTCTGACTCTCTCCACCTATTTTCAGTTTCAATTTACGACGTTTCATACCGAAAATATGCCAATTACTGAAAACGGCGATGGATCATATTTTGCCCAAACCCCACCCCCCCCCCTGCAGTTTTTAAAATGTCAGAAATGTCGGAAATTTGCCTCCGGAGAATGATTTTTGAGCCGAATTCTGACTCTCTGCACCTATTTTCAGTTTCAAATTACGACGTTTCATACCGAATATATGCCAATTACTGTAACCGGCGATGGGTCATATTTTGCCCAAACCCCCCCTGCAGTTTTAAAAATGTCTGAAATGTCGGAAATTTGACTCCTGAGCGTGATTTTTTATCCGAATTCTGACTCTCTGCACCTATTTTCAGTTTCAAATTACGACTTTTTATACCGAAAATATGCGAATTACTGAAAACGGCGATTGGTCATATTTTACCCAAACCCCCCTGCAGTTTTCAAAATGTCTGAAATGTCGGAAATTTGAATCAAGAGCGTGATTTTTTATCCGAATTCTGACTCTCTGCACCTATTTTCAGTTTCAAATTACGACTTTTTATACCGAAAATATGCCAATTACTGAAAACGGCGATGGGTCATATTTTGCCCAAACCCCCCTGCAGTTTCCAAAATGTCTGAAATGTCGGAAATTTGACTCGTGAGCGTGATTTTTTATCCGAATTCTGACTCTCTGCACCTTTTTTCAGTTTCAAATTACGATTTTTTATACCGAAAATATGCCAATTACTGAAAACGGCGATGGGTCATATTTTGCCCAAACCCCCCTGCAGTTTTCAAAATGTCTGAAATGTCGGAAATTTGACTCTTGAGCGTGATTTTTGAGCCGAATTCTGACTCTCTGCACCTATTTTCAGTTTCAAATTACTACGTTTCATACCGAAAATATGCCAATTACTGTAAACGGCGATGGGTCATATTTTTCCCAAACCCCCCTGCAGTTTTCAAAATGTCTGAAATGTCGGAAATTTGACTCCTGAGCGTGATTTTTTATCCGAATTCTGACACTCTGCACCTATTTTCAGTTTCAAATTACGAAGTTTCATACCGAAAAGTTGCCAATTATTGTAAACGGCAATTGGTCATATTTTGCCCAAACCCCCCTGCAGTTTTTAAAATGTCGGAAATGTCGGAAATTTGACTCCTGAGCGTGATTTTTTAGCTGAATTCTGACTCTCTGCTCCTATTTTCAGTTTCAAAATACAACGTTTCATAGCGAAAATATGCCAATTCCTGTAAACGGCGATAGGTCATATTTTGCCCAAACTCCTCTGCAGTTTTCAAAATATCTGAAATGTCGGAAATTTGACTCCTGAGCGTGATTTTTTATCCGAATTCTGACTCTCTGCACCTATTTTCAGTTTCAAATTACGACTTTTTATACCGAAAATATGCCAATTACTGAAAACGGCGAAGGGTCATATTGTGCCCAAACCCCCCTGCAGTTTTCAAAATGTCTGAAATGTCAGAAATTTGAGTCCTTAGCGTGATTTTTGAGCCGAATTCTGACTCTCTGCACCTATTTTCAGTTTCAAATTACGACGTTTCATACCGAAAATATGCCAATTACTGTAAACGGCGATGGGTCATATTTTTCCCAAACCCCCCTGCAGTTTTAAAATTGTCTGAAATGTCGGAAATTTGACTCCTGAGCGTGATTTTTTATCCGAATTCTGACTCTCTGCACCTATTTTCAGTTTCAAATTACGACTTTTTATACCGAAAATATGCCAATTACTGAAAACGGCGATGGGTCATATTTTGCCCAAACACCCCTGCAGTTTTCAAAATGTCAGAAAAGTCGGAAATTTGACTCCTGATCGTGATTTTTGAGCTGAATTCTGACTCTCTCCACCTATTTTCAGTTTCAAAATACGACGTTTCATACCGAAAATATGCCAATTACTGAAAACGGCGATGGGTCATATTTTGCCCAAACCCACCCCCCCCTGCAGTTTTTAAAATGTCAGAAATGTCGGAAATTTGCCTCCGGAGAATGATTTTTGAGCCGAATTCTGACTCTTTGCACCTATTTTCCGTTTCAAATTACGACGTTTCATACCGAAAATATGCCAATTACTGAAAACGGCGATGGGTCATATTTTGCCCAAACCCCCCTCCCCCCTGCAGTTTTTAAAATGTCTGAAATGTCGGAAATTTGACTCCGGAGCATGATTTTTGAGCCGAATTCTGACTCTCTGCACCTATTTTCAGTTTCAAATTACGACGTTTCATACCGAATATATGCCAATTACTGTAAACGGCGATGGGTCATATTTTGCCCAAACCCCCCTGCAGTTTTCAAAATGTCTGAAATGTCGGAAATTTTAATCCTGAGCGTGATTTTTTATCCGAATTCTGACTTTCTGCACCTATTTTCAGTTTCAAATTACGACTTTTTATACCGAAAATATGCCAATTACTGAAAACGGCGATTGGTCATATTTTACCCAAACCCCCCTGCAGTTTTCAAAATGTCTGAAATGTCGGAAATTTGAATCCAGAGCGTGATTTTTTATCCGAAATCTGACTCTCTGCACCTATTTTCAGTTTCAAATTACGACGTTTCATACCGAAAATATGCCAATTACTGTAAACGGCGATGGGTCATATTTTTCCCAAACCCCCCTGCAGTTTTCAAATTGTCTGAAATGTCGGAAATTTGACTCCTGAGCGTGATTTTTTATCCGAATTCTGACTCTCTGCACCTATTTTCAGTTTCAAATTACGACTTTTTATACCGAAAATATGCCAATTACTGAAAACGGCGATGGGTCATATTTTGCCCAAACACCCCTGCAGTTTTCAAAATGTCAGAAAAGTCGGAAATTTGACTCCTGATCGTGATTTTTGAGCTGAATTCTGACTCTCTCCACCTATTTTCAGTTTCAAAATACGACGTTTCATACCGAAAATATGCCAATTACTGAAAACGGCGATGGGTCATATTTTGCCCAAACCCACCCCCCCCCCTGCAGTTTTTAAAATGTCAGAAATGTCGGAAATTTGCCTCCGGAGAATGATTTTTGAGCCGAATTCTGACTCTTTGCACCTATTTTCCGTTTCAAATTACGACGTTTCATACCGAAAATATGCCAATTACTGAAAACGGCGATGGGTCATATTTTGCCCAAACCCCCCTCCCCCCTGCAGTTTTTAAAATGTCTGAAATGTCGGAAATTTGACTCCGGAGCATGATTTTTGAGCCGAATTCTGACTCTCTGCACCTATTTTCAGTTTCAAATTACGACGTTTCATACCGAATATATGCCAATTACTGTAAACGGCGATGGGTCATATTTTGCCCAAACCCCCCTGCAGTTTTCAAAATGTCTGAAATGTCGGAAATTTTACTCCTGAGCGTGATTTTTTATCCGAATTCTGACTTTCTGCACCTATTTTCAGTTTCAAATTACGACTTTTTATACCGAAAATATGCCAATTACTGAAAACGGCGATTGGTCATATTTTACCCAAACCCCCCTGCAGTTTTCAAAATGTCTGAAATGTCGGAAATTTGAATCCAGAGCGTGATTTTTTATCCGAATTCTGACTCTCTGCACCTATTTTCAGTTTCAAATTACGAAGTTTCATACCGAAAAGTTGCCAATTATTGTAAACGGCAATGGGTCATATTTTGCCCAAACCCCCCTGCAGTTTTTAAAATGTCTGAAATGTCGGAAATTTGACTCCTGAGCGTGATTTTTTAGCCGAATTCTGACTCTCTGCTCCTATTTTCAGTTTCAAAATACAACGTTTCATAACGAAAATATGCCAATTCCTGTAAACGGCGATAGGTCATATTTTGCCCAAACTCCTCTGCAGTTTTCAAAATGTCTGAAATGTCGGAAATTTGATTCCTGAGCGTGATTTTTTATCCGAATTCTGACTCTCTGCCCCTTTTTTCAGTTTCAAATTACGACTTTTTATACCGAAAATATGCCAATTACTGAAAACGGCGAAGGGTCATATTTTGCCCAAACCCCCCTGCAGTTTTCAAAATGTCTGAAATGTCAGAAATTTGAGTCCTGAGCGTGATTTTTGAGGCGAATTTTGACTCTCTGCACCTATTTTCAGTTTCAAATTACGACGTTTCATACCGAAAATATGCCAATTACTGTAAACGGCGATGGGTCATATTTTTCCCAAACCCCCCTGCAGTTTTCAAATTGTCTGAAATGTCGGAAATTTGACTCCTGAGCGTGATTTTTTATCCGAATTCAGACTCTCTACACCTATTTTCAGTTTCAAATTACGACTTTTTATACCGAAAATATGCCAATTACTGAAAACGGCGATGGGTCATATTTTGCCCAAACACCCCTGCAGTTTTCAAAATGTCAGAAAAGTCGGAAATTTGACTCCTGAGCGTGATTTTTGAGCTGAATTCTGACTCTCTCCACCTATTTTCAGTTTCAAATTACGACGTTTCATACCGAAAATATGCCAATTACTGAAAACGGCGATGGGTCATATTTTGCCCAAACCCACCCCCCCCCTGCAGTTTTTAAAATGTCAGAAATGTCGGAAATTTGCCTCCGGAGAATGATTTTTGAGCCGAATTCTGACTCTTTGCACCTATTTTCAGTTTCAAATTACGACGTTTCATACCGAATATATGCCAATTACTGTAAACGGCGATGGGTCATATTTTGCCCAAACCCCCCCTGCAGTTTTAAAAATGTCTGAAATGTCGGAAATTTTACTCCTGAGCGTGATTTTTGATCCGAATTCTGACTCTCTGCACCTATTTTCAGTTTCAAATTACGACTTTTTATACCGAAAATATGCGAATTACTGAAAACGGCGATTGGTCATATTTTACCCAAACCCCCCTGCAGTTTTCAAAATGTCTGAAATGTCGGAAATTTGAATCCAGAGCGTGATTTTTTATCCGAATTCTGACTCTCTGCTCCTATTTTCAGTTTCAAAATACGTTTCATAGCGAAAATATGCCAATTCCTGTAAACGGCGATAGGTCATATTTTGCCCAAACTCCTCTGCAGTTTTCAAAATGTCTGAAATGTCGGAAATTTGACTCCTGAGCGTGATTTTTTATCCGAATTCTGACTCTCTGCACCTATTTTCAGTTTCAAATTACGACTTTTTATACCGAAAATATGCCAATTACTGAAAACGGCGAAGGGTCATATTTTGCCCAAACCCCCCTGCAGTTTTCAAAATGTCTGAAATGTCAGAAATTTGAGTCCTGAGCGTGATTTTTGAGCCGAATTCTGACTCTCTGCACCTATTTTCAGTTTCAAATTACGACGTTTCATACCGAAAATATGCCAATTACTGTAAACGGCGATGGGTCATATTTTTCCCAAACCCCCCTGCAGTTTTCAAATTGTCTGAAATGTCGGAAATTTGACTCCTGAGCGTGATTTTTTATCCGAATTCTGACTCTCTGCACCTATTTTCAGTTTCAAATTACGACTTTTTATACCGAAAATACGCCAATTACTGAAAACGGCGATGGGTCATATTTTGCCCAAACCCCCCTGCAGTTTTCAAAATGTTTCAAATGTTGGAAATTTGACTCCTGAGCGTGATTTTTGAGCCGAATTCTGACTCTCTGCACCTATTTTCAGTTTCAAATTACGACGTTTCATACCGAAAATATGCCAATTACTGTAAACGGCGATGGGTCATATTTTTCCCAAGCCCCCCTGCAGTTTTCAAAATGTCTGAAATGTCGGAAATTTGAATCCAGAGCGTGATTTTTTATCCGAATTCTGACTCTCTGCACCTATTTTCACTTTCAAATTACGACTTTTTATACCGAAAATATGCCAATTACTGAAAACGGCGATGGGTCATATTTTGCCCAAACCCCCCTGCAGTTTTAAAATGTCTGAAATGTCGGAAATTTGACTCGTGAGCGTGATTTTTTATCCGAATTCTGACTCTCTGCACCTTTTTTCAGTTTCAAATTACGATTTTTTATACCGAAAATATGCCAATTACTGAAAACGGCGATGGGTCATATTTTGCCCAAACCCCCCTGCAGTTTTCAAAATGTCTGAAATGTCGGAAATTTGACTCTTGAGCGTGATTTTTGAGCCGAATTCTGACTCTCTGCACCTATTTTCAGTTTCAAATTACTACGTTTCATACCGAAAATATGCCAATTACTGTAAACGGCGATGGGTCATATTTTTCCCAAACCCCCCTGCAGTTTTCAAAATGTCTGAAATGTCGGAAATTTGACTCCTGAGCGTGATTTTTTATCCGAATTCTGACACTCTGCACCTATTTTCAGTTTCAAATTACGAAGTTTCATACCGAAAAGTTGCCAATTATTGTAAACGGCAATTGGTCATATTTTGCCCAAACCCCCCTGCAGTTTTTAAAATGTCGGAAATGTCGGAAATTTGACTCCTGAGCGTGATTTTTTAGCCGAATTCTGACTCTCTGCTCCTATTTTCAGTTTCAAAATACAACGTTTCATAGCGAAAATATGCCAATTCCTGTAAACGGCGATAGGTCATATTTTGCCCAAACTCCTCTGCAGTTTTCAAAATATCTGAAATGTCGGAAATTTGACTCCTGAGCGTGATTTTTTATCCGAATTCTGACTCTCTGCACCTATTTTCAGTTTCAAATTACGACTTTTTATACCGAAAATATGCCAATTACTGAAAACGGCGAAGGGTCATATTTTGCCCAAACCCCCCTGCAGTTTTCAAAATGTCTGAAATGTCAGAAATTTGAGTCCTTAGCGTGATTTTTGAGCCGAATTCCGACTCTCTGCACCTATTTTCAGTTTCAAATTACGACGTTTCATACCGAAAATATGCCAATTACTGTAAACGGCGATGGGTCATATTTTTCCCAAACCCCCCTGCAGTTTTCAAATTGTCTGAAATGTCGGAAATTTGACTCCTGAGCGTGATTTTTTATCCGAATTCTGACTCTCTGCACCTATTTTCAGTTTCAAATTACGACTTTTTATACCGAAAATATGCCAATTACTGAAAACGGCGATGGGTCATATTTTGCCCAAACACCCCTGCAGTTTTCAAAATGTCAGAAAAGTCGGAAATTTGACTCCTGATCGTGATTTTTGAGCTGAATTCTGACTCTCTCCACCTATTTTCAGTTTCAAAATACGACGTTTCATACCGAAAATATGCCAATTACTGAAAACGGCGATGGGTCATATTTTGCCCAAACCCACCCCCCCCTGCAGTTTTTAAAATGTCAGAAATGTCGGAAATTTGCCTCCGGAGAATGATTTTTGAGCCGAATTCTGACTCTTTGCACCTATTTTCCGTTTCAAATTACGACGTTTCATACCGAAAATATGCCAATTACTGAAAACGGCGATGGGTCATATTTTGCCCAAACCCCCCTCCCCCCTGCAGTTTTTAAAATGTCTGAAATGTCGGAAATTTGACTCCGGAGCATGATTTTTGAGCCGAATTCTGACTCTCTGCACCTATTTTCAGTTTCAAATTACGACGTTTCATACCGAATATATGCCAATTACTGTAAACGGCGATGGGTCATATTTTGCCCAAACCCCCCTGCAGTTTTCAAAATGTCTGAAATGTCGGAAATTTTAATCCTGAGCGTGATTTTTTATCCGAATTCTGACTTTCTGCACCTATTTTCAGTTTCAAATTACGACTTTTTATACCGAAAATATGCCAATTACTGAAAACGGCGATTGGTCATATTTTACCCAAACCCCCCTGCAGTTTTCAAAATGTCTGAAATGTCGGAAATTTGAATCCAGAGCGTGATTTTTTATCCGAAATCTGACTCTCTGCACCTATTTTCAGTTTCAAATTACGACGTTTCATACCGAAAATATGCCAATTACTGTAAACGGCGATGGGTCATATTTTTCCCAAACCCCCCTGCAGTTTTCAAATTGTCTGAAATGTCGGAAATTTGACTCCTGAGCGTGATTTTTTATCCGAATTCTGACTCTCTGCACCTATTTTCAGTTTCAAATTACGACTTTTTATACCGAAAATATGCCAATTACTGAAAACGGCGATGGGTCATATTTTGCCCAAACACCCCTGCAGTTTTCAAAATGTCAGAAAAGTCGGAAATTTGACTCCTGATCGTGATTTTTGAGCTGAATTCTGACTCTCTCCACCTATTTTCAGTTTCAAAATACGACGTTTCATACCGAAAATATGCCAATTACTGAAAACAGCGATGGGTCATATTTTGCCAAAACCCACCCCCCCCCCCTGCAGTTTTTAAAATGTCAGAAATGTCGGAAATTTGCCTCCGGAGAATGATTTTTGAGCCGAATTCTGACTCTTTGCACCTATTTTCCGTTTCAAATTACGACGTTTCATACCGAAAATATGCCAATTACTGAAAACGGCGATGGGTCATATTTTGCCCAAACCCCCCTCCCCCCTGCAGTTTTTAAAATGTCTGAAATGTCGGAAATTTGACTCCGGAGCATGATTTTTGAGCCGAATTCTGACTCTCTGCACCTATTTTCAGTTTCAAATTACGACGTTTCATACCGAATATATGCCAATTACTGTAAACGGCGATGGGTCATATTTTGCCCAAACCCCCCTGCAGTTTTCAAAATGTCTGAAATGTCGGAAATTTTACTCCTGAGCGTGATTTTTTATCCGAATTCTGACTTTCTGCACCTATTTTCAGTTTCAAATTACGACTTTTTATACCGAAAATATGCCAATTACTGAAAACGGCGATTGGTCATATTTTACCCAAACCCCCCTGCAGTTTTCAAAATGTCTGAAATGTCGGAAATTTGAATCCAGAGCGTGATTTTTTATCCGAATTCTGACTCTCTGCACCTATTTTCAGTTTCAAATTACGAAGTTTCATACCGAAAAGTTGCCAATTATTGTAAACGGCAATGGGTCATATTTTGCCCAAACCCCCCTGCAGTTTTTAAAATGTCTGAAATGTCGGAAATTTGACTCCTGAGCGTGATTTTTTAGCCGAATTCTGACTCTCTGCTCCTATTTTCAGTTTCAAAATACAACGTTTCATAACGAAAATATGCCAATTACTGTAAACGGCGATGGGTCATATTTTGCCCAAACCCCCCTGCAGTTTTCAAATTGTCTGAAATGTCGGAAATTTTACTCCTGAGCGTGATTTTTGATCCGAATTCTGACTCTCTGCACCTATTTTCAGTTTCAAATTACGACTTTTTATACCGAAAATATGCGAATTACTGAAAACGGCGATTGGTCATATTTTACCCAAACCCCCCTGCAGTTTTCAAAATGTCTGAAATGTCGGAAATTTGAATCCAGAGCGTGATTTTTTATCCGAATTCTGACTCTCTGCTCCTATTTTCAGTTTCAAAATACGTTTCATAGCGAAAATATGCCAATTCCTGTAAACGGCGATAGGTCATATTTTGCCCAAACTCCTCTGCAGTTTTCAAAATGTCTGAAATGTCGGAAATTTGACTCCTGAGCGTGATTTTTTATCCGAATTCTGACTCTCTGCACCTATTTTCAGTTTCAAATTACGACTTTTTATACCGAAAATATGCCAATTACTGAAAACGGCGAAGGGTCATATTTTGCCCAAACCCCCCTGCAGTTTTCAAAATGTCTGAAATGTCAGAAATGTGAGTCCTGAGCGTGATTTTTTGAATCGAATTCTGACTCTCTGCACCTATTTTCAGTTTCAAATTACGACGTTTCATACCGAAAATATGCCAATTACTGTAAACGGCGATGGGTCATATTTTTCCCAAACCCCCCTGCAGTTTTCAAATTGTCTGAAATGTCGGAAATTTGACTCCTGAGCGTGATTTTTTATCCGAATTCTGACTCTCTGCACCTATTTTCAGTTTCAAATTACGACTTTTTATACCGAAAATACGCCAATTACTGAAAACGGCGATGGGTCATATTTTGCCCAAACCCCCCTGCAGTTTTCAAAATGTTTCAAATGTTGGAAATTTGACTCCTGAGCGTGATTTTTGAGCCGAATTCTGACTCTCTGCACCTATTTTCAGTTTCAAATTACGACGTTTCATACCGAAAATATGCCAATTACTGTAAACGGCGATGGGTCATATTTTTCCCAAGCCCCCCTGCAGTTTTCAAAATGTCTGAAATGTCGGAAATTTGAATCCAGAGCGTGATTTTTTATCCGAATTCTGACTCTCTGCACCTATTTTCACTTTCAAATTACGACTTTTTATACCGAAAATATGCCAATTACTGAAAACGGCGATGGGTCATATTTTGCCCAAACCCCCCTGCAGTTTTAAAATGTCTGAAATGTCGGAAATTTGACTCGTGAGCGTGATTTTTTATCCGAATTCTGACTCTCTGCACCTTTTTTCAGTTTCAAATTACGATTTTTTATACCGAAAATATGCCAATTACTGAAAACGGCGATGGGTCATATTTTGCCCAAACCCCCCTGCAGTTTTCAAAATGTCTGACATGTCGGAAATTTGACTCTTGAGCGTGATTTTTGAGCCGAATTCTGACTCTCTGCACCTATTTTCAGTTTGAAATTACGACGTTTCATACCGAAATATGCCAATTACTGAAAACGGCGATGGGTCATATTTTGCCCAAACCCCCCTGCAGTTTTTAAAATGTCTGAAATGTCGGAAATTTGACTCCTGAGCGTGATTTTTGAGCCGAATTCGGACTCTCTGCACCTATTTTCAGTTTCAAATTACTACGTTTCATACCGAAAATATGCCAATTACTGTAAACGGCGATGGGTCATATTTTTCCCAAACCCCCCCTGCAGTTTTCAAAGTGTCTGAAATGTCGGAAATTTGACTCCTGAGCGTGATTTTTTATCCGAATTCTGACACTCTGCACCTATTTTCAGTTTCAAATTACGACTTTTTATACCAAAAATATGCCAATTACTGAAAACGGAGATGGGTCATATTTTGCCCAAACCCCCCCTGCAGTTTTTAAAATGTCTCAAATGTTGGAAATTTGACTCCTGAGCGTGATTTTTGAGCCGAATTCTGTCTCTCTGCACCTATTTTCAGTTTCAAATTACGAAGTTTCATACCGAAAAGTTGCCAATTATTGTAAACGGCAATGGGTCATATTTTGCCCAAACCCCCTTGCAGTTTTTAAAATGTCTGAAATGTCGGAAATTTGACTCCTGAGCGTGATTTTTTAGCCGAATTCTGACTCTCTGCTCCTATTTTCAGTTTCAAAATACAACGTTTCATAGCGAAAATATGCCAATTCCTGTAAACGGCGATAGGTCATATTTTGCCCAAACTCCTCTGCAGTTTTCAAATTGTCTGAAATGTCGGAAATTTGACTCCTGAGCGTGATTTTTTATCCGAATTCTGACTCTCTGCACCTATTTTCAGTTTCAAATTACGACTTTTTATACCGAAAATATGCCAATTACTGAAAACGGCGAAGGGTCATATTTTGCCCAAACCCCCCTGCAGTTTTCAAAATGTCTGAAATGTCAGAAATTTGAGTCCTGAGCGTGATTTTTGAGCCGAATTCTGACTCTCTGCACCTATTTTCAGTTTCAAATTACGACGTTTTATACCGAAAATATGCCAATTACTGTAAACGGCGATGGGTCATATTTTTCCCAAACCCCCCTGCAGTTTTCAAATTGTCTGAAATGTCGGAAATTTGACTCCTGAGCGTGATTTTTTATCCGAATTCTGACTCTCTGCACCTATTTTCAGTTTCAAATTACGACTTTTTATACCGAAAATATGCCAATTACTGAAAACGGCGATGGGTCATATTTTGCCCAAACACCCCTGCAGTTTTCCAAATGTCAGAAAAGTCGGAAATTTGACTCCTGAGCGTGATTTTTGAGCTGAATTCTGACTCTCTCCACCTATTTTCAGTTTCAAATTACGACGTTTCATACCGAAAATATGCCAATTACTGAAAACGGCGATGGGTCATATTTTGCCCAAACCCACCCCCCCCCCCTGCAGTTTTTAAAATGTCAGAAATGTCGGAAATTTGCCTCCGGAGAATGATTTTTGAGCCGAATTCTGACTCTTTGCACCTATTTTCCGTTTCAAATTACGACGTTTCATACCGAAAATATGCCAATTACTGAAAACGGCGATGGGTCATATTTTGCCCAAACCCCCCTCCCCCCTGCAGTTTTTAAAATGTCTGAAATGTCGGAAATTTGACTCCAGAGCAAGATTTTTGAGCCGAATTCTGACTCTCTGCACCTATTTTCAGTTTCAAATTACGACGTTTCATACCGAATATATGCCAATTACTGTAAACGGCGATGGGTCATATTTTGCCCAAACCCCCCTGCAGTTTTCAAAATGTCTGAAATGTCGGAAATTTTACTCCTGAGCGTGATTTTTTATCCGAATTCTGACTTTCTGCACCTATTTTCAGTTTCAAATTACGACTTTTTATACCGAAAATATGCCAATTACTGAAAACGGCGATTGGTCATATTTTACCCAAACCCCCCTGCAGTTTTCAAAATGTCTGAAATGTCGGAAATTTGAATCCAGAGCGTGATTTTTTATCCGAATTCTGACTCTCTGCACCTATTTTCAGTTTCAAATTACGAAGTTTCATACCGAAAAGTTGCCAATTATTGTAAACGGCAATGGGTCATATTTTGGCCAAACCCCCCTGCAGTTTTTAAAATGTCTGAAATGTCGGAAATTTGACTCCTGAGCGTGATTTTTTAGCCGAATTCTGACTCTCTGCTCGTATTTTCAGTTTCAAAATACAACGTTTCATAACGAAAATATGCCAATTCCTGTAAACGGCGATAGGTCATATTTTGCCCAAACTCCTCTGCAGTTTTCAAAATGTCTGAAATGTCGGAAATTTGATTCCTGGGCGTGATTTTTTATCCGAATTCTGACTCTCTGCACCTATTTTCAGTTTCAAATTACGACTTTTTATACCGAAAATATGCCAATTACTGAAAACGGCGAAGGGTCATATTTTGCCCAAACCCCCCTGCAGTTTTCAAAATGTCTGAAATGTCAGAAATTTGAGTCCTGAGCGTGATTTTTGAGCCGAATTCTGACTCTCTGCACCTATTTTCAGTTTCAAATTACGACGTTTCATACCGAAAATATGCCAATTACTGTAAACGGCGATGGGTCATATTTTTCCCAAACCCCCCTGCAGTTTTCAAATTGTCTGAAATGTCGGAAATTTGACTCCTGAGCGTGATTTTTTATCCGAATTCTGACTCTCTGCACCTATTTTCAGTTTCAAATTACGACTTTTTATACCGAAAATATGCCAATTACTGAAAACGGCGATGGGTCATATTTTGCCCAAACACCCCTGCAGTTTTCAAAATGTCAGAAAAGTCGGAAATTTGACTCCTGAGCGTGATTTTTGAGCTGAATTCTGACTCTCTCCACCTATTTTCAGTTTCAAATTACGACGTTTCATACCGAAAATATGCCAATTACTGAAAACGGCGATGGGTCATATTTTGCCCAAACCCACCCCCCCCCTGCAGTTTTTAAAATGTCAGAAATGTCGGAAATTTGCCTCCGGAGAATGATTTTTGAGCCGAATTCTGACTCTTTGCACCTATTTTCAGTTTCAAATTACGACGTTTCATACCGAATATATGCCAATTACTGTAAACGGCGATGGGTCATATTTTGCCCAAACCCCCCCTGCAGTTTTAAAAATGTCTGAAATGTCGGAAATTTTACTCCTGAGCGTGATTTTTGATCCGAATTCTGACTCTCTGCACCTATTTTCAGTTTCAAATTACGACTTTTTATACCGAAAATATGCGAATTACTGAAAACGGCGATTGGTCATATTTTACCCAAACCCCCCTGCAGTTTTCAAAATGTCTGAAATGTCGGAAATTTGAATCCAGAGCGTAATTTTTTATCCGAATTCTGACTCTCTGCTCCTATTTTCAGTTTCAAAATACAACGTTTCATAGCGAAAATATGCCAATTCCTGTAAACGGCGATAGGTCATATTTTGCCCAAACTCCTCTGCAGTTTTCAAAATGTCTGAAATGTCGGAAATTTGACTCCTGAGCGTGATTTTTTATCCGAATTCTGACTCTCTGCACCTATTTTCAGTTTCAAATTACGACTTTTTATACCGAAAATATGCCAATTACTGAAAACGGCGAAGGGTCATATTTTGCCCAAACCCCCCTGCAGTTTTCAAAATGTCTGAAATGTCAGAAATTTGAGTCCTGAGCGTGATTTTTGAGCCGAATTCTGACTCTCTGCACCTATTTTCAGTTTCAAATTACGACGTTTCATACCGAAAATATGCCAATTACTGTAAACGGCGATGGGTCATATTTTTCCCAAACCCCCCTGCAGTTTTCAAAATGTCTCAAATGTTGGAAATTTGACTCCTGAGCGTGATTTTTGAGCCGAATTCTGACTCTCTGCACCTATTTTCAGTTTCAAATTACGACGTTTCATACCGAAAATATGCCAATTACTGTAAACGGCGATGGGTCATATTTTTCCCAAGCCCCCCTGCAGTTTTCAAATTGTCTGAAATGTCGGAAATTTGACTCCTGAGCGTGATTTTTTATCCGAATTCTGACTCTCTACACCTATTTTCAGTTTCAAATTACGACTTTTTATACCGAAAATATGCCAATTACTGAAAACGGCGATGGGTCATATTTTGCCCAAACACCCCTGCAGTTTTCAAAATGTCAGAAAAGTCGGAAATTTGACTCCTGAGCGTGATTTTTGAGCTGAATTCTGACTCTCTCCACCTATTTTCAGTTTCAAATTACGACGTTTCATACCGAAAATATGCCAATTACTGAAAACGGCGATGGGTCATATTTTGCCCCCCCCTGCAGTTTTTAAAATGTCAGAAATGTCTGAAATTTGCCTCCGGAGAATGATTTTTGAGCCGAATTCTGACTCTTTGCACCTATTTTCAGTTTCAAATTATGACGTTTCATACCGAATATATGCCAATTACTGTAAACGGCGATGGGTCATATTTTGCCCAAACCCCCCCCTGCAGTTTTAAAAATGTCTGAAATGTCGGAAATTTTACTCCTGAGCGTGATTTTTGATCCGAATTCTGACTCTCTGCACCTATTTTCAGTTTCAAATTACGACTTTTTATACCGAAAATATGCGAATTACTGAAAACGGCGATTGGTCATATTTTACCCAAACCCCCCTGCAGTTTTCAAAATGTCTGAAATGTCGGAAATTTGAATCCAGAGCGTGATTTTTTATCCGAATTCTGACTCTCTGCACCTATTTTCAGTTTCAAATTACGACTTTTTATACCGAAAATATGCCAATTACTGAAAACGGCGATGGGTCATATTTTGCCCAAACCCCCCTGCAGTTTTAAAATGTCTGAAATGTCGGAAATTTGACTCGTGAGCGTGATTTTTTATCCGAATTCTGACTCTCTGCACCTTTTTTCAGTTTCAAATTACGATTTTTTATACCGAAAATATGCCAATTACTGAAAACGGCGATGGGTCATATTTTGCCCAAACCCCCCTGCAGTTTTCAAAATGTCTGAAATGTCGGAAATTTGACTCTTGAGCGTGATTTTTGAGCCGAATTCTGACTTTCTGCACCTATTTTCAGTTTCAAATTACTACGTTTCATACCGAAAATATGCCAATTACTGTAAACGGCGATGGGTCATATTTTTCCCAAACCCCCCTGCAGTTTTCAAAATGTCTGAAATGTCGGAAATTTGACTCCTGAGCGTGATTTTTTATCCGAATTCTGACACTCTGCACCTATTTTCAGTTTCAAATTACGACTTTTTATACCAAAAATATGCCAATTACTGAAAACGGCGATGGGTCATATTTTGCCCAAACCCCCCCTGCAGTTTTTAAAATGTCTCAAATGTTGGAAATTTGACTCCTGAGCGTGATTTTTGAGCCGAATTCTGTCTCTCTGCACCTATTTTCAGTTTCAAATTACGAAGTTTCTTACCGAAAAGTTGCCAATTATTGTAAACGGCAATGGGTCATATTTTGCCCAAACCCCCCTGCAGTTTTTAAAATGTCTGAAATGTCGGAAATTTGACTCCTGAGCGTGATTTTTTAGCCGAATTCTGACTCTCTGCTCCTATTTTCAGTTTCAAAATACAACGTTTCATAGCGAAAATATGCCAATTCCTGTAAACGGCGATAGGTCATATTTTGCCCAAACTCCTCTGCAGTTTTCAAAATGTCTGAAATGTCGGAAATTTGACTCCTGAGCGTGATTTTTTATCCGAATTCTGACTCTCTGCACCTATTTTCAGTTTCAAATTACGACTTTTTATACCGAAAATATGCCAATTACTGAAAACGGCGAAGGGTCATATTTTGCCCAAACCCCCCTGCAGTTTTCAAAATGTCTGAAATGTCAGAAATTTGAGTCCTGAGCGTGATTTTTGAGCCGAATTCTGACTCTCTGCACCTATTTTCAGTTTCAAATTACGACGTTTCATACCGAAAATATGCCAATTACTGTAAACGGCGATGGATCATATTTTTCCCAAACCCCCCTGCAGTTTTCAAATTGTCTGAAATGTCGGAAATTTGACTCCTGAGCGTGATTTTTTATCCGAATTCTGACTCTCTGCACCTATTTTCAGTTTCAAATTACGACTTTTTATACCGAAAATATGCCAATTACTGAAAACGGTGATGGGTCATATTTTGCCCAAACACCCCTGCAGTTTTCAAAATGTCAGAGAAGTCGGAAATTTGACTCCTGAGCGTGATTTTTGAGCTGAATTCTGACTCTCTCCACCTATTTTCAGTTTCAAATTACGACGTTTCTTACCGAAAATATGCCAATTACTGAAAACGGCGATGGGTCATATTTTGCCCCCCCCCCCCTGCAGTTTTTAAAATGTCAGAAATGTCGGAAATTTGCCTCCGGAGAACGATTTTTGAGCCGAATTCTGACTCTTTGCACCTATTTTCAGTTTCAAATTATGACGTTTCATACCGAATATATGCCAATTACTGTAAACGGCGATGGGTCATATTTTGCCCAAACCCCCCCTGCAGTTTTAAAAATGTCTGAAATGTCGGAAATTTTACTCCTGAGCGTGATTTTTGATCCGAATTCTGACTCTCTGCACCTATTTTCAGTTTCAAATTACGACTTTTTATACCGAAAATATGCGAATTACTGAAAACGGCGATTGGTCATATATTACCCAAACCCCCCTGCAGTTTTCAAAATGTCTGAAATGTCGGAAATTTGAATCCAGAGCGTGATTTTTTATCCGAATTCTGACTCTCTGCACCTATTTTCAGTTTCAAATTACGACTTTTTATACCGAAAATATGCCAATTACTGAAAACGGCGATGGGTCATATTTTGCCCAAACCCCCCTGCAGTTTTAAAATGTCTGAAATGTCGGAAATTTGACTCGTGAGCGTGATTTTTTATCCGAATTCTGACTCTCTGCACCTTTTTTCAGTTTCAAATTACGATTTTTTATACCGAAAATATGCCAATTACTGAAAACGGCGATGGGTCATATTTTGCCCAAACCCCCCTGCAGTTTTCAAAATGTCTGAAATGTCGGAAATTTGACTCTTGAGCGTGATTTTTGAGCCGAATTCTGACTTTCTGCACCTATTTTCAGTTTCAAATTACTACGCTTTCATACCGAAAATATGCCAATTACTGTAAACGGCGATGGGTCATATTTTTCCCAAACCCCCCTGCAGTTTTCAAAATGTCTGAAATGTCGGAAATTTGACTCCTGAGCGTGATTTTTTATCCGAATTCTGACACTCTGCACCTATTTTCAGTTTCAAATTACGACTTTTTATACCGAAAAATATGCCTAATTACTGAAAACGGCGATGGGTCATATTTGGCCCAAACCCCCCCTGCAGTTTTTAAAATGTCTCAAATGTTGGAAATTTGACTCCTGAGCGTGATTTTTGAGCCGAATTCTGTCTCTCTGCACCTATTTTCAGTTTCAAATTACGAAGTTTCATACCGAAAAGTTGCCAATTATTGTAAACGGCAATGGGTCATATTTTGCCCAAACCCCCCTGCAGTTTTTAAAATGTCTGAAATGTCGGAAATTTGACTCCTGAGCGTGATTTTTTAGCCGAATTCTGACTCTCTGCTCCTATTTTCAGTTTCAAAATACAACGTTTCATAGCGAAAATATGCCAATTCCTGTAAACGGCGATAGGTCATATTTTGCCCAAACTCCTCTGCAGTTTTCAAAATGTCTGAAATGTCGGAAATTTGACTCCTGAGCGTGATTTTTTATCCGAATTCTGACTCTCTGCACCTATTTTCAGTTTCAAATTACGACTTTTTATACCGAAAATATGCCAATTACTGAAAACGGCGAAGGGTCATATTTTGCCCAAACCCCCCTGCAGTTTTCAAAATGTCTGAAATGTCAGAAATTTGAGTCCTGAGCGTGATTTTTGAGCCGAATTCTGACTTCTCTGCACCTATTTTCAGTTTCAAATTACGACGTTTCATACCGAAAATATGCCAATTACTGTAAACGGCGATGGATCATATTTTTCCCAAACCCCTCTGCAGTTTTCAAATTGTCTGAAATGTCGGAAATTTGTACTCCTGAGCGTGATTTTTTATCCGAATTCTGACTCTCTGCACCTATTTTCAGTTTCAAATTACGACTTTTTATACCGAAAATATGCCAATTACTGAAAACGGCGATGGGTCATATTTTGCCCAAACACCCCTGCAGTTTTCAAAATGTCAGAAAAGTCGGAAATTTGACTCCTGAGCGTGATTTTTGAGCTGAATTCTGACTCTCTCCACCTATTTTCAGTTTCAAATTACGACGTTTTTATACCGAAAATATGCCAATTACTGAAAACGGCGATGGATCATATTTTGCCCAAACCCCCCCCCCCTGCAGTTTTTAAAATGTCAGAAATGTCGGAAATTTGCCTCCGGAGAATGATTTTTGAGCCGAATTCTGACTCTCTGCACCTTTTTTCAGTTTCAAATTACGACGTTTCATACCGAATATATGCCAATTACTGTAAACGGCGATGGGTCATATTTTGCCCAACCCCCCCTGCAGTTTTAAAAATGTCTGAAATGTCGGAAATTTTACTCCTGAGCGTGATTTTTGATCCGAATTCTGACTCTCTGCACCTATTTTCAGTTTCAAATTACGACTTTTTATACCGAAAATATGCCAATTACTGAAAACGGCGATGGGTCATATTTTGCCCAAACCCCCCTGCAGTTTTAAAATGTCTGAAATGTCGGAAATTTGACTCGTGAGCGTGATTTTTTATCCGAATTCTGACTCTCTGCACCTTTTTTCAGTTTCAAATTACGATTTTTTATACCGAAAATATGCCAATTACTGAAAACGGCGATGGGTCATATTTTGCCCAAACCCCCCTGCAGTTTTCAAATGTCTGAAATGTCGGAAATTTGACTCGTGAGCGTGATTTTTTATCCGAATTCTGACTCTCTGCACCTATTTTCAGTTTCAAATTACTACGTTTCATACCGAAAATATGCCAATTACTGTAAACGGCGATGGGTCATATTTTTCCCAAACCCCCCTGCAGTTTTCAAAATGTCTGAAATGTCGGAAATTTGACTCCTGAGCGTGATTTTTTATCCGAATTCTGACACTCTGCACCTATTTTCAGTTTCAAATTACGACTTTTTATACCAAAAATATGCCAATTACTGAAAACAGCGATGGGTCATATTTTGCCCAAACCCCCCCTGCAGTTTTTAAAATGTCTCAAATGTTGGAAATTTGACTCCTGAGCGTGATTTTTGAGCCAAATTCTGTCTCTCTGCACCTATTTTCAGTTTCAAATTACGAAGTTTCATACCGAAAAGTGGCCAATTATTGTAAACGGCAATGGGTCATATTTTGCCCAAACCCCCCTGCAGTTTTTAAAATGTCTGAAATGTCGGAAATTTGTCTCCTGAGCGTGATTTTTTAGCCGAATTCTGACTCTCTGCTCCTATTTTCAGTTTTAAAATACAAAGTTTCATAGCGAAAATATGCCAATTCCTGTAAACGGCGATAGGTCATATTTTGCCCAAACTCCTCTGCAGTTTTCAAAATGTCTGAAATGTCGGAAATTTGACTCCTGAGCGTGATTTTTTAGCCGAATTCTGACTCTCTGCACCTATTTTCAGTTTCAAATTACGACTTTTTATACCGAAAATATGCCAATTACTGAAAACGGCGAAGGGTCATATTTTGCCCAAACCTCCCTGCAGTTTTCAAAATGTCTGAAATGTCAGAAATTTGAGTCCTGAGCGTGATTTTTGGGCCGAATTCTGACTCTCTGCACCTATTTTCAGTTTCAAATTACGACGTTTCATACCGAAAATATGCCAATTACTGTAAACGGCGATGGGTCATATTTTTCCCAAACCCCCTGCAGTTTTCAAATTGTCTGAAATGTCGGAAATTTGACTCCTGAGCGTGATTTTTTATCCGAATTCTGACTCTCTGCACCTATTTTCAGTTTCAAATTACGACTTTTTATACCGAAAATATGCCAATTACTGAAAACGGCGATGGGTCATATTTTGCCCAAACACCCCTGCAGTTTTCAAAATGTCAGAAAAGTCGGAAATTTGACTCCTGAGCGTGATTTTTGAGCTGAATTCTGACTCTCTCCACCTATTTTCAGTTTCAAATTACGACGTTTTTATACCGAAAATATGCCAATTACTGAAAACGGCGAGGGATCATATTTTGCCCAAACCCCCCCCCCCCCCCCTGCAGTTTTTGAAATGTCAGAAATGTCGGAAATTTGCCTCCGGAGAATGATTTTTGAGCCGAATTCTGACTCTCTGCACCTATTTTCAGTTTCAAATTACGACGTTTCATACCGAATATATGCCAATTACTGTAAACGGCGATGGGTCATATTTTGCCCAAACCCCCCCTGCAGTTTTAAAAATGTCTGAAATGTCGGAAATTTTACTCCTGAGCGTGATTTTTTATCCGAATTCTGACTCTCTGCACCTATTTTCAGTTTCAAATTACGACTTTTTATACCGAAAATATGCGAATTACTGAAAACGGCGATTGGTCATATTTTACCCAAACCCCCCTGCAGTTTTCAAAATGTCTGAAATGTCGGAAATTTGAATCAAGAGAATGATTTTTTATCCGAATTCTGACTCTCTGCACCTATTTTCAGTTTCAAATTACGAATTTTTATACCGAAAATATGCCAATTACTGAAAACGGCGATGGGTCATATTTTGCCCAAACCCCCCTGCAGTTTCCAAAATGTCTGAAATGTCGGAAATTTGACTCGTGAGCGTGATTTTTTATCCGAATTCTGACTCTCTGCACCTTTTTTCAGTTTCAAATTACGATTTTTTATACCGAAAATATGCCAATTACTGAAAACGGCGATGGGTCATATTTTGCCCAAACCCCCCTGCAGTTTTCAAAATGTCTGAAATGTCGGAAATTTGACTCTTGAGCGTGGTTTTTGCGCCGAATTCTGACTCTCTGCACCTATTTTCAGTTTCAAATTACTACGTTTCATACCGAAAATATGCCAATTACTGTAAACGGCGATGGGTCATATTTTTCCCAAACCCCCCTGCAGTTTTCAAAATGTCTGAAATGTCGGAAATTTGACTCCTGAGCGTGATTTTTTATCCGAATTCTGACACTCTGCACCTATTTTCAGTTTCAAATTACGACTTTTTATACCAAAAATATGCCAATTACTGAAAACGGCGATGGGTCATATTTTGCCCAAACCCCCCCTGCAGTTTTTAAAATGTCTCAAATGTTGGAAATTTGACTCCTGGGCGTGATTTTTGAGCCGAATTCTGTCTCTCTGCACCTATTTTCAGTTTCAAATTACGAAGTTTCATACCGAAAAGTTGCCAATTATTGTAAACGGCAATGGGTCATATTTTGCCCAAACCCCCCTGCAGTTTTTAAAATGTCTGAAATGTCGGAAATTTGACTCCTGAGCGTGATTTTTTAGCCGAATTCTGACTCTCTGCTCCTATTTTCAGTTTCAAAATACAACGTTTCATAGCGAAAATATGCCAATTCCTGTAAACGGCGACAGGTCATATTTTGCCCAAACTCCTCTGCAGTTTTCAAAATGTCTGAAATGTCGTTAATTTGACTCCTGAGCGTGATTTTTTATCCGAATTCTGACTCTCTGCACCTATTTTCAGTTTCAAATTACGACTTTTTATACCGAAAATATGCCAATTACTGAAAACGGCGAAGGGTCATATTTTGCCCAAACCCCCCTGCAGTTTTCAAAATGTCTGAAATGTCAGAAATTTGAGTCCTGAGCGTGATTTTTGAGCCGAATTCTGACTCTCTGCACCTATTTTCAGTTTCAAATTACGACGTTTCATACCGAAAATATGCCAATTACTGTAAACGGCGATGGGTCATATTTTTCCCAAACCCCCCTGCAGTTTTCAAATTGTCTGAAATGTCGGAAATTTGACTCCTGAGCGTGATTTTTTATCCGAATTCTGACTCTCTGCACCTATTTTCAGTTTCAAATTACGACTTTTTATACCGAAAATATGCCAATTACTGAAAACGGCGATGGGTCATATTTTGCCCAAACCTCCTGCAATTTCCAAAATGTCTGAAATGTCGGAAATTTGACTCGTGAGCGTGATTTTTTATCCGAATTCTGACTCTCTGCACCTTTTTTCAGTTTCAAATTACGATTTTTTATACCGAAAATATGCCCATTACTGAAAACGGCGATGGGTCATATGTTGCCCAAACCCCCCTGCAGTTTTCAAAATGTATGAAATGTCGGAAATTTGACTCTTGAGCGTGATTTTTGAGCCGAATTCTTACTCTCTGCACCTATTTTCAGTTTCAAATTACGACGTTTCATACCGAAAATATGCCAATTACTGTAAACGGCGATGGGTCATATTTTTCCCAAACTCCCCTGCAGTTTTCAAATTGTCTGAAATGTCGGAAATTTGACTCCTGAGCGTTATTTTTGAGCCGAATTCTGACTCTCTGCACCTATTTTCAGTTTCAAATTACGACTTTTTATACCGAAAATATGCCAATTACTGAAAACGGCGATGGGTCATATTTTGCCCAAACCCCCCTGCAGTTTTCAAAATGTCTGAAAAGTCGGAAATTTGACTCCTGAGCGTGATTTTTGAGCTGAATTCTGACTCTCTCAACCTATTTTCAGTTTCAAATTACGACGTTTCATACCGAAAATATGCCAATTACTGAAAACGGCGATGGGTCATATTTTGCCCAAACCCCCCTCCCCCCTGCAGTTTTTAAAATGTCTGAAATGTCGGAAATTTGACTCCGGAGCATGATTTTTGAGCCGAATCCTGACTCTCTGCACCTATTTTCAGTTTCAAATTACGACGTTTCATACCGAATATATGCCAATTACTGTAAACGGCGATGGGTCATATTTTGCCCAAACCCCCCTGCAGTTTTCAAAATGTCTGAAATGTCGGAAATTTTACTCCTGAGCGTGATTTTTTATCCGAATTCTGACTTTCTGCACCTATTTTCAGTTTCAAATTACGACTTTTTATACCGAAAATATGCCAATTACTGAAAACGGCGATGGGTCATATTTTGCCCAAACCCCTCTGCAGTTTTCAAAATGTCTGAAATGTCGAAAATTTGAATCCTGAGTGTGATTTTTGAGCCGAATTCTGACTCTCTACACCTATTTTCTGTTTCAAACTACGACGTTTTACACCGAAAATATGCCAATTACTGAAAACGGCGATGGGTCATATTTTGCCCAAACCCCCCTTCAGTTTTTAAAATGTCTGAAATGTCGGAAATTTTACTCCTGAGCGTGATTTTTTATCCGAATTCTGACTCTCTGCACCTATTTTCAGTTTCAAATTACGACTTTTTATACCGAAAATATGCCAATTACTGAAAAAAGCCGATGGATCATATTTTGCCCAAACCCCCCTGCAGTTTTCAAAATGTCTGAAATGTCGGAAATTTGACTCCTGAGCGTGATTTTTTATCCGAATTCTGACTCTCTGCACCTATTTTCAGTTTCAAATTACGACTTTTTATACCGAAAATATGCCAATTACTGAAAACATCGATGGGTCATATTTTGCCCAAACCCCCTTGCAGCTTTCAAAATGTCTGAAATGTCGGAAATTTGACTCCTGAGCGTGATTTTTGAGCCAAATTCTGACTCTCTGCACCTATTTTCAGTTTCAAATTACGACGTTTCATATCGAAAATATGCCAATTACTGTAAACGGCGATGGGTCATATTTTGCCCAAAACCCCCCTGCAGTTTTCAAAATGTCAGAAATGTCGGAAATTTTACTCCTGAGCGTGATTTTTTATCCGAATTCTGACTCTCTGCACCTATTTTCAGTTTCAAATTACGACTTTTTATACCGAAAATATGCCATTTACTGAAAAAGCCGATGGATCATATTTTGCCCAAACCCCCCTGCAGTTTTCAAAATGTCTGAAATGTTGGAAATTTGATTCCTGAGCGTGATTTTTTAGCCGAATTGAGACTCTCTGCTCCTATTTTCAGTTTCAAAATACAACGTTTCATACCGAAAATATGCCAATTGCTGTAAACGGCGATTGGTCATATTTTACCCAAACCCCCCTGCAGTTTTCAAAATGTCTGAAATGTCGGAAATTTGAATCCAGAGCGTGATTTTTTATCCGAATTCTGACTCTCTGCACCTATTTTCAGTTTCAAATTACGACTTTTTATACCGAAAATATGCCAATTACTGAAAACGGCGATGGGTCATATTTTGCCCAAACCCCCCTGCAGTTTCCAAAATATCTGAAATGTCGGAAATTTGACTCTTGAGCGTGATTTTTTATCCGAATTCTGACTCTCTGCACCTTTTTTCAGTTTCAAATTACGATTTTTTATACCGAAAATATGCCAATTACTGAAAACGGCGATGGGTCATATTTTGCCAAAACCCCCCTGCAGTTTTCAAAATGTCTGAAATGTCGGAAATTTGACTCTTGAGCGTGATTTTTGAGCCGAATTCTGACTCTCTGCACCTATTTTCAGTTTCAAATTACGACGTTTCATACCGAAAATATTCCAATTACTGTAAACGGCGATGGGTCATATTTTTCCCAAACTCCCCTGCAGTTTTCAAATTGTCTGAAATGTCGGAAATTTGACTCCTGAGCGTGATTTTTGAGCCGAATTCTGACTCTCTGCACCTATTTTCAGTTTCAAATTACGACTTTTTATACCGAAAATATGCCAATTACTGAAAACGGCGATGGGTCATATTTTGCCCAAACCCCCCTCCCCCCTGCAGTTTTTAAAATGTCTGAAATGTCGGAAATTTGACTCCGGAGCATGATTTTTGAGCCGAATTCTGACTCTCTGCACCTATTTTCAGTTTCAAATTACGACGTTTCATACCGAATATATGCCAATTACTGTAGACGGCGATGGGTCATATTTTGCCCAAACCCCCCTGCAGTTTTCAAAATGTCTAAAATGTCGGAAATTTTACTCCTGAGCGTGATTTTTTATCCGAATTCTGACTCTCTGCACCTATTTTCAGTTTCAAATTACGACTTTTTATACCGAAAATATGCCAATTACTGAAAAAGCCGATGGATCATATTTTGCCCAAACCCCCCCTGCAGTTTTCAAAATGTCAGAAATGTCGGAAATTTTACTCCTGAGCGTGATTTTTTATCCGAATTCTGACTCTCTGCACCTATTTTCAGTTTCAAATTACGACTTTTTAAACCGAAAATATGCCAATTACTGAAAAAGCCGATGGATCATATTTTGCCCAAACCCCCCTGCAGTTTTCAAAATGTCTGAAATGTCGGATATTTGATTCCTGAGCGTGATTTTTGAGCCGAATTGAGACTCTCTGCTCCTATTTTCAGTTTCAAAATACAACGTTTCATACCGAAAATATGCCAATTGCTGTAAACGGCGATTGGTCATATTTTACCCAAACCCCCCTGCAGTTTTCAAAATGTCTGAAATGTCGGAAATTTGAATCCAGAGCGTGATTTTTTATCCGAAATCTGACTCTCTGCACCTATTTTCAGTTTCAAATTACGACTTTTTATACCGAAAATATGCCAATTACTGAAAACGGCGATGGGTCATATTTTGCCCAAACCCCCCTGCAGTTTCCAAAATGTCTGAAATGTCGGAAATTTGACTCGTGAGCGTGATTTTTTATCCGAATTCTGACTCCCTGCACCTTTTTTCAGTTTCAAATTACGATTTTTTATACCGAAATATGCCAATTACTGAAAACGGCGATGGGTCATATTTTGCCCAAACCCCCCTGCAGTTTTCAAAATATCTGAAATGTCGGAAATTTGACTCTTGAGCGTGATTTTTGAGCCGAATTCTGACTCTCTGCACCTATTTTCAGTTTCAAATTACGACGTTTCATACCGAAAATATGCCAATTACTGTAAACGGCGATGGGTCATATTTTTCCCAAACTCCCCTGCAGTTTTCAAATTGTCTGAAATGTCGGAAATTTGACTCCTGAGCGTGATTTTTGAGCCGAATTCTGACTCTCTGCACCTATTTTCAGTTTCAAATTACGACTTTTTATACCGAAAATATGCCAATTACTGAAAACGGCGATTGGTCATATTTTACCCAAACCCCCCTGCAGTTTTCAAAATGTCTGAAATGTCGGAAATTTGAATCCAGAGCGTGATTTTTTATCCGAATTCTGACTCTCTGCACCTATTTTCAGTTTCAAATTACGACTTTTTATACCGAAAATATGCCAATTACTGAAAACGGCGATGGGTCATATTTTGCCCAAACCCCCCTGCAGTTTCCAAAATATCTGAAATGTCGGAAATTTGACTCTTGAGCGTGATTTTTTATCCGAATTCTGACTCTCTGCACCTTTTTTCAGTTTCAAATTACGATTTTTTATACCGAAAATATGCCAATTACTGAAAACGGCGATGGGTCATATTTTGCCAAAACCCCCCTGCAGTTTTCAAAATGTCTGAAATGTCGGAAATTTGACTCTTGAGCGTGATTTTTGAGCCGAATTCTGACTCTCTGCACCTATTTTCAGTTTCAAATTACGACGTTTCATACCGAAAATATTCCAATTACTGTAAACGGCGATGGGTCATATTTTTCCCAAACTCCCCTGCAGTTTTCAAATTGTCTGAAATGTCGGAAATTTGACTCCTGAGCGTGATTTTTGAGCCGAATTCTGACTCTCTGCACCTATTTTCAGTTTCAAATTACGACTTTTTATACCGAAAATATGCCAATTACTGAAAACGGCGATGGGTCATATTTTGCCCAAACCCCCCTCCCCCCTGCAGTTTTTAAAATGTCTGAAATGTCGGAAATTTGACTCCGGAGCATGATTTTTGAGCCGAATTCTGACTCTCTGCACCTATTTTCAGTTTCAAATTACGACGTTTCATACCGAATATATGCCAATTACTGTAGACGGCGATGGGTCATATTTTGCCCAAACCCCCCTGCAGTTTTCAAAATGTCTAAAATGTCGGAAATTTTACTCCTGAGCGTGATTTTTTATCCGAATTCTGACTCTCTGCACCTATTTTCAGTTTCAAATTACGACTTTTTATACCGAAAATATGCCAATTACTGAAAAAGCCGATGGATCATATTTTGCCCAAACCCCCCCTGCAGTTTTCAAAATGTCAGAAATGTCGGAAATTTTACTCCTGAGCGTGATTTTTTATCCGAATTCTGACTCTCTGCACCTATTTTCAGTTTCAAATTACGACTTTTTAAACCGAAAATATGCCAATTACTGAAAAAGCCGATGGATCATATTTTGCCCAAACCCCCCTGCAGTTTTCAAAATGTCTGAAATGTCGGATATTTGATTCCTGAGCGTGATTTTTGAGCCGAATTGAGACTCTCTGCTCCTATTTTCAGTTTCAAAATACAACGTTTCATACCGAAAATATGCCAATTGCTGTAAACGGCGATTGGTCATATTTTACCCAAACCCCCCTGCAGTTTTCAAAATGTCTGAAATGTCGGAAATTTGAATCCAGAGCGTGATTTTTTATCCGAAATCTGACTCTCTGCACCTATTTTCAGTTTCAAATTACGACTTTTTATACCGAAAATATGCCAATTACTGAAAACGGCGATGGGTCATATTTTGCCCAAACCCCCCTGCAGTTTCCAAAATGTCTGAAATGTCGGAAATTTGACTCGTGAGCGTGATTTTTTATCCGAATTCTGACTCCCTGCACCTTTTTTCAGTTTCAAATTACGATTTTTTATACCGAAATATGCCAATTACTGAAAACGGCGATGGGTCATATTTTGCCCAAACCCCCCTGCAGTTTTCAAAATATCTGAAATGTCGGAAATTTGACTCTTGAGCGTGATTTTTGAGCCGAATTCTGACTCTCTGCACCTATTTTCAGTTTCAAATTACGACGTTTCATACCGAAAATATGCCAATTACTGTAAACGGCGATGGGTCATATTTTTCCCAAACTCCCCTGCAGTTTTCAAATTGTCTGAAATGTCGGAAATTTGACTCCTGAGCGTGATTTTTGAGCCGAATTCTGACTCTCTGCACCTATTTTCAGTTTCAAATTACGACTTTTTATACCGAAAATATGCCAATTACTGAAAACGGCGATTGGTCATATTTTACCCAAACCCCCCTGCAGTTTTCAAAATGTCTGAAATGTCGGAAATTTGAATCCAGAGCGTGATTTTTTATCCGAATTCTGACTCTCTGCACCTATTTTCAGTTTCAAATTACGACTTTTTATACCGAAAATATGCCAATTACTGAAAACGGCGATGGGTCATATTTTGCCCAAACCCCCCTGCAGTTTCCAAAATATCTGAAATGTCGGAAATTTGACTCTTGAGCGTGATTTTTTATCCGAATTCTGACTCTCTGCACCTTTTTTCAGTTTCAAATTACGATTTTTTATACCGAAAATATGCCAATTACTGAAAACGGCGATGGGTCATATTTTGCCAAAACCCCCCTGCAGTTTTCAAAATGTCTGAAATGTCGGAAATTTGACTCTTGAGCGTGATTTTTGAGCCGAATTCTGACTCTCTGCACCTATTTTCAGTTTCAAATTACGACGTTTCATACCGAAAATATTCCAATTACTGTAAACGGCGATGGGTCATATTTTTCCCAAACTCCCCTGCAGTTTTCAAATTGTCTGAAATGTCGGAAATTTGACTCCTGAGCGTGATTTTTGAGCCGAATTCTGACTCTCTGCACCTATTTTCAGTTTCAAATTACGACTTTTTATACCGAAAATATGCCAATTACTGAAAACGGCGATGGGTCATATTTTGCCCAAACCCCCCTCCCCCCTGCAGTTTTTAAAATGTCTGAAATGTCGGAAATTTGACTCCGGAGCATGATTTTTGAGCCGAATTCTGACTCTCTGCACCTATTTTCAGTTTCAAATTACGACGTTTCATACCGAATATATGCCAATTACTGTAGACGGCGATGGGTCATATTTTGCCCAAACCCCCCTGCAGTTTTCAAAATGTCTAAAATGTCGGAAATTTTACTCCTGAGCGTGATTTTTTATCCGAATTCTGACTCTCTGCACCTATTTTCAGTTTCAAATTACGACTTTTTATACCGAAAATATGCCAATTACTGAAAAAGCCGATGGATCATATTTTGCCCAAACCCCCCCTGCAGTTTTCAAAATGTCAGAAATGTCGGAAATTTTACTCCTGAGCGTGATTTTTTATCCGAATTCTGACTCTCTGCACCTATTTTCAGTTTCAAATTACGACTTTTTATACCGAAAATATGCCAATTACTGAAAAAGCCGATGGATCATATTTTGCCCAAACCCCCCTGCAGTTTTCAAAATGTCTGAAATGTCGGATATTTGATTCCTGAGCGTGATTTTTGAGCCGAATTGAGACTCTCTGCTCCTATTTTCAGTTTCAAAATACAACGTTTCATACCGAAAATATGCCAATTGCTGTAAACGGCGATTGGTCATATTTTACCCAAACCCCCCTGCAGTTTTCAAAATGTCTGAAATGTCGGAAATTTGAATCCAGAGCGTGATTTTTTATCCGAAATCTGACTCTCTGCACCTATTTTCAGTTTCAAATTACGACTTTTTATACCGAAAATATGCCAATTACTGAAAACGGCGATGGGTCATATTTTGCCCAAACCCCCCTGCAGTTTCCAAAATGTCTGAAATGTCGGAAATTTGACTCGTGAGCGTGATTTTTTATCCGAATTCTGACTCCCTGCACCTTTTTTCAGTTTCAAATTACGATTTTTTATACCGAAATATGCCAATTACTGAAAACGGCGATGGGTCATATTTTGCCCAAACCCCCCTGCAGTTTTCAAAATATCTGAAATGTCGGAAATTTGACTCTTGAGCGTGATTTTTGAGCCGAATTCTGACTCTCTGCACCTATTTTCAGTTTCAAATTACGACGTTTCATACCGAAAATATGCCAATTACTGTAAACGGCGATGGGTCATATTTTTCCCAAACTCCCCTGCAGTTTTCAAATTGTCTGAAATGTCGGAAATTTGACTCCTGAGCGTGATTTTTGAGCCGAATTCTGACTCTCTGCACCTATTTTCAGTTTCAAATTACGACTTTTTATACCGAAAATATGCCAATTACTGAAAACGGCGATGGGCCATATTTTGCCCAAACCCCCCTGCAGTTTTCAAAATGTCTGAAAAGTCGAAAATTTGACTCCTGAGCGTGATTTTTGAGCTGAATTCTGACTCTCTCAACCTATTTTCAGTTTCAAATTACGACGTTTCATACCGAAAATATGCCAATTACTGAAAACGGCGATGGGTCATATTTTGCCCAAACCCCCCTGCAGTTTTCAAAATGTCTGAAATGTCGGAAATTTGACTCCTGAGCGTGATTTTTTATCCGAATTCTGACTCTCTGCACCTATTTTCAGTTTCAAATTACGACTTTTTATACCGAAAATATGCCAATTACTGAAAACATCGATGGGTCATATTTTGCCCAAACCCCCTTGCAGCTTTCAAAATGTCTGAAATGTCGGAAATTTGACTCCTGAGCGTGATTTTTGAGCCAAATTCTGACTCTCTGCACCTATTTTCAGTTTCAAATTACGACGTTTCATATCGAAAATATGCCAATTACTGTAAACGGCGATGGGTCATATTTTGCCCAAAACCCCCCTGCAGTTTTCAAAATGTCAGAAATGTCGGAAATTTTACTCCTGAGCGTGATTTTTTATCCGAATTCTGACTCTCTGCACCTATTTTCAGTTTCAAATTACGACTTTTTATACCGAAAATATGCCATTTACTGAAAAAGCCGATGGATCATATTTTGCCCAAACCCCCCTGCAGTTTTCAAAATGTCTGAAATGTTGGAAATTTGATTCCTGAGCGTGATTTTTTAGCCGAATTGAGACTCTCTGCTCCTATTTTCAGTTTCAAAATACAACGTTTCATACCGAAAATATGCCAATTGCTGTAAACGGCGATTGGTCATATTTTACCCAAACCCCCCTGCAGTTTTCAAAATGTCTGAAATGTCGGAAATTTGAATCCAGAGCGTGATTTTTTATCCGAATTCTGACTCTCTGCACCTATTTTCAGTTTCAAATTACGACTTTTTATACCGAAAATATGCCAATTACTGAAAACGGCGATGGGTCATATTTTGCCCAAACCCCCCTGCAGTTTCCAAAATATCTGAAATGTCGGAAATTTGACTCTTGAGCGTGATTTTTTATCCGAATTCTGACTCTCTGCACCTTTTTTCAGTTTCAAATTACGATTTTTTATACCGAAAATATGCCAATTACTGAAAACGGCGATGGGTCATATTTTGCCCAAACCCCCCTGCAGTTTTCAAAATGTCTGAAATGTCGGAAATTTGACTCTTGAGCGTGATTTTTGAGCCGAATTCTGACTCTCTGCACCTATTTTCAGTTTCAAATTACGACGTTTCATACCGAAAATATTCCAATTACTGTAAACGGCGATGGGTCATATTTTTCCCAAACTCCCCTGCAGTTTTCAAATTGTCTGAAATGTCGGAAATTTGACTCCTGAGCGTGATTTTTGAGCCGAATTCTGACTCTCTGCACCTATTTTCAGTTTCAAATTACGACTTTTTATACCGAAAATATGCCAATTACTGAAAACGGCGATGGGTCATATTTTGCCCAAACCCCCCTCCCCCCTGCAGTTTTTAAAATGTCTGAAATGTCGGAAATTTGACTCCGGAGCATGATTTTTGAGCCGAATTCTGACTCTCTGCACCTATTTTCAGTTTCAAATTACGACGTTTCATACCGAATATATGCCAATTACTGTAGACGGCGATGGGTCATATTTTGCCCAAACCCCCCTGCAGTTTTCAAAATGTCTAAAATGTCGGAAATTTTACTCCTGAGCGTGATTTTTTATCAGAATTCTGACTTTCTGCACCTATTTTCAGTTTCAAATTACGACTTTTTATACCGAAAATATGCCAATTACTGAAAACGGCGATGGGTCATATTTTGCCCAAACCCCTCTGCAGTTTTCAAAATGTCTGAAATGTCGGAAATTTGACTCCTGAGTGTGATTTTTGAGCCGAATTCTGAGTCTCTACACCTATTTTCTGTTTCAAATTACGTTTCACACCGAAAATATGCCAATTACTGAAAACGGCGATGGGTCATATTTTCCCCAAACCCCCCTTCAGTTTTTAAAATGTCTGAAATGTCGGAAATTTTACTCCTGAGCGTGATTTTTTATCCGAATTCTGACTCTCTGCACCTATTTTCAGTTTCAAATTACGACTTTTTATACCGAAAATATGCCAATTACTGAAAAAGCCGATGGATCATATTTTGCCCAAACCCCCCCTGCAGTTTTCAAAATGTCAGAAATGTCGGAAATTTTACTCCTGAGCGTGATTTTTTATCCGAATTCTGACTCTCTGCACCTATTTTCAGTTTCAAATTACGACTTTTTATACCGAAAATATGCCAATTACTGAAAAAGCCGATGGATCATATTTTGCCCAAACCCCCCTGCAGTTTTCAAAATGTCTGAAATGTCGGATATTTGATTCCTGAGCGTGATTTTTGAGCCGAATTGAGACTCTCTGCTCCTATTTTCAGTTTCAAAATACAACGTTTCATACCGAAAATATGCCAATTGCTGTAAACGGCGATTGGTCATATTTTACCCAAACCCCCCTGCAGTTTTCAAAATGTCTGAAATGTCGGAAATTTGAATCCAGAGCGTGATTTTTTATCCGAAATCTGACTCTCTGCACCTATTTTCAGTTTCAAATTACGACTTTTTATACCGAAAATATGCCAATTACTGAAAACGGCGATGGGTCATATTTTGCCCAAACCCCCCTGCAGTTTCCAAAATGTCTGAAATGTCGGAAATTTGACTCGTGAGCGTGATTTTTTATCCGAATTCTGACTCCCTGCACCTTTTTTCAGTTTCAAATTACGATTTTTTATACCGAAATATGCCAATTACTGAAAACGGCGATGGGTCATATTTTGCACAAACCCCCCTGCAGTTTTCAAAATATCTGAAATGTCGGAAATTTGACTCTTGAGCGTGATTTTTGAGCCGAATTCTGACTCTCTGCACCTATTTTCAGTTTCAAATTACGACGTTTCATACCGAAAATATGCCAATTACTGTAAACGGCGATGGGTCATATTTTTCCCAAACTCCCCTGCAGTTTTCAAATTGTCTGAAATGTCGGAAATTTGACTCCTGAGCGTGATTTTTGAGCCGAATTCTGACTCTCTGCACCTATTTTCAGTTTCAAATTACGACTTTTTATACCGAAAATATGCCAATTACTGAAAACGGCGATGGGCCATATTTTGCCCAAACCCCCCTGCAGTTTTCAAAATGTCTGAAAAGTCGAAAATTTGACTCCTGAGCGTGATTTTTGAGCTGAATTCTGACTCTCTCAACCTATTTTCAGTTTCAAATTACGACGTTTCATACCGAAAATATGCCAATTACTGAAAACGGCGATGGGTCATATTTTGCCCAAACCCCCCTGCAGTTTTCAAAATGTCTGAAATGTCGGAAATTTGAGTCTTGAGCGTGATTTTTGAGCCGAATTCTGACTCTCTGCACCTATTTTCAGTTTCAAATTACGACGTTTCATACCGAAAATATGCCAATTACTGTAAACGGCGATGGGTCATATTTTGCCCAAACCCCCCTGCAGTTTTCAAAATGTCTAAAATGTCGGAAATTTTACTCCTGAGCGTGATTTTTTATCAGAATTCTGACTTTCTGCACCTATTTTCAGTTTCAAATTACGACTTTTTATACCGAAAATATGCCAATTACTGAAAACGGCGATGGGTCATATTTTGCCCAAACCCCTCTGCAGTTTTCAAAATGTCTGAAATGTCGGAAATTTGACTCCTGAGTGTGATTTTTGAGCCGAATTCTGAGTCTCTACACCTATTTTCTGTTTCAAATTACGTTTCACACCGAAAATATGCCAATTACTGAAAACGGCGATGGGTCATATTTTGCCCAAACCCCCCTTCAGTTTTTAAAATGTCTGAAATGTCGGAAATTTTACTCCTGAGCGTGATTTTTTATCCGAATTCTGACTCTCTGCACCTATTTTCAGTTTCAAATTACGACTTTTTATACCGAAAATATGCCAATTAATGAAAAAGCCGATGGATCATATTTTGCCCAAACCCCCCCTGCAGTTTTCAAAATGTCAGAAATGTCGGAAATTTTACTCCTGAGCGTGATTTTTTATCCGAATTCTGACTCTCTGCACCTATTTTCAGTTTCAAATTACGACTTTTTATACCGAAAATATGCCAATTACTGAAAAAGCCGATGGATCATATTTTGCCCAAACCCCCCTGCAGTTTTCAAAATGTCTGAAATGTCGGATATTTGATTCCTGAGCGTGATTTTTGAGCCGAATTGAGACTCTCTGCTCCTATTTTCAGTTTCAAAATACAACGTTTCATACCGAAAATATGCCAATTGCTGTAAACGGCGATTGGTCATATTTTACCCAAACCCCCCTGCAGTTTTCAAAATGTCTGAAATGTCGGAAATTTGAATCCAGAGCGTGATTTTTTATCCGAATTCTGACTCTCTGCACCTATTTTCAGTTTCAAATTACGACTTTTTATACCGAAAATATGCCAATTACTGAAAACGGCGATGGGTCATATTTTGCCCAAACCCCCCTGCAGTTTCCAAAATGTCTGAAATGTCGGAAATTTGACTCGTGAGCGTGATTTTTTATCCGAATTCTGACTCTCTGCACCTTTTTTCAGTTTCAAATTACGATTTTTTATACCGAAATATGCCAATTACTGAAAACGGCGATGGGTCATATTTTGCCCAAACCCCCCTGCAGTTTTCAAAATATCTGAAATGTCGGAAATTTGACTCTTGAGCGTGATTTTTGAGCCGAATTCTGACTCTCTGCACCTATTTTCAGTTTCAAATTACGACGTTTCATACCGAAAATATGCCAATTACTGTAAACGGCGATGGGTCATATTTTTCCCAAACTCCCCTGCAGTTTTCAAATTGTCTGAAATGTCGGAAATTTGACTCCTGAGCGTGATTTTTGAGCCGAATTCTGACTCTCTGCACCTATTTTCAGTTTCAAATTACGACTTTTTATACCGAAAATATGCCAATTACTGAAAACGGCGATGGGCCATATTTTGCCCAAACCCCCCTGCAGTTTTCAAAATGTCTGAAAAGTCGAAAATTTGACTCCTGAGCGTGATTTTTGAGCTGAATTCTGACTCTCTCAACCTATTTTCAGTTTCAAATTACGACGTTTCATACCGAAAATATGCCAATTACTGAAAACGGCGATGGGTCATATTTTGCCCAAACCCCCCTGCAGTTTTCAAAATGTCTGAAATGTCGGAAATTTGAGTCTTGAGCGTGATTTTTGAGCCGAATTCTGACTCTCTGCATCTATTTTCAGTTTCAAATTACGACGTTTCATACCGAAAATATGCCAATTACTGTAAACGGCGATGGGTCATATTTTTCCCAAACTCCCCTGCAGTTTTCAAATTGTCTGAAATGTCGGAAATTTGACTCCTGAGCGTGATTTTTGAGCCAAATTCTGACTCTCTGCACCTATTTTCAGTTTCAAATTACGACGTTTCATATCGAAAATATGCCAATTACTGTAAACGGCGATGGGTCATATTTTGCCCAAACCCCCCCTGCAGTTTTCAAAATGTCAGAAATGTCGGAAATTTTACTCCTGAGCGTGATTTTTTATCCGAATTCTGACTCTCTGCACCTATTTTCAGTTTCAAATTACGACTTTTTATACCGAAAATATGCCAATTACTGAAAAAGCCGATGGATCATATTTTGCCCAAACCCCCCTGCAGTTTTCAAAATATCTGAAATGTCGGAAATTTGATTCCTGAGCGTGATTTTTGAGCCGAATTGAGACTCTCTGCTCCTATTTTCAGTTTTAAAATACAACGTTTCATACCGAAAATATGCCAATTGCTGTAAACAGCGATTGGTCATATTTTACCCAAACCCCCCTGCAGTTTTCAAAATGTCTGAAATGTCGGAAATTTGAATCCAGAGCGTGATTTTTTATCCGAATTCTGACTCTCTGCACCTATTTTCAGTTTCAAATTACGAATTTTTATACCGAAAATATGCCAATTACTGAAAACGGCGATGGGTCATATTTTGAACAAACCCCCCTGCAGTTTCCAAAATGTCTGAAATGTCGGAAATTTGACTCGTGAGCGTGATTTTTTATCCGAATTCTGACTCTCTGCACCTTTTTTCAGTTTCAAATTACGATTTTTTATACCGAAAATATGCCAATTACTGAAAACGGCGATGGGACATATTTTGCCCAATCCCCCCTGCAGTTTTCAAAATGTCTGAAATGTCGGAAATTTGACTCTTGAGCGTGATTTTTGAGCCGAATTCTGACTCTCTGCACCTATTTTCAGTTTCAAATTACGACGTTTCATACCGAAAATATGCCAATTACTGTAAACGGCGATGGGTCATATTTCTCCCAAACTCCCCTGCAGTTTTAAATTGTCTGAAATGTCGGAAATTTGACTCCTGAGCGTGATTTTTGAGCCGAATTCTGACTCTCTGCACCTATTTTCAGTTTCAAATTACGACGTTTCATACCGAAAATATGCCAATTACTGAAAACGGGGATGGGTCATATTTTGCCCAAACCCCCCTGCAGTTTTCAAAATGTCTGAAAAGTCGGAAAATTGACTCCTGAGCGTGATTTTTGAGCTGAATTCTGACTCTCTCAACCTATTTTCAGTTTCAAATTACGACGTTTCATACCGAAAATATGCCAATTACTGAAAACAGCGATGGGGTCATATTTTGCCCAAACCCCCCTGCAGTTTTCAAAATGTCTGAAAAGTCGGAAAATTGACTCCTGAGCGTGATTTTTGAGCTGAATTCTGACTCTCTCAACCTATTTTCAGTTTCAAATTACGACGTTTCATACCGAAAATATGCCAATTACTGAAAACGGCGATGGGTCATATTTTGCCCAAACCCCCCTGCAGTTTCCAAAATGTCTGAAATGTCGGAAATTTGACTCGTGAGCGTGATTTTTTATCCGAATTCTGACTCTCTGCACCTTTTTTCAGTTTCATATTACGATTTTTTATACCGAAAATATGCCAATTACTGAAAACGGCGATGGGTCATATTTTGCCCAAACCCCCCTGCAGTTTTCAAAATGTCTGACATGTCGGAAATTTGACTCTTGAGCGTGATTTTTGAGCCGAATTCTGACTCTCTGCACCTATTTTCAGTTTGAAATTACGACGTTTCATACCGAAATATGCCAATTACTGAAAACGGCGATGGGTCATATTTTGCCCAAACCCCCCCTGCAGTTTTTAAAATGTCTGAAATGTCTAAAATTTGACTCCTGAGCGTGATTTTTGAGCCGAATTCTGACTCTCTGCACCTATTTTCAGTTTCAAATTACTACGTTTCATACCGAAAATATGCCAATTACTGTAAACGGCGATGGGTCATATTTTTCCCAAACCCCCCTGCAGTTTTCAAAATGTCTGAAATGTCGGAAATTTGACTCCTGAGCGTGATTTTTTATCCGAATTCTGACACTCTGCACCTATTTTCAGTTTCAAATTACGACTTTTTATACCAAAAATATGCCAATTACTGAAAACGGCGATGGGTCATATTTTGACCAAACCCCCCCTGCAGTTTTTAAAATGTCTCAAATGTTGGAAATTTGACTCCTGAGCGTGATTTTTGAGGCGAATTCTGACTCTCTGCACCTATTTTCAGTTTCAAATTACGAAGTTTCATACCGAAAAGTTGCCAATTATTGTAAACGGCAATGGGTCATATTTTGCCCAAACCCCCCTGCAGTTTTTAAAATGTCTGAAATGTCGGAAATTCGACTCCTGAGCGTGATTTTTTAGCCGAATTCTGACTCTCTGCTCCTATTTTCAGTTTCAAAATACAACGTTTCATAGTGAAAATATGCCAATTCCTGTAAACGGCGATAGGTCATATTTTGCCCAAACTCCTCTGCAGTTTTCAAAATGTCTGAAATGTCGGAAATTTGACTCCTGAGCGTGATTTTTTATCCGAATTCTGACTCTCTGCACCTATTTTCAGTTTCAAATTACGACTTTGTTATACCGAAAATATGCCAATTACTGAAAACGGCGATGGGTCATATTTGGCCCAAACCCCCCTGCAGTTTCCAAAATATCTGAAATGTCGGAAATTTGACTCTTGAGCGTGATTTTTTATCCGAATTCTGACTCTCTGCACCTTTTTTCAGTTTCAAATTACGATTTTTTATACCGAAAATATGCCAATTACTGAAAACGGCGATTGGTCATATTTTGCCCAAACCCCCCTGCAGTTTTCAAAATGTCTGAAATGTCGGAAATTTGACTCTTGAGCGTGATTTTTGAGCCGAATTCTGACTCTCTGCACCTATTTTCAGTTTCAAATTACGACGTTTCATACCGAAAATATGCCAATTACTGTAAACGGCGATGGGTCATATTTTTCCCAAACTCCCCTGCAGTTTTCAAATTGTCTGAAATGTCGGAAATTTGACTCCTGAGCGTGATTTTTGAGCCGAATTCTGACTCTCTGCACCTATTTTCAGTTTCAAATTACGACTTTTTATACCGAAAATATGCCAATTACTGAAAACGGCGATGGGTCATATTTTGCCCAAACCCCCCTCCCCCCTGCAGTTTTTAAAATGTCTGAAATGTCGGAAATTTGACTCCGGAGCATGATTTTTGAGCCGAATTCTGACTCTCTGCACCTATTTTCAGTTTCAAATTACGACGTTTCATACCGAATATATGCCAATTACTGTAGACGGCGATGGGTCATATTTTGCCCAAACCCCCCTGCAGTTTTCAAAATGTCTAAAATGTCGGAAATTTTACTCCTGAGCGTGATTTTTTATCAGAATTCTGACTTTCTGCACCTATTTTCAGTTTCAAATTACGACTTTTTATACCGAAAATATGCCAATTACTGAAAACAGCGATGGGTCATATTTTGCCCAAACCCCTCTGCAGTTTTCAAAATGTCTGAAATGTCGGAAATTTGACTCCTGAGTGTGATTTTTGAGCCGAATTCTGAGTCTCTACACCTATTTTCTGTTTCAAATTACGTTTCACACCGAAAATATGCCAATTACTGAAAACGGCGATGGGTCATATTTTGCCCAAACCCCCCTTCAGTTTTTAAAATGTCTGAAATGTCGGAAATTCGACTCCTGAGCGTGATTTTTTAGCCGAATTCTGACTCTCTGCTCCTATTTTCAGTTTCAAAATACAACGTTTCATACCGAAAATATGCCAATTGCTGTAAACGGCGATTGGTCATATTTTACCCAAACCCCCCTGCAGTTTTCAAAATGTCTGAAATGTCGGAAATTTGAATCCAGAGCGTGATTTTTTATCCGAATTCTGACTCTCTGCACCTATTTTCAGTTTCAAATTACGACTTTTTATACCGAAAATATGCCAATTACTGAAAACGGCGATGGGTCATATTTTGCCCAAACCCCCCTGCAGTTTCCAAAATGTCTGAAATGTCGGAAATTTGACTCCTGAGCGTGATTTTTGAGCCGAATTCTGACTCTCTGCACCTATTTTCAGTTTCAAATTACGACTTTTTATACCGAAAATATGCCAATTACTGAAAAAGCCGATGGATCATATTTTGCCCAAACCCCCCCTGCAGTTTTCAAAATGTCAGAAATGTCGGAAATTTTACTCCTGAGCGTGATTTTTTATCCGAATTCTGACTCTCTGCACCTATTTTCAGTTTCAAATTACGACTTTTTATACCGAAAATATGCCAATTACTGAAAAAGCCGATGGATCATATTTTGCCCAAACCCCCCTGCAGTTTTCAAAATGTCTGAAATGTCGGAAATTTGATTCCTGAGCGTGATTTTTGAGCCGAATTGAGACTCTCTGCTCCTATTTTCAGTTTCAAAATACAACGTTTCATACCGAAAATATGCCAATTGCTGTAAACGGCGATTGGTCATATTTTACCCAAACCCCCCTGCAGTTTTCAAAATGTCTGAAATGTCGGAAATTTGAATCCAGAGCGTGATTTTTTATCCGAATTCTGACTCTCTGCACCTATTTTCAGTTTCAAATTACGACTTTTTATACCGAAAATATGCCAATTACTGAAAACGGCGATGGGTCATATTTTGCCCAAACCCCCCTCCCCCCTGCAGTTTTTAAAATGTCTGAAATGTCGGAAATTTGACTCCGGAGCATGATTTTTGAGCCGAATTCTGACTCTCTGCACCTATTTTCAGTTTCAAATTACGACGTTTCATACCGAATATATGCCAATTACTGTAGACGGCGATGGGTCATATTTTGCCCAAACCCCCCTGCAGTTTTCAAAATGTCTAAAATGTCGGAAATTTTACTCCTGAGCGTGATTTTTTATCAGAATTCTGACTTTCTGCACCTATTTTCAGTTTCAAATTACGACTTTTTATACCGAAAATATGCCAATTACTGAAAACAGCGATGGGTCATATTTTGCCCAAACCCCTCTGCAGTTTTCAAAATGTCTGAAATGTCGGAAATTTGACTCCTGAGTGTGATTTTTGAGCCGAATTCTGAGTCTCTACACCTATTTTCTGTTTCAAATTACGTTTCACACCGAAAATATGCCAATTACTGAAAACGGCGATGGGTCATATTTTGCCCAAACCCCCCTTCAGTTTTTAAAATGTCTGAAATGTCGGAAATTCGACTCCTGAGCGTGATTTTTTAGCCGAATTCTGACTCTCTGCTCCTATTTTCAGTTTCAAAATACAACGTTTCATACCGAAAATATGCCAATTGCTGTAAACGGCGATTGGTCATATTTTACCCAAACCCCCCTGCAGTTTTCAAAATGTCTGAAATGTCGGAAATTTGAATCCAGAGCGTGATTTTTTATCCGAATTCTGACTCTCTGCACCTATTTTCAGTTTCAAATTACGACTTTTTATACCGAAAATATGCCAATTACTGAAAACGGCGATGGGTCATATTTTGCCCAAACCCCCCTGCAGTTTCCAAAATGTCTGAAATGTCGGAAATTTGACTCCTGAGCGTGATTTTTGAGCCGAATTCTGACTCTCTGCACCTATTTTCAGTTTCAAATTACGACTTTTTATACCGAAAATATGCCAATTACTGAAAAAGCCGATGGATCATATTTTGCCCAAACCCCCCCTGCAGTTTTCAAAATGTCAGAAATGTCGGAAATTTTACTCCTGAGCGTGATTTTTTATCCGAATTCTGACTCTCTGCACCTATTTTCAGTTTCAAATTACGACTTTTTATACCGAAAATATGCCAATTACTGAAAAAGCCGATGGATCATATTTTGCCCAAACCCCCCTGCAGTTTTCAAAATGTCTGAAATGTCGGAAATTTGATTCCTGAGCGTGATTTTTGAGCCGAATTGAGACTCTCTGCTCCTATTTTCAGTTTCAAAATACAACGTTTCATACCGAAAATATGCCAATTGCTGTAAACGGCGATTGGTCATATTTTACCCAAACCCCCCTGCAGTTTTCAAAATGTCTGAAATGTCGGAAATTTGAATCCAGAGCGTGATTTTTTATCCGAATTCTGACTCTCTGCACCTATTTTCAGTTTCAAATTACGACTTTTTATACCGAAAATATGCCAATTACTGAAAACGGCGATGGGTCATATTTTGCCCAAACCCCCCTGCAGTTTCCAAAATGTCTGAAATGTCGGAAATTTGACTCGTGAGCGTGATTTTTTATCCGAATTCTGACTCTCTGCACCTTTTTTCAGTTTCAAATTACGATTTTTTATACCGAAATATGCCAATTACTGAAAACGGCGATGGGTCATATTTTGCCCAAACCCCCCTGCAGTTTACAAAATATCTGAAAGTCGGAAATATGACTCTTGAGCGTGATTTTTGAGCCGAATTCTGACTCTCTGCACCTATTTTCAGTTTCAAATTACGACGTTTCATACCGAAAATATGCCAATTACTGTAAACGGCGATGGGTCATATTTTTCCCAAACTCCCCTGCAGTTTTCAAATTGTCTGAAATGTCGGAAATTTGACTCCTGAGCGTGATTTTTGAGCCGAATTCTGACTCTCTGCACCTATTTTCAGTTTCAAATTACGACTTTTTATACCGAAAATATGCCAATTACTGAAAACGGCGATGGGCCATATTTTGCCCAAACCCCCCTGCAGTTTTCAAAATGTCTGAAAAGTCGAAAATTTGACTCCTGAGCGTGATTTTTGAGCTGAATTCTGACTTTCTCAACCTATTTTCAGTTTCAAATTACGACGTTTCATACCGAAAATATGCCAATTACTGAAAACGGCGATGGGTCATATTTTGCCCAAACCCCCCTGCAGTTTTCAAAATGTCTGAAATGTCGGAAATTTGAGTCTTGAGCGTGATTTTTGAGCCGAATTCTGACTCTCTGCACCTATTTTCAGTTTCAAATTACGACGTTTCATACCGAAAATATGCCAATTACTGTAAACGGCGATGGGTCATATTTTTCCCAAACTCCCCTGCAGTTTTCAAATTGTCTGAAATGTCGGAAATTTGACTCCTGAGCGTGATTTTTGAGCCAAATTCTGACTCTCTGCACCTATTTTCAGTTTCAAATTACGACGTTTCATATCGAAAATATGCCAATTACTGTAAACGGCGATGGGTCATATTTTGCCCAAACCCCCCCTGCAGTTTTCAAAATGTCAGAAATGTCGGAAATTTTACTCCTGAGCGTGATTTTTTATCCGAATTCTGACTCTCTGCACCTATTTTCAGTTTCAAATTACGACTTTTTATACCGAAAATATGCCAATTACTGAAAAAGCCGATGGATCATATTTTGCCCAAACCCCCCTGCAGTTTTCAAAATATCTGAAATGTCGGAAATTTGATTCCTGAGCGTGTTTTTTGAGCCGAATTGAGACTCTCTGCTCCTATTTTCAGTTTCAAAATACAACGTTTCATACCGAAAATATGCCAATTGCTGTAAACAGCGATTGGTCATATTTTACCCAAACCCCCCTGCAGTTTTCAAAATGTCTGAAATGTCGGAAATTTGAATCCAGAGCGTGATTTTTTATCCGAATTCTGACTCTCTGCACCTATTTTCAGTTTCAAATTACGAATTTTTATACCGAAAATATGCCAATTACTGAAAACGGCGATGGGTCATATTTTGCCCAAACCCCCCTGCAGTTTCCAAAATGTCTGAAATGTCGGAAATTTGACTCGTGAGCGTGATTTTTTATCCGAATTTTGACTCTCTGCACCTTTTTTCAGTTTCAAATTACGATTTTTTATACCGAAAATATGCCAATTACTGAAAACGGCGATGGGACATATTTTGCCCAATCCCCCCTGCAGTTTTCAAAATGTCTGAAATGTCGGAAATTTGACTCTTGAGCGTGATTTTTGAGCCGAATTCTGACTCTCTGCACCTATTTTCAGTTTCAAATTACGACGTTTCATACCGAAAATATGCCAATTACTGTAAACGGCGATGGGTCATATTTCTCCCAAACTCCCCTGCAGTTTTCAAATTGTCTGAAATGTCGGAAATTTGACTCCTGAGCGTGATTTTTGAGCCGAATTCTGACTCTCTGCACCTATTTTCAGTTTCAAATTACGACGTTTCATACCGAAAATATGCCAATTACTGAAAACGGGGATGGGTCATATTTTGCCCAAACCCCCCTGCAGTTTTCAAAATGTCTGAAAAGTCGGAAAATTGACTCCTGAGCGTGATTTTTGAGCTGAATTCTGACTCTCTCAACCTATTTTCAGTTTCAAATTACGACGTTTCATACCGAAAATATGCCAATTACTGAAAACGGCGATGGGGTCATATTTTGCCCAAACCCCCCTGCAGTTTTCAAAATGTCTGAAAAGTCGGAAAATTACCTCCTGAGCGTGATTTTTGAGCTGAATTCTGACTCTCTCAACCTATTTTCAGTTTCAAATTACGACGTTTCATACCGTAAATATGCCAATTACTGAAAACGGCGATGGGTCATATTTTGCCCAAACCCCCCTGCAGTTTCCAAAATGTCTGAAATGTCGGAAATTTAACTCGTGAGCGTGATTTTTTATCCGAATTCTGACTCTCTGCACCCTTTTTCAGTTTCATATTACGATTTTTTATACCGAAAATATGCCAATTACTGAAAACGGCGATGGGTCATATTTTGCCCAAACCCCCCCTGCAGTTTTTAAAATGTCTGAAATGTCTAAAATTTGACTCCTGAGCATGATTTTTGAGCCGAATTCTGACTCTCTGCACCTATTTTCAGTTTCAAATTACGAAGTTTCACACCGAAAAGTTGCCAATTATTGTAAACGGCAATGGGTCATATTTTGCCCAAACCCCCCTGCAGTTTTTAAAATGTCTGAAATGTCGGAAATTCGACTCCTGAGCGTGATTTTTTAGCCGAATTCTGACTCTCTGCTCCTATTTTCAGTTTCAAAATACAACGTTTCATAGTGAAAATATGCCAATTCCTGTAAACGGCGATAGGTCATATTTTGCCCAAACTCCTCTGCAGTTTTCAAAATGTCTGAAATGTCGGAAATTTGACTCCTGAGCGTGATTTTTTATCCGAATTCTGACTCTCTGCACCTATTTTCAGTTTCAAATTACGACTTTTTATACCGAAAATATGCCAATTACTGAAAACGGCGATGAGTCATATTTTGCCCAAACACCCCTGCAGTTTTCAAAATGTCAGAAAAGTCGGAAATTTGACTCCTGAGCGTGATTTTTGAGCTGAATTCTGACTCTCTCCACCTATTTTCAGTTTCAAATTACGACGTTTCATACCGAAAATATGCCAATTACTGAAAACGGCGATGGGTCATATTTTGCCCAAACCCCCCCCCCCCCCTGCAGTTTTTAAAATGTCTGAAATGTCGGAAATTTGCCTCCGGAGAATGATTTTTGAGCCGAACTCTGACTCTCTGCACCTATTTTCAGTTTCAAATTACGACGTTTCATACCGAATATATGCCAATTACTGTAAACGGCGATGGGTCATATTTTGCCCAAACCCCCCCTGCAGTTTTAAAAATGTCTGAAATGTCGGAAATTTTGCTCCTGAGCGTGATTTTTTATCCGAATTCTGACTCTCTGCACCTATTTTCAGTTTCAAATTACGACTTTTTATACCGAAAATATGCGAATTACTGAAAACGGCGATGGGTCATATTTTGCCCAAACCCCCCTGCAGTTTTCAAAATGTCTGAAATGTCGGAAATTTGAATCCTGAGCGTGATTTTTTATCCGAATTCTGTCTCTCTGCACCTATTTTCAGTTTCAAATTACGACGTTTCATACCGAAAATATGCCAATTACTGTCAACGGCGATGGGTCATTTTTTTCCCAAACCCCCCTGCAGTTTTCAAATTGTTTGAAATGTCGGAAATTTGACTCCTGAGCGTGATTTTTTATCCGAATACTGACTCTCTGCACCTATTTTCAGTTTCAAATTACGACTTTTTATACCGAAAATATGCCAATTACTGAAAACGGCGATGGGTCATATTTGGCCCAAACCCCCCTGCAGTTTTCAAAATGTCTGAAAAGTCGGAAATTTGACTCCTGAGCGTGATTTTTGAGCTGAATTCTGACTCTCTCCACCTATTTTCAGTTTCAAATTACGACGTTTCATACCGAAAATATGCCAATTACTGAAAACGGCGATTGGTCATATTTTGCCCCCCCCCCTGCAGTTTTTATAATGTCTGAAATGTCGGAAATTTGCCTCCGGCGTAAAATTTTTGAGCCGAATTCTGACTCTCTGCACCTATTTTCAGTTTCAAATTACGACGTTTCATACCGAAAATATGCCAATTACTGAAAACGGCGATGGGTCATATTTTGCCCCAACCCCCCCCCCCTGCAGTTTTTATAATGTCTGAAATGTCGGAAATTTGCCTCCGGAGAATGATTTTTGAGCCGAATTCTGACTCTCTGCACCTATTTTCAGTTTCAAATTACGACGTTTCATACCTAATATATGCCAATTACTGTAAACGGCGATGGGTCATATTTTGCGCAAACCCCCCCTGCAGTTTTCAAAACGTCTGAAATGTCGGAAATTTTACTCCTGAGCGTGATTTTTGAGCTGAATTCTGACTCTCTGCACCTATTTTCAGTTTCATATTACGACGTTTCATACCGAAAATATGCCAATTACTGAAAACGGCGATGGGTCATATTTTACCCAAACCCTCCCTGCAGTTTTTAAAATGTCTGAAATGTCGGAAATTTGACTAACGAGCGTGATTTTTGAGCCAAATTCTGACTCTCTGCACCTATTTTCAGTTTCAAATTACGACGTTTCATATCGAAAATATGCCAATTACTGTAAACGGCGATGGGTCATATTTTGCCCAAACCCCCGTGCAGTTTTCAAAATGTCTGAAATGTCGGAAATTTGACTGCTGAGCATGATTTTTTATCCGAATTCTGACCCTCTGCACCTATTTTCAGTTTCAAATTACGACGTTTCATACCGAAAATATGCCAATTACTGTAAACGGCGATGAGTCATATTTTTCCCAAACTCCCCTGAAGTTTTCAAATTGTCTGAAATGTCGGAAATTTGACTCCTGAGCGTGATTTTTGAGCCGAATTCTGACTCTCTGCACCTATTTTCAATTTCAAATTACGACTTTTTATACCGAAAATATGCCAATTACTGATAACGGCGATGGGTCATATTTTGCCCAAACCCCCCTCCCCCCTGCAGTTTTTAAAATGTCTGAAATGTCGGAAATTTGACTCCGGAGCATGATTTTTGAGCCGAATTCTGACTCTCTGCACCTATTTTCAGTTTCAAATTACGACGTTTCATACCGAATATATGCCAATTACTGTAGACGGCGATGGGTCATATTTTGCCCAAACCCCCCTGCAGTTTTCAAAATGTCTAAAATGTCGGAAATTTTACTCCTGAGCGTGATTTTTTATCAGAATTCTGACTTTCTGCACCTATTTTCAGTTTCAAATTACGAATTTTTATACCGAAAATATGCCAATTACTGAAAACGGCGATGGGTCATATTTTGCCCAAACCCCTCTGCAGTTTTCAAAATGTCTGAAATGTCGGAAATTTGACTCCTGAGTGTGATTTTTGAGCCGAATTCTGAGTCTCTACACCTATTTTCTGTTTCAAATTACGTTTCACACCAAAAATATGCCAATTACTGAAAACGGCGATGGATCATATTTTGCCCAAACCCCCCTGCAGTTTTCAAAATGTCTGAAATGTCGGAAATTTGATTCCTGAGCGTGATTTTTGAGCCGAATTGAGACTCTCTGCTCCTATTTTCAGTTTCAAAATACAACGTTTCATACCGAAAATATGCCAATTGCTGTAAACGGCGATTGGTCATATTTTACCCAAACCCCCCTGCAGTTTTCAAAATGTCTGAAATGTCGGAAATTTGAATCCAGAGCGTGATTTTTTATCCGAATTCTGACTCTCTGCACCTATTTTCAGTTTCAAATTACGACTTTTTATACCGAAAATATGCCAATTACTGAAAACGGCGATGGGTCATATTTTGCCCAAACCCCCCTGCAGTTTCCAAAATGTCTGAAATGTCGGAAATTTGACTCGTGAGCGTGATTTTTTTTCCGAATTCTGACTCTCTGCACCTTTTTTCAGTTTCAAATTACGATTTTTTATACCGAAATATGCCAATTACTGAAAACGGCGATGGGTCATATTTTGCCCAAACCCCCCTGCAGTTTTCAAAATATCTGAAATGTCGGAAATTTGACTCTTGAGCGTGATTTTTGAGCCGAATTCTGACTCTCTGCACCTATTTTCAGTTTCAAATTACGACGTTTCATACCGAAAATATGCCAATTACTGTAAACGGAGATGGGTCATATTTTTCCCAAACTCCCCTGCAGTTTTCAAATTGTCTGAAATGTCGGAAATTTGACTCCTGAGCGTGATTTTTGAGCCGAATTCTGACTCTCTGCACCTATTTTCAGTTTCAAATTACGACTTTTTATACCGAAAATATGCCAATTACTGAAAACGGCGATGGGCCATATTTTGCCCAAACCCCCCTGCAGTTTTCAAAATGTCTGAAAAGTCGAAAATTTGACTCCTGAGCGTGATTTTTGAGCTGAATTCTGACTCTCTCAACCTATTTTCAGTTTCAAATTACGACGTTTCATACCGAAAATATGCCAATTACTGAAAACGGCGATGGGTCATATTTTGCCCCCCCCCCCCTGCAGTTTTTAAAATGTCTGAAATGTCGGAAATTTGCCTCCGGAGAATGATTTTTTAGCCGAACTCTGACTCTCTGCACCTATTTTCAGTTTCAAATTTCGACGTTTCATACCGAATATATGCCAATTACTGTAAACGGCGATGGGTCATATTTTGCCCAAACCCCCCTGCAGTTTTCAAAATGTCTGAAATGTCGGAAATTTGAATCCTGAGCGTGATTTTTTATCCGAATTCTGTCTCTCTGCACCTATTTTCAGTTTCAAATTACGACGTTTCATACCGAAAATATGCCAATTACTGTCAACGGCGATGGGTCATTTTTTTCCCAAACCCCCCTGCAGTTTTCAAATTGTTTGAAATGTCGGAAATTTGACTCCTGAGCGTGATTTTTTATCCGAATACTGACTCTCTGCACCTATTTTCAGTTTCAAATTACGACTTTTTATACCGAAAATATGCCAATTACTGAAAACGGCGATGGGTCATATTTGGCCCAAACCCCCCTGCAGTTTTCAAAATGTCTGAAAAGTCGGAAATTTGACTCCTGAGCGTGATTTTTGAGCTGAATTCTGACTCTCTCCACCTATTTTCAGTTTCAAATTACGACGTTTCATACCGAAAATATGCCAATTACTGAAAACGGCGATGGGTCATATTTTGCCCCCCCCCCCTGCAGTTTTTATAATGTCTGAAATGTCGGAAATTTGCCTCCGGCGTAAAATTTTTGAGCCGAATTATGACTCTCTGCACCTATTTTCAGTTTCAAATTACGACGTTTCATACCGAATATATGCCAATTACTGTAAACAGCGATGGGTCATATTTTGCCCAAACCCCCCCTGCAGTTTTCAAAATGTCTGAAATGTCGGAAATTTTACTCCTGAGCGTGATTTTTTATCCGAATTCTGACTCTCTGCACCTATTTTCAGTTTCAAATTACGACATTTTATACCGAAAATATGCCAATTACTGAAAACGGCAATGGGTCATATTTGGCCCAAACCCCCCTGCAGTTTTCAAAATGTCTGAAAAGTCGGAAATTTGATTCCTGAGCGTGATTTTTGAGCTGAATTCTGACTCTCTCCACCTATTTTCAGTTTCAAATTACGACGTTTCATACCGAAAATATGCCAATTACTGAAAACGGCGATGGGTCATATTTTGCCCCCCCCCCTGCAGTTTTTATAATGTCTGAAATGTCGGAAATTTGCCTCCGGCGTAAAATTTTTGAGCCGAATTATGACTCTCTGCACCTATTTTCAGTTTCAAATTACGACGTTTCATACCGAATATATGCCAATTACTGTAAACAGCGATGGGTCATATTTTGCCCAAACCCCCCCTGCAGTTTTCAAAATGTCTGAAATGTCGGAAATTTTACTCCTGAGCGTGATTTTTTATCCGAATTCTGACTCTCTGCACCTATTTTCAGTTTCAAATTACGACATTTTATACCGAAAATATGCCAATTACTGAAAACGGCAATGGGTCATATTTGGCCCAAACCCCCCTGCAGTTTTCAAAATGTCTGAAAAGTCGGAAATTTGACTCCTGAGCGTGATTTTTGAGCTGAATTCTGACTCTCTCCACCTATTTTCAGTTTCAAATTACGACGTTTCATACCGAAAATATGCCAATTACTGAAAACGGCGATGGGTCATATTTTGCCCCAACCCCCCCCCCCCCCTGCAGTTTTTATAATGTCTGAAATGTCGGAAATTTGCCTCCGGAGAATGATTTTTGAGCCGAATTCTGACTCTCTGCACCTATTTTCAGTTTCAAATTACGACGTTTCATACCTAATATATGCCAATTACTGTAAACGGCGATGGGTCATATTTTGCGCAAACCCCCCCTGCAGTTTTCAAAACGTCTGAAATGTCGGAAATTTTACTCCTGAGCGTGATTTTTGAGCTGAATTCTGACTCTCTGCACCTATTTTCAGTTTCATATTACGACGTTTCATACCGAAAATATGCCAATTACTGAAAACGGCGATGGGTCATATTTTACCCAAACCCCCCCTGCAGTTTTTAAAATGTCTGAAATGTCGGAAATTTGACTAACGAGCGTGATTTTTGAGCCAAATTCTGACTCTCTGCACCTATTTTCAGTTTCAAATTACGACGTTTCATATCGAAAATATGCCAATTACTGTAAACGGCGATGGGTCATATTTTGCCCAAACCCCCGTGCAGTTTTCAAAATGTCTGAAATGTCGGAAATTTGACTGCTGAGCATGATTTTTTATCCGAATTCTGACCCTCTGCACCTATTTTCAGTTTCAAATTACGACGTTTCATACCGAAAATATGCCAATTACTGTAAACGGCGATGAGTCATATTTTTCCCAAACTCCCCTGAAGTTTTCAAATTGTCTGAAATGTCGGAAATTTGACTCCTGAGCGTGATTTTTGAGCCGAATTCTGACTCTCTGCACCTATTTTCAATTTCAAATTACGACTTTTTATACCGAAAATATGCCAATTACTGAAAACGGCGATGGGTCATATTTTGCCCAAACCCCCCTCCCCCCTGCAGTTTTTAAAATGTCTGAAATGTCGGAAATTTGACTGCGGAGCATGATTTTTGAGCCGAATTCTGACTCTCTGCACCTATTTTCAGTTTCAAATTACGACGTTTCATACCGAATATATGCCAATTACTGTAGACGGCGATGGGTCATATTTTGCCCAAACCCCCCTGCAGTTTTCAAAATGTCTAAAATGTCGGAAATTTTACTCCTGAGCGTGATTTTTTATCAGAATTCTGACTTTCTGCACCTATTTTCAGTTTCAAATTACGACTTTTTATACCGAAAATATGCCAATTACTGAAAACGGCGATGGGTCATATTTTGCCCAAACCCCTCTGCAGTTTTCAAAATGTCTGAAATGTCGGAAATTTGACTCCTGAGTGTGATTTTTGAGCCGAATTCTGAGTCTCTACACCTATTTTCTGTTTCAAATTACGTTTCACACCGAAAATATGCCAATTACTGAAAACGGCGATGGGTCATATTTTGCCCAAACCCCCCTTCAGTTTTTAAAATGTCTGAAATGTCGGAAATTTTACTCCTGAGCGTGATTTTTTATCCGAATTCTGACTCTCTGCACCTATTTTCAGTTTCAAATTACGACTTTTTATACCGAAAATATGCCAATTACTGAAAAAGCCGATGGATCATATTTTGCCCAAACCCCCCTTGCAGTTTTCAAAATGTCAGAAATGTCGGAAATTTTACTCCTGAGCGTGATTTTTTATCCGAATTCTGACTCTCTGCACCTATTTTCAGTTTCAAATTACGACTTTTTATACCGAAAATATGCCAATTACTGAAAAAGCCGATGGATCATATTTTGCCCAAACCCCCCTGCAGTTTTCAAAATGTCTGAAATGTCGGAAATTTGATTCCTGAGCGTGATTTTTGAGCCGAATTGAGACTCTCTGCTCCTATTTTCAGTTTCAAAATACAACGTTTCATACCGAAAATATGCCAATTGCTGTAAACGGCGATTGGTCATATTTTACCCAAACCCCCCTGCAGTTTTCAAAATGTCTGAAATGTCGGAAATTTGAATCCAGAGCGTGATTTTTTATCCGAATTCTGACTCTCTGCACCTATTTTCAGTTTCAAATTACGACTTTTTATACCGAAAATATGCCAATTACTGAAAACGGCGATGGGTCATATTTTGCCCAAACCCCCCTGCAGTTTCCAAAATGTCTGAAATGTCGGAAATTTGACTCGTGAGCGTGATTTTTTATCCGAATTCTGACTCTCTGCACCTTTTTTCAGTTTCAAATTACGATTTTTTATACCGAAATATGCCAATTACTGAAAACGGCGATGGGTCATATTTTGCCCAAACCCCCCTGCAGTTTTCAAAATATCTGAAATGTCGGAAATTTGACTCTTGAGCGTGATTTTTGAGCCGAATTCTGACTCTCTGCACCTATTTTCAGTTTCAAATTACGACGTTTCATACCGAAAATATGCCAATTACTGTAAACGGCGATGGGTCATATTTTTCCCAAACTCCCCTGCAGTTTTCAAATTGTCTGAAATGTCGGAAATTTGACTCCTGAGCGTGATTTTTGAGCCGAATTCTGACTCTCTGCACCTATTTTCAGTTTCAAATTACGACTTTTTATACCGAAAATATGCCAATTACTGAAAACGGCGATGGGCCATATTTTGCCCAAACCCCCCTGCAGTTTTCAAAATGTCTGAAAAGTCGAAAATTTGACTCCTGAGCGTGATTTTTGAGCTGAATTCTGACTCTCTCAACCTATTTTCAGTTTCAAATTACGACGTTTCATACCGAAAATATGCCAATTACTGAAAACGGCGATGGGTCATATTTTGCCCAAACCCCCCTGCAGTTTTCAAAATGTCTGAAATGTCGGAAATTTGACTCTTGAGCGTGATTTTTGAGCCGAATTCTGACTCTCTGCACCTATTTTCAGTTTCAAATTACGACGTTTCATACCGAAAATATGCCAATTACTGTAAACGGCGATGGGTCATATTTTTCCCAAACTCCCCTGCAGTTTTCAAATTGTCTGAAATGTCGGAAATTTGACTCCTGAGCGTGATTTTTGAGCCAAATTCTGACTCTCTGCACCTATTTTCAGTTTCAAATTACGACGTTTCATATCGAAAATATGCCAATTACTGTAAACGGCGATGGGTCATATTTTGCCCAAACCCCCCCTGCAGTTTTCAAAATGTCAGAAATGTCGGAAATTTTACTCCTGAGCGTGATTTTTTATCCGAATTCTGACTCTCTGCACCTATTTTCAGTTTCAAATTACGACTTTTTATACCGAAAATATGCCAATTACTGAAAAAGCCGATGGATCATATTTTGCCCAAACCCCCCTGCAGTTTTCAAAATATCTGAAATGTCGGAAATTTGATTCCTGAGCGTGATTTTTGAGCCGAATTGAGACTCTCTGCTCCTATTTTCAGTTTCAAAATACAACGTTTCATACCGAAAATATGCCAATTGCTGTAAACAGCGATTGGTCATATTTTACCCAAACCCCCCTGCAGTTTTCAAAATGTCTGAAATGTCGGAAATTTGAATCCAGAGCGTGATTTTTTATCCGAATTCTGACTCTCTGCACCTATTTTCAGTTTGAAATTACGAATTTTTATACCTAAAATATGCCAATTACTGAAAACGGCGATGGGTCATATTTTGCCCAAACCCCCCTGCAGTTTCCAAAATGTCTGAAATGTCGGAAATTTGACTCGTGAGCGTGATTTTTTATCCGAATTCTGACTCTCTGCACCTTTTTTCAGTTTCAAATTACGATTTTTTATACCGAAAATATGCCAATTACTGAAAACGGCGATGGGAAATATTTTGCCCAATCCCCCCTGCAGTTTTCAAAATGTCTGAAATGTCGGAAATTTGACTCTTGAGCGTAATTTGTGAGCCGAATTCTGACTCTCTGCACCTATTTTCAGTTTCAAATTACGACGTTTCATACCGAAAATATGCCAATTACTGTAAACGGCGATGGGTCATATTTCTCCCAAACTCCCCTGCAGTTTTCAAATTGTCTGAAATGTCGGAAATTTGACTCCTGAGCGTGATTTTTGAGCCGAATTCTGACTCTCTGCACCTATTTTCAGTTTCAAATTACGACGTTTCATACCGAAAATATGCCAATTACTGAAAACGGGGATGGGTCATATTTTGCCCAAACCCCCCTGCAGTTTTCAAAATGTCTGAAAAGTCGGAAAATTGACTCCTGAGCGTGATTTTTGAGCTGAATTCTGACTCTCTCAACCAATTTTCAGTTTCAAATTACGACGTTTCATACCGAAAATATGCCAATTACTGAAAACGGTGATGGGTCATATTTTGCCCAAACCCCCCTGCAGTTTCCAAAATGTCTGAAATGTCGGAAATTTGACTCGTGAGCGTGATTTTTTGATCCGAATTCTGACTCTTTGCACCTTTTTTCAGTTTCATATTACGATTTTTTATACCGAAAATATGCCAATTACTGAAAACGGCGATGGGTCATATTTTGCCCAAACCCCCCTGCAGTTTTCAAAATGTCTGACATGTCGGAAATTTGACTCTTGAGCGTGATTTTTGAGCCGAATTCTGACTCTCTGCACCTATTTTCAGTTTGAAATTACGACGTTTCATACCGAAATATGCCAATTACTGAAAACGGCGATGGGTCATATTTTGCCCAAACCCCCCCCTGCAGTTTTTAAAATGTCTGAAATGTCTAAAATTTGACTCCTGAGCGTGATTTTTGAGCCGAATTCTGACTCTCTGCACCTATTTTCAGTTTCAAATTACTACGTTTCATACCGAAAATATGCCAATTACTGTAAACGGCGATGGGTCATATTTTTCCCAAACCCCCCTGCAGTTTTCAAAATGTCTGAAATGTCGGAAATTTGACTCCTGAGCGTGATTTTTTATCCGAATTCTGACACTCTGCACCTATTTTCAGTTTCAAATTACGACTTTTTATACCAAAAATATGCCAATTACTGAAAACGGCGATGGGTCATATTTTGCCCAAACCCCCCCTGCAGTTTTTAAAATGTCTCAAATGTTGGAAATTTGACTCCTGAGCGTGATTTTTGAGGCGAATTCTGACTCTCTGCACCTATTTTCAGTTTCAAATTACGAAGTTTCATACCGAAAAGTTGCCAATTATTGTAAACGGCAATGGGTCATATTTTGCCCAAACCCCCCTGCAGTTTTTAAAATGTCTGAAATGTCGGAAATTCGACTCCTGAGCGTGATTTTTTAGCCGAATTCTGACTCTCTGCTCCTATTTTCAGTTTCAAAATACAACGTTTCATAGTGAAAATATGCCAATTCCTGTAAACGGCGATAGGTCATATTTTGCCCAAACTCCTCTGCAGTTTTCAAAATGTCTGAAATGTCGGAAATTTGACTCCTGAGCGTGATTTTTTATCCGAATTCTGACTCTCTGCACCTATTTTCAGTTTCAAATTACGACTTTTTATACCGAAAATATGCCAATTACTGAAAACGGCGATGAGTCATATTTTGCCCAAACACCCCTGCAGTTTTCAAAATGTCAGAAAAGTCAGAAATTTGACTCCTGAGCGTGATTTTTGAGCTGAATTCTGACTCTCTCCACCTATTTTCAGTTTCAAATTACGACGTTTCATACCGAAAATATGCCAATTACTGAAAACGGCGATGGGTCATATTTTGCCCAAACCCCCCCCCCCCCCTGCAGTTTTTAAAATGTCTGAAATGTCGGAAATTTGCCTCCGGAGAATGATTTTTGAGCCGAACTCTGACTCTCTGCACCTATTTTCAGTTTCAAATTACGACGTTTCATACCGAATATATGCCAATTACTGTAAACGGCGATGGGTCATATTTTGCCCAAACCCCCCCTGCAGTTTTAAAAATGTCTGAAATGTCGGAAATTTTACTCCTGAGCGTGATTTTTTATCCGAATTCTGACTCTCTGCACCTATTTTCAGTTTCAAATTACGACTTTTTATACCGAAAATATGCGAATTACTGAAAACGGCGATGGGTCATATTTTGCCCAAACCCCCCTGCAGTTTTCAAAATGTCTGAAATGTCGGAAATTTGAATCCTGAGCGTGATTTTTTATCCGAATTCTGTCTCTCTGCACCTATTTTCAGTTTCAAATTACGACGTTTCATACCGAAAATATGCCAATTACTGTCAACGGCGATGGGTCATTTTTTTCCCAAACCCCCCTTCAGTTTTCAAATTGTTTGAAATGTCGGAAATTTGACTCCTGAGCGTGATTTTTTATCCGAATACTGACTCTCTGCACCTATTTTCAGTTTCAAATTACGACTTTTTATACCGAAAATATGCCAATTACTGAAAACGGCGATGGGTCATATTTGGCCCAAACCCCCCTGCAGTTTTCAAAATGTCTGAAAAGTCGGAAATTTGACTCCTGAGCGTGATTTTTGAGCTGAATTCTGACTCTCTCCACCTATTTTCAGTTTCAAATTACGACGTTTCATACCGAAAATATGCCAATTACTGAAAACGGCGATGGGTCATATTTTGCCCCCCCCCCTGCAGTTTTTATAATGTCTGAAATGTCGGAAATTTGCCTCCGGCGTATAACTTTTGAGCCGAATTCTGACTCTCTGCACCTATTTTCTGTTTCAAATTACGACGTTTCATACCGAATATATGCCAATTACTGTAAACAGCGATGGGTCATATTTTGCCCAAACCCCCCCTGCAGTTTTCAAAATGTCTGAAATGTCGGAAATTTTACTCCTGAGCGTGATTTTTTATCCGAATTCTGACTCTCTGCACCTATTTTCAGTTTCAAATTACGACATTTTATACCGAAAATATGCCAATTACTGAAAACGGCAATGGGTCATATTTGGCCCAAACCCCCCTGCAGTTTTCAAAATGTCTGAAAAGTCGGAAATTTGACTCCTGAGCGTGATTTTTGAGCTGAATTCTGACTCTCTCCACCTATTTTCAGTTTCAAATTACGACGTTTCATACCGAAAATATGCCAATTACTGAAAACGGCGATGGGTCATATTTTGCCCCCCCCCCCCTCCCTGCAGTTTTTATAATGTCTGAAATGTCGGAAATTTGCCTCCGGAGAATGATTTTTGAGCCGAATTCTGACTCTCTGCACCTATTTTCAGTTTCAAATTACGACGTTTCATACCTAATATATGCCAATTACTGTAAACGGCGATGGGTCATATTTTGCGCAAACCCCCCCTGCAGTTTTCAAAACGTCTGAAATGTCGGAAATTTTACTCCTGAGCGTGATTTTTGAGCTGAATTCTGACTCTCTGCACCTATTTTCAGTTTCATATTACGACGTTTCATACCGAAAATATGCCAATTACTGAAAACGGCGATGGGTCATATTTTACCCAAACCCCCCCTGCAGTTTTTAAAATGTCTGAAATGTCGGAAATTTTACTCCTGAGCGTGATTTTTTATCCGAATTCTGACTCTCTGCACCTATTTTCAGTTTCAAATTACGACTTTTTATACCGAAAATATGCGAATTACTGAAAACGGCGATGGGTCATATTTTGCCCAAACCCCCCTGCAGTTTTCAAAATGTCTGAAATGTCGGAAATTTGAATCCTGAGCGTGATTTTTTATCCGAATTCTGTCTCTCTGCACCTATTTTCAGTTTCAAATTACGACGTTTCATACCGAAAATATGCCAATTACTGTCAACGGCGATGGGTCATTTTTTTCCCAAACCCCCCTGCAGTTTTCAAATTGTTTGAAATGTCGGAAATTTGACTCCTGAGCGTGATTTTTTATCCGAATACTGACTCTCTGCACCTATTTTCAGTTTCAAATTACGACTTTTTATACCGAAAATATGCCAATTACTGAAAACGGCGATGGGTCATATTTGGCCCAAACCCCCCTGCAGTTTTCAAAATGTCTGAAAAGTCGGAAATTTGACTCCTGAGCGTGATTTTTGAGCTGAATTCTGACTCTCTCCACCTATTTTCAGTTTCAAATTACGACGTTTCATACCGAAAATATGCCAATTACTGAAAACGGCGATGGGTCATATTTTGCCCCCCCCCCCTGCAGTTTTTATAATGTCTGAAATGTCGGAAATTTGCCTCCGGCGTATAATTTTTGAGCCGAATTCTGACTCTCTGCACCTATTTTCAGTTTCAAATTACGACGTTTCATACCGAATATATGCCAATTACTGTAAACAGCGATGGGTCATATTTTGCCCAAACCCCCCCTGCAGTTTTCAAAATGTCTGAAATGTCGGAAATTTTACTCCTGAGCGTGATTTTCTATCCGAATTCTGACTCTCTGCACCTATTTTCAGTTTCAAATTACGACATTTTATACCGAAAATATGCCAATTACTGAAAACGGCAATGGGTCATATTTGGCCCAAACCCCCCTGCAGTTTTCAAAATGTCTGAAAAGTCGGAAATTTGACTCCTGAGCGTGATTTTTGAGCTGAATTCTGACTCTCTCCACCTATTTTCAGTTTCAAATTACGACGTTTCATACCGAAAATATGCCAATTACTGAAAACGGCGATGGGTCATATTTTGCCCCCCCCCTCCCTGCAGTTTTTATAATGTCTGAAATGTCGGAAATTTGCCTCCGGAGAATGATTTTTGAGCCGAATTCTGACTCTCTGCACCTATTTTCAGTTTCAAATTACGACGTTTCATACCTAATATATGCCAATTACTGTAAACGGCGATGGGTCATATTTTGCGCAAACCCCCCCTGCAGTTTTCAAAACGTCTGAAATGTCGGAAATTTTACTCCTGAGCGTGATTTTTGAGCTGAATTCTGACTCTCTGCACCTATTTTCAGTTTCATATTACGACGTTTCATACCGAAAATATGCCAATTACTGAAAACGGCGATGGGTCATATTTTACCCAAACCCCCCCTGCAGTTTTTAAAATGTCTGAAATGTCGGAAATTTGACTAACGAGCGTGATTTTTGAGCTAAATTCTGACTCTCTGCACCTATTTTCAGTTTCAAATTACGACGTTTCATATCGAAAATATGCCAATTACTGTAAACGGCGATGGGTCATATTTTGCCCAAACCCCCGTGCAGTTTTCAAAATGTCTGAAATGTCGGAAATTTGACTGCTGAGCATGATTTTTTATCCGAATTCTGACCCTCTGCACCTATTTTCAGTTTCAAATTACGACTTTTTATACCGAAAATAGGCCAATTACTGAAAACTGCGATGGGTCATATTTTGCCCAAACCCCCCTGCAGTTTTCAAAACGTCTGAAATGTCGGAAATTTGACTCCTGAGCGTGATTTTTGAGCCAAATTCTGACTCTCTGCACCTATTTTCAGTTTCAAATTACGACGTTTCATACCGAAAATATGCCAATTACTGAAAACGGCGATTGGTCATATTTTACCCAAACCCCCCTGCAGTTTTTAAAATGTCTGGAATGTCGGAAATTTGACTCCTGAGGGTGATTTTTGAGCCAAATTCTGACTCTCTGCACCTATTTTCAGTTTCAAATTACGACTTTTTATACCGAAAATATGCCAATTACTGCAAACGGCGATGGGTCATATTTTGCCCAAACCCCCCCTGCAGTTTTCAAAATGTCAGAAATGTCGGATTTTTTACTCCTGAGCCTGATTTTTTATCCGAATTCTGACTCTCTGCACCTATTTTCAGTTTCAAATTACGACTTTTTATACCGAAAATATGCCAATTACTGAAAAAGCCGATGTATCATATTTTGCCCAAACCCCCCTGCAGTTTTCAAAATGTCTGAAATATCGGAAATTTGACTCCTGAGCGTGATTTTTGAGCCGAATTCTAACTCTCTGCATCTATTTTCAGTTTCAAATTACGACGTTTCACACCGAAAATATGCCAATTACTGAAAACGGCGATGGGTCATATTTTGCCCAAACCCCCCTTCAGTTTTTAAAATGTCTGAAATGTCGGAAATTTTGCTCCTGGGCGTGATTTTTGAGCCGAATTCTGACTCTGCACCTATTTTCAGTTTCAAATTACGACGTTTCATTCCGAAAATATGACAATTACTGTAAACAGCGATGGGTCATATTTTGCTCAAACCCCCCTGCAGTTTTCAAAATGTCTGAAATGTCGGAAATTTGACTCCTGAGCGTGATTTTTGAGCCGAATTCTGACTTTCTGCACCTAATTTCAGTTTCAAATTACGACTTTTTATACTGAAAATATGCCAATTACTGAAAACGGCGATGGGTCATATTTTGCCCAAACCCCCCTGCAGTTTTCAAAATGTCTGAAATGTCGGAAATTTGACTCCTGAGTGTAGTTTTTGCGCCGAATCTGACTCTCTGCACCTATTTTCAGTTTCAAATTACGAAGTTTCATACCGAAAATATGCCAATTACTGAAAACGGCGATGGGTCATATTTGGCCCAAACCCCCCTGCAGTTTTCAAAATGTCTGAAAAGTCGGAAATTTGACTCCTGAGCGTGATTTTTGAGCTGAATTCTGACTCTCTCCACCTATTTTCAGTTTCAAATTACGACGTTTCATACCGAAAATATGCCAATTACTGAAAACGGCGATGGGTCATATTTTGCCCCCCCCCCCCCTGCAGTTTTTATAATGTCTGAAATGTCGGAAATTTGCCTCCGGCGTATAATTTTTGAGCCGAATTCTGACTCTCTGCACCTATTTTCAGTTTCAAATTACGACGTTTCATACCGAATATATGCCAATTACTGTAAACAGCGATGGGTCATATTTTGCCCAAACCCCCCCTGCAGTTTTCAAAATGTCTGAAATGTCGGAAATTTTACTCCTGAGCGTGATTTTCTATCCGAATTCTGACTCTCTGCACCTATTTTCAGTTTCAAATTACGACATTTTATACCGAAAATATGCCAATTACTGAAAACGGCAATGGGTCATATTTGGCCCAAACCCCCCTGCAGTTTTCAAAATGTCTGAAAAGTCGGAAATTTGACTCCTGAGCGTGATTTTTGAGCTGAATTCTGACTCTCTCCACCTATTTTCAGTTTCAAATTACGACGTTTCATACCGAAAATATGCCAATTACTGAAAACGGCGATGGGTCATATTTTGCCCCCCCCCTCCCTGCAGTTTTTATAATGTCTGAAATGTCGGAAATTTGCCTCCGGAGAATGATTTTTGAGCCGAATTCTGACTCTCTGCACCTATTTTCAGTTTCAAATTACGACGTTTCATACCTAATATATGCCAATTACTGTAAACGGCGATGGGTCATATTTTGCGCAAACCCCCCCTGCAGTTTTCAAAACGTCTGAAATGTCGGAAATTTTACTCCTGAGCGTGATTTTTGAGCTGAATTCTGACTCTCTGCACCTATTTTCAGTTTCATATTACGACGTTTCATACCGAAAATATGCCAATTACTGAAAACGGCGATGGGTCATATTTTACCCAAACCCCCCCTGCAGTTTTTAAAATGTCTGAAATGTCGGAAATTTGACTAACGAGCGTGATTTTTGAGCCAAATTCTGACTCTCTGCACCTATTTTCAGTTTCAAATTACGACGTTTCATATCGAAAATATGCCAATTACTGTAAACGGCGATGGGTCATATTTTGCCCAAACCCCCGTGCAGTTTTCAAAATGTCTGAAATGTCGGAAATTTGACTGCTGAGCATGATTTTTTATCCGAATTCTGACCCTCTGCACCTATTTTCAGTTTCAAATTACGACTTTTTATACCGAAAATAGGCCAATTACTGAAAACTGCGATGGGTCATATTTTGCCCAAACCCCCCTGCAGTTTTCAAAACGTCTGAAATGTCGGAAATTTGACTCCTGAGCGTGATTTTTGAGCCAAATTCTGACTCTCTGCACCTATTTTCAGTTTCAAATTACGACGTTTCATACCGAAAATATGCCAATTACTGAAAACGGCGATTGGTCATATTTTACCTAAACCCCCCTGCAGTTTTTAAAATGTCTGGAATGTCGGAAATTTGACTCCTGAGGGTGATTTTTGAGCCAAATTCTGACTCTCTGCACCTATTTTCAGTTTCAAATTACGACTTTTTATACCGAAAATATGCCAATTACTGCAAACGGCGATGGGTCATATTTTGCCCAAACCCCCCCTGCAGTTTTCAAAATGTCAGAAATGTCGGATTTTTTACTCCTGAGCCTGATTTTTTATCCGAATTCTGACTCTCTGCACCTATTTTCAGTTTCAAATTACGACTTTTTATACCGAAAATATGCCAATTACTGAAAAAGCCGATGTATCATATTTTGCCCAAACCCCCCTGCAGTTTTCAAAATGTCTGAAATATCGGAAATTTGACTCCTGAGCGTGATTTTTGAGCCGAATTCTAACTCTCTGCATCTATTTTCAGTTTCAAATTACGACGTTTCACACCGAAAATATGCCAATTACTGAAAACGGCGATGGGTCATATTTTGCCCAAACCCCCCTTCAGTTTTTAAAATGTCTGAAATGTCGGAAATTTTGCTCCTGAGCGTGATTTTTGAGCCGAATTCTGACTCTGCACCTATTTTCAGTTTCAAATTACGACGTTTCATTCCGAAAATATGACAATTACTGTAAACAGCGATGGGTCATATTTTGCTCAAACCCCCCTGCAGTTTTCAAAATGTCTGAAATGTCGGAAATTTGACTCCTGAGCGTGATTTTTGAGCCGAATTCTGACTTTCTGCACCTAATTTCAGTTTCAAATTACGACTTTTTATACTGAAAATATGCCAATTACTGAAAACGGCGATGGGTCATATTTTGCCCAAACCCCCCTGCAGTTTTCAAAATGTCTGAAATGTCGGAAATTTGACTCCTGAGTGTAGTTTTTGCGCCGAATCTGACTCTCTGCACCTATTTTCAGTTTCAAATTACGAAGTTTCATACCGAAAATATGCCAATTACTGAAAACGTCGATGGGTCATATTTTGACCAAATCCCCCTGCAGTTTTTGAAATGTCTGAAATGTCGGAAATTTGACTCCTGAGCGTGATTTTTGAGCAAAATTCTGACTCTCTGCACCTATTTGCAGTTTCAAATTACGACGTTTCATACCAAAAATATGCCAATTACTGTAAACGGCGATGGGTCATATTTTGCCCAAACCCCCCTGCAGTTTTTAAAATGTCTGAAATGTCGGAAATTTGACTCCTGAGCGTGATTTTTGAGCCGAATTCTGACTCTCTGCACCTATTTTCAGTTTCAAATTACGACGTTTCATACTGAAAATATGCCAATTACTGAAAACCGCGATGGGTCATATTTTGCACAAACCCCCCTGCAGTTTTTAAAATGTCTGAAATGTCGGACTTTTTTCTCCTGAGCGTGATTTTTGAGCCGAATTCTGACTCTCTGCATCTATTTTCAGTTTCAAATTACGACGTTTCATACCGAAAATATGCCAATTACTGTAAACGGCGAAGGGTCATATTTTGCCCAAACCCCCCTGCAGTTTTCAAAATGTCTGAAATGTCGGAAATTTGACTCCTGAGCGTGATTTTTGAGAAGAATTCTGACTCTCTGCACCTTTTTAGTTTCAAATTACGACGTTTCATTAAAAAGTCGTAATTTGAAACTGAAAATAGGTGCAGAGAGTCAGAATTCAGTTAAAAAATCACGCTCAGGAGTCAAATTTCCGACATTTCAGACGTTTTGAAAACTGCAGGGGGGTTTGGGCAAAATATGACCCATCGCCGTTTTCAGTAATTGGCATATTTTCGGTATAAAAAGTCGTAATTTGAAACTGAAAATAGGTGCAGAGAGTCAGAATTCGGATAAAAAATCACGCTCAGGAGTAAAATTTCCGACATTTCAGACATTTTGAAAACTGCAGGGGGGGTTTGCGCAAAATATGACCCATCGCCGTTTACAGTAATTGGCATATATTCGGTATGAAACGTCGTAATTTGAAACTGAAAATAGGTGCAGAGAGTCAGGATTCGACTCAAAAATCATGCTCCGGAGGCAAATTTCCGACATTTCAGACATTATAAAAACTGCAGGGGGGGGGGGGGGTTGGGCAAAATATGACCCATCGCCGTTTTCAGTAATTGGCATATTTTCGGTATGAAACGTCGTAATTTGAAACTGAAAATAGGTGGAAAGAGTCAGAATTCAGCTCAAAAATCACGCTCAGGAGTCCAATTTCCTCCTTTTCAGACATATTGAAAACTGCAGGGGGGTTTGGGCCAAATATGACCCATCGCCGTTTTCAGTAATTGGCATATTTTCGGTATAAAAAGTCGTAATTTGAAACTGAAAATAGGTGCAGAGAGTCAGAATTCGGATAAAAAATCACGCTCAGGAGTAAAATTTCCGACATTTCAGACATTTTGAAAACTGCAGGGGGGGGTTTGGGCAAAATATGACCCATCGCCGTTTACAGTAATTGGCATATATTCGGTATGAAACGTCGTAATTTGAAACTGAAAATAGGTGGAGAGTCAGAATTCAGCTCAAAAATCACGCTCAGGAGTCAAATTTCCGACTTTTCAGACATTTTGAAAACTGCAGGGGGGTTTAGCCAAATATGACCCATCGCCGTTTTCAGTAATTGGCATATTTTCGGTATAAAAAGTCGTAATTTGAAACTGAAAATAGGTGCAGAGAGTCAGTATTCGGATAAAAAATCACGCTCAGGAGTCAAATTTCCGACATTTCAGACAATTTGAAAACTGCAGGGGGGTTTGGGAAAAAAATGACCCATCGCCGTTGACAGTAATTGGCATATTTTCGGTATGAAACGTCGTAATTTGAAACTGAAAATAGGTGCAGAGAGTCAGAATTCGGATAAAAAATCACGCTCAGGATTCAAATTTCCGATATTTCAGACATTTTGAAAACTGCAGGGGGGTTTGGGCAAAATATGACCCATCGCCGTTTTCAGTAATTCGCATATTTTCGGTATAAAAAGTCGTAATTTGAAACTGAAAATAGGTGCAGAGAGTCAGAATTCGGATAAAAAATCACGCTCAGGAGTAAAATTTCCGACATTTCAGACATTTTTAAAACTGCAGGGGGGGTTTGGGCAAAATATGACCCATCGTCGTTTACAGTAATTGGAATATATTCGGTATGAAACGTCGTAATTTGAAACTGAAAATAGGTGGAGAAAGTCAGAATTCAGCTCAAAAATCACGCTCAGGAGTCAAATTTCCGACTTTTCAGACATTTTGAAAACTGCAGGGGTGTTTGGGCAAAATATGACCCATCGCCGTTTTCAGTAATTGGCATATTTTCGGTATAAAAAGTCGTAATTTGAAACTGAAAATAGGTGCAGAGAGTCAGAATTTGGATAAAAAATCACGCTCAGGAGTCAAATTTCCAACATTTGAGACATTTTAAAAACTGCAGGGGGGGTTTGGGCAAAATATGACCCATCGCTGTTTTCAGTAATTGGCATATTTTTGGTATAAAAAGTCGTAATTTGAAACTGAAAATAGGTGCAGAGTGTCAGAATTCGGATAAAAAATCACGCTCAGGAGTCAAATTTCCGACATTTCAGACATTTTGAAAACTGCAGGGGGGTTTGGGAAAAATATGACCCATCGCCGTTTACAGTAATTGGCATATTTTCGGTATGAAACGTAGTAATTTGAAACTGAAAATAGGTGCAGAGAGTCAGAATTCGGCTCAAAAATCACGCTCAGGAGTCAAATTTCCGACATTTCAGACATTTTAAAAACTGCAGGGGGGGTTTGGGCAAAATATGACCCATCGCCGTTTTCAGTAATTGCCATATTTCGGTATGAAACGTCGTAATTTCACACTGAAAATAGGTGCAGAGAGTCAGAATTCGGCTCAAAAATCACGCTCAAGAGTCAAATTTCCGACATTTCAGACATTTTGAAAACTGCAGGGGGGTTTGGGCAAAATATGACCCATCGCCGTTTTCAGTAATTGGCATATTTTCGGTATAAAAAGTCGTAATTTGAAACTGAAAATAGGTGCAGAGAGTCAGAATTCGGATAAAAAATCATGCTCAGGAGTCAAATTTTCGACATTTCAGACATTTTAAAAACTGCAGGGGGGCTTGGGCAAATTATGACCCATCGCCGTTTACAGTAATTGGCATATTTTCGGTATGAAACGTCGTAATTTGAAACTGAAAATAGATGCAGAGAGTCAGAATTCGGCTCCAAAATCACGCTCAGGAGTCAAATTTCCGACATTTCAGACATTTTGAAAACTGCAGGTGGGTTTGGGCAAAATATGAGCCATCGCCGTTTTCAGTAATTGGCATATTTTCGGTATAAAAATTCGTAATTTGAAACTGAAAATAGGTGCAGAGAGTCAGAATTCGGATAAAAAATCATGCTCAGGAGTCAAATTTTCGACATTTCAGACATTTTGAAAACTGCAAAGGGGTTTGGGCAAAATATGACCTATCGCCGTTTTCAGTAATTGGCATATTTTCGGTATGAAACGTCGTATTTTGAAACTGAAAATAGGTGCAGAGAGTCAGAATTCGGATAAAAAATCACGCTCAGGAGTAAAATTTCCGACATTTCAGACATTTTTAAAACTGCAGGGGGGGTTTGGGCAAAATATGACCCATCGTCGTTTACAGTAATTGGAATATATTCGGTATGAAACGTCGTAATTTGAAACTGAAAATAGGTGCAGAGAGTCAGAATTCGGCTCAAAAATCATGCTCCGGAGGCAAATTTCCGACATTTCAGACATTTTAAAAACTGCAGGGGGGGGGGGGGGGTTTGGGCAAAATATGACCCATTGCCGTTTTCAGTAATTGGCATATTTTCGGTATGAAAGTCGTAATTTGAAACTGAAAATAGGTGGAGAAAGTCAGAATTCAGCTCAAAAATCACGCTCAGGAGTCAAATTTCCGACTTTTCAGACATTTTGAAAACTGCAGGGGTGTTTGGGCAAAATATGACCCATCGCCGTTTTCAGTAATTGGCATATTTTCGGTATAAAAAGTCGTAATTTGAAACTGAAAATAGGTGCAGAGAGTCAGAATTTGGATAAAAAATCACGCTCAGGAGTCAAATTTCCGACATTTCAGACAATTTGAAAACTGCAGGGGGGTTTGGGAAAATATGACCCATCGCCGTTTAGAGTAATTGGCATATTTTCGGTATGAAACTTCGTAATTTGAAACTGAAAATAGGTGCAGAGAGTCAGAATTCGGCTCAAAAATCACGCTCAGGACTCAAATTTCCGACATTTCAGACATTTTGAAAACTGCAGGGGGGTTTGGGCAAAATATGACCCATCGCCGTTTTCAGTAATTGGCATATTTTCGGTATAAAAAGTCGTAGTTTGAAACTGAAAATAGGTGCAGAGAGTCAGAATTCGGATAAAAAATCACGCTCAGGAGTCAAATTTCCGACATTTCAGACATTTTGAAAACTGCAGAGGAGTTTGGGCAAAATATGACCTATCGCCGTTTACAGGAATTGGCATATTTTCGCTATGAAACGTTGTATTTTGAAACTGAAAATAGGAGCAGAGAGTCAGAATTCGGCTAAAAAATCACGCTCAGGAGTCAAATTTCCGACATTTCAGACATTTTAAAAACTGCAGGGGGGGTTTGGGCATAATATGACCCATTGACGTTTACAATAATTGGCATATTTTCGGTATGAAACTTCGTAATTTGAAACTGAAAATAGGTGCAGAGAGTCAGAATTCGGCTCAAAAATCACGCTCAGGAGTCAAATTTCCAACATTTGAGACATTTTAAAAACTGCAGGGGGGGTTTGGGCAAAATATGACCCATCGCTGTTTTCAGTAATTGGCATATTTTTGGTATAAAAAGTCGTAATTTGAAACTGAAAATAGGTGCAGAGTGTCAGAATTCGGATAAAAAATCACGCTCAGGAGTCAAATTTCCGACATTTCAGACATTTTGAAAACTGCAGGGGGGTTTGGGAAAAATATGACCCATCGCCGTTTACAGTAATTGGCATATTTTCGGTATGAAACGTAGTAATTTGAAACTGAAAATAGGTGCAGAGAGTCAGAATTCGGCTCAAAAATCACGCTCAGGAGTCAAATTTCCGACATTTCAGACATTTTAAAAACTGCAGGGGGGGTTTGGGCAAAATATGACCCATCGCCGTTTTCAGTAATTGCCATATTTCGGTATGAAACGTCGTAATTTCACACTGAAAATAGGTGCAGAGAGTCAGAATTCGGCTCAAAAATCACGCTCAAGAGTCAAATTTCCTACATTTCAGACATTTTGAAAACTGCAGGGGGGTTTGGGCAAAATATGACCCATCGCCGTTTTCAGTAATTGGCATATTTTCGGTATAAAAAGTCGTAATTTGAAACTGAAAATAGGTGCAGAGAGTCAGAATTCGGATAAAAAATCATGCTCAGGAGTCAAATTTTCGACATTTCAGACATTTTAAAAACTGCAGGGGGGCTTGGGCAAATTATGACCCATCGCCGTTTACAGTAATTGGCATATTTTCGGTATGAAACGTCGTAATTTGAAACTGAAAATAGATGCAGAGAGTCAGAATTCGGCTCCAAAATCACGCTCAGGAGTCAAATTTCCGACATTTCAGACATTTTGAAAACTGCAGGTGGGTTTGGGCAAAATATGAGCCATCGCCGTTTTCAGTAATTGGCATATTTTCGGTATAAAAATTCGTAATTTGAAACTGAAAATAGGTGCAGAGAGTCAGAATTCGGATAAAAAATCATGCTCAGGAGTCAAATTTTCGACATTTCAGACATTTTGAAAACTGCAGAGGGGTTTGGGCAAAATATGACCTATCGCCGTTTTCAGTAATTGGCATATTTTCGGTATGAAACGTCGTATTTTGAAACTGAAAATAGGTGCAGAGAGTCAGAATTCGGATAAAAAATCACGCTCAGGAGTAAAATTTCCGACATTTCAGACATTTTTAAAACTGCAGGGGGGGTTTGGGCAAAATATGACCCATCGTCGTTTACAGTAATTGGAATATATTCGGTATGAAACGTCGTAATTTGAAACTGAAAATAGGTGCAGAGAGTCAGAATTCGGCTCAAAAATCATGCTCCGGAGGCAAATTTCCGACATTTCAGACATTTTAAAAACTGCAGGGGGGGGGGGGTTTGGGCAAAATATGACCCATTGCCGTTTTCAGTAATTGGCATATTTTCGGTATGAAAGTCGTAATTTGAAACTGAAAATAGGTGGAGAAAGTCAGAATTCAGCTCAAAAATCACGCTCAGGAGTCAAATTTCCGACTTTTCAGACATTTTGAAAACTGCAGGGGTGTTTGGGCAAAATATGACCCATCGCCGTTTTCAGTAATTGGCATATTTTCGGTATAAAAAGTCGTAATTTGAAACTGAAAATAGGTGCAGAGAGTCAGAATTTGGATAAAAAATCACGCTCAGGAGTCAAATTTCCGACATTTCAGACAATTTGAAAACTGCAGGGGGGTTTGGGAAAATATGACCCATCGCCGTTTAGAGTAATTGGCATATTTTCGGTATGAAACTTCGTAATTTGAAACTGAAAATAGGTGCAGAGAGTCAGAATTCGGCTCAAAAATCACGCTCAGGACTCAAATTTCCGACATTTCAGACATTTTGAAAACTGCAGGGGGGTTTGGGCAAAATATGACCCATCGCCGTTTTCAGTAATTGGCATATTTTCGGTATAAAAAGTCGTAGTTTGAAACTGAAAATAGGTGCAGAGAGTCAGAATTCGGATAAAAAATCACGCTCAGGAGTCAAATTTCCGACATTTCAGACATTTTGAAAACTGCAGAGGAGTTTGGGCAAAATATGACCTATCGCCGTTTACAGGAATTGGCATATTTTCGCTATGAAACGTTGTATTTTGAAACTGAAAATAGGAGCAGAGAGTCAGAATTCGGCTAAAAAATCACGCTCAGGAGTCAAATTTCCGACATTTCAGACATTTTAAAAACTGCAGGGGGGGTTTGGGCAAAATATGACCCATTGACGTTTACAATAATTGGCATATTTTCGGTATGAAACTTCGTAATTTGAAACTGAAAATAGGTGCAGAGAGTCAGAATTCGGCTCAAAAATCACGCTCAGGAGTCAAATTTCCAACATTTGAGACATTTTAAAAACTGCAGGGGGGGTTTGGGCAAAATATGACCCATCGCTGTTTTCAGTAATTGGCATATTTTTGATATAAAAAGTCGTAATTTGAAACTGAAAATAGGTGCAGAGTGTCAGAATTCGGATAAAAAATCACGCTCAGGAGTCAAATTTCCGACATTTCAGACATTTTGAAAACTGCAGGGGGGTTTGGGAAAAATATGACCCATCGCCGTTTACAGTAATTGGCATATTTTCGGTATGAAACGTGGTAATTTGAAACTGAAAATAGGTGCAGAGAGTCAGAATTCGGCTCAAAAATCACGCTCAGGAGTCAAATTTCCGACATTTCAGACATTTTAAAAACTGCAGGGGGGGGTTTGGGCAAAATATGACCCATCGCCGTTTTCAGTAATTGCCATATTTCGGTATGAAACGTCGTAATTTCACACTGAAAATAGGTGCAGAGAGTCAGAATTCGGCTCAAAAATCACGCTCAAGAGTCAAATTTCCGACATTTCAGACATTTTGAAAACTGCAGGGGGGTTTGGGCAAAATATGACCCATCGCCGTTTTCAGTAATTGGCATATTTTCGGTATAAAAAGTCGTAATTTGAAACTGAAAATAGGTGCAGAGAGTCAGAATTCGGATAAAAAATCATGCTCAGGAGTCAAATTTTCGACATTTCAGACATTTTAAAAACTGCAGGGGGGCTTGGGCAAATTATGACCCATCGCCGTTTACAGTAATTGGCATATTTTCGGTATGAAACGTCGTAATTTGAAACTGAAAATAGATGCAGAGAGTCAGAATTCGGCTCCAAAATCACGCTCAGGAGTCAAATTTCCGACATTTCAGACATTTTGAAAACTGCAGGTGGGTTTGGGCAAAATATGAGCCATCGCCGTTTTCAGTAATTGGCATATTTTCGGTATAAAAATTCGTAATTTGAAACTGAAAATAGGTGCAGAGAGTCAGAATTCGGATAAAAAATCATGCTCAGGAGTCAAATTTTCGACATTTCAGACATTTTGAAAACTGCAGAGGGGTTTGGGCAAAATATGACCTATCGCCGTTTTCAGTAATTGGCATATTTTCGGTATGAAACGTCGTATTTTGAAACTGAAAATAGGTGCAGAGTCAGAATTTGGCTCAAAAATCACGCTCAGGAGTCAAATTTCCGACATTTCAGACGTTTTAAAAACTGCAGGGGGGTTTGGGCAAAATATGACCCATCACAGTTTTCAGTAATTCGCATATTTTCGGTATGAAACGTCGTAATTTGAAACTGAAAATAGGTGCAGAGAGTCAGAATTCGGCTCAAAAATCACGCTCAGGAGTCAAATTTCGGACATTTCAGACATTTTGAAAACTGCAGGGGGGTTTAAGCAAAATATGACCCTGTGCCGTTTACAGTAATTGGCATATTTTCGGTATGAAACGTCGTAATTTGAAACTTAAAATAGATGCAGAGAGTCAGAATTCGGCTCAAAAATCACGCTCAGGAGAAAAAAATTCCGACATTTCAGACATTTTAAAAACTGCAGGGGGGTTTGTGCAAAATATGACCCATCGCCGTTTTCAGTAATTGGCATATTTTCGGTATGAAACGTCGTAATTTGAAACTGAAAATAAGTGCAGAGAGTCAGAATGCGGCTCAAAAATCACGCTCAGGAGTCAAATTTCCGACATTTCAGACATTTTAAAAACTGCAGGGGGGTTTGGGCAAAATATGACCCATCGCCGTTTACAGTAATTGGCATATATTCGGTATGAAACGTCGTAATTTGAAACTGAAAATAGGTGCAGAGAGTCAGAATTCGGCTCAAAAATCATGCTCCGGACGCAAATTTCCGACATTTTAGACATTATAAAAACTGCAGGGGGTGGGGGGGTTTGGGCAAAATATGACCCACCGCCGTTTTCAGTAATTGGCATATTTTCGGTATGAAACGTCGTAATTTGAAACTGAAAATAAGTGCAGAGAGTCAGAATGCGGCTCAAAAATCACGCTCAGGAGTCAAATTTCCGACTTTTCAGACATTTTGAAAACTGCAGGGGGGGTTTAGCCAAATATGACCCATCGCCGTTTTCAGTAATTGGCATATTTTCTGTATAAAAAGTCGTAATTTGAAACTGAAAATAGGTGCAGAGAGTCAGTATTCGGATAAAAAATCACGCTCAGGAGTCAAATTTCCGACATTTCAGACAATTTGAAAACTGCAGGGGGGTTTGGGAAAAAAATGACCCATCGCCGTTGACAGTAATTGGCATATTTTCGGTATGAAACGTCGTAATTTGAAACTGAAAATAGGGGCAGAGAGTCAGAATTCGGATAAAAAATCACGCTCAGGATTCAAATTTCCGACATTTCAGACATTTTGAAAACTGCAGGGGGGTTTGGGCAAAATATGACCCATCGCCGTTTTCAGTAATTCGCATATTTTCGGTATAAAAAGTCGTAATTTGAAACTGAAAATAGGTGCAGAGAGTCAGATTCCGGATAAAAAATCACGCTCAGGAGAAAAATTTCCGACATTTCAGACATTTTTAAAACTGCAGGGGGGGGTTTGGGCAAAATATGACCCATCGCCGTTTACAGTAATTGGCATATATTCGGTATGAAACGTCGTAATTTGAAACTGAAAATAGGTGCAGAGAGTCAGAATTCGGCTCAAAAATCATGCTCCGGAGGCAAATTTCCGACATTTCAGACATTTTAAAAACTGCAGGGGGGGGGGGGGGGTTTGGGCAAAATATGACCCATCGCCGTTTTCAGTAATTGGCATATTTTCGGTATGAAACGTCGTAATTTGAAACTGAAAATAGGTGGAGAAAGTCAGAATTCAGCTCAAAAATCACGCTCAGGAGTCAAATTTCCGACTTTTCAGACATTTTGAAAACTGCAGGGGTGTTTGGGCAAAATATGACCCATCGCCGTTTTCAGTAATTGGCATATTTTCGGTATAAAAAGTCGTAATTTGAAACTGAAAATAGGTGCAGAGAGTCAGAATTTGGATAAAAAATCACGCTCAGGAGTCAAATTTCCGACATTTCAGACATTTTGAAAACTGCAGAGGAGTTTGGGCAAAATATGACCTATCGCCGTTTACAGGAATTGGCATATTTTCGCTATGAAACGTTGTATTTTGAAACTGAAAACAGGAGCAGAGAGTCAGAATTCGGCTAAAAAATCACGCTCAGGAGTAAAATTTCCGACATTTCAGACATTTTAAAAACTGCAGGGGGGTTTGGGCAAAACTATGACCCATTGACGTTTACAATAATTGGCATATTTTCGGTATGAAACTACGTAATTTGAAACTGAAAATAGGTGCAGAGAGTCAGAATTCGGCTCAAAAATCACGCTCAGGAGTCAAATTTCCAACATTTGAGACATTTTAAAAACTGCAGGGGGGGGTTTGGGCAAAATATGACCCATCGCCGTTTTCAGTAATTGGCATATTTTTGGTATAAAAAGTCGTAATTTGAAACTGAAAATAGGTGCAGAGTGTCAGAATTCGGATAAAAAATCACGCTCAGGAGTCAAATTTCCGACATTTCAGACATTTTGAAAACTGCAGGGGGGTTTGGGAAAAATATGACCAATCGCCCTTTACAGTAATTGGCATATTTTCGGTATGAAACGTAGTAATTTGAAACTGAAAATAGGTGCAGAGAGTCAGAATTCGGCTCAAAAATCACGCTCAGGAGTCAAATTTCCGACATTTCAGACATTTTAAAAACTGCAGGGGGGGTTTGGGCAAAATATGACCCATCGCCGTTTTCAGTAATTGGCATATTTCGGTATGAAACGTCGTAATTTCACACTGAAAATAGGTGCAGAGAGTCAGAATTCGGCTCAAAAATCACGCTCAAGAGTCAAATTTCCGACATTTCAGACATTTTGAAAACTGCAGGGGGGTTTGGGCAAAATATGACCCATCGCCGTTTTCAGTAATTGGCATATTTTCGGTATAAAAAGTCGTAATTTGAAACTGAAAATAGGTGCAGAGAGTCAGAATTCGGATAAAAAATCATTCTCAGGAGTCAAATTTTCGACATTTCAGACATTTTAAAAACTGCAGGGGGGCTTGGTCAAATTATGACCCATCGCCGTTTACAGTAATTGGCATATTTTCGGTATGAAACGTCGTAATTTGAAACTGAAAATAGATGCAGAGAGTCAGAATTCGGCTCAAAAATCACGCTCAGGAGTCAAATTTCCGACATTTCAGACATTTTGAAAACTGCAGGGGGGTTTAAGCAAAATATGACCCATCGCCGTTTTCAGTAATTGGCATATTTTCGGTATAAAAAGTCGTAATTTGAAACTTAAAATAGGTGCAGAGAGTCAGAATTCGGATAAAAAATCATGCTCAGGAGTCAAATTTTCGACATTTCAGACATTTTGAAAACTGCAGAGGGGTTTGGGCAAAATATGACCTATCGCCGTTTTCAGTAATTGGTACATTTTCGGTATGAAACGTCGTATTTTGAAACTGAAAATAGGTGCAGAGAGTCAGAATTTGGCTCAAAAATCACGCTCAGGAGTCAAATTTCCGACATTTCAGACATTTTAAAAACTGCAGGGGGGTTTGGGCAAAATATGACCCATCACAGTTTTCAGTAATTCGCATATTTTCGGTATGAAACGTCGTAATTTGAAACTGAAAATAAGTGCAGAGAGTCAGAATGCGGCTCAAAAATCACGCTCAGGAGTCAAATTTCCGACATTTCAGACATTTTAAAAACTGCAGGGGGGTTTGGGCAAAATATGACCCATCGCCGTTTACAGTAATTGGCATATTTTTGGTATGAAACGTCGTAATTTGAAACTGCAAATAGGTGCAGAGAGTCAGAATTTTGCTCAAACATCACGCTCAGGAGTCAATCTTCCGACATTTCAGACATTTTAAAAACTGCAGGGGGATTTGGGCAAAATATGACCCATCGATGTTTTCAGTTACTGGCTTATTTTCGGTATGAAACTTCGTAATTTGAAACTGAAAATAGGTGCAGAGAGTCAGAATTCGGCTCAAAAATCACACTCAGGAGTCAAATTTCCGACATTTCCGACATTTTGACAACTGCAGGGGGGTTTTGGCAAAATATGACCCATCGCCGTTTTCAGTAATTGGCATATTTTCGGTATGAAACGTCGTAATTTGAAACTGAAAATAGGTGCAGAGAGTCAGAATTCGGCTCAAAAATCACGCTCAGGAGTTAAATTTCCGACATTTCAGACATTTTAAAAACTGAAGGGGGGTTTGGGCAAAATATGACCCATCGCCGTTTTCAGTAATTGGCATATTCTCGGTATGAAACGTCGTAATTTGAAACTGAAAATAGGTGCAGAGAGTCAGAATTCGGCTCAAAAATCATGCTCCGGAGGCAAATTTCCGACATTTCAGACATTATAAAAACTGCAGGGGGGGGAGGGGGGGTTTGGGCAAAATATGACCCATCGCCGTTTTCAGTAATTGGCATATTTTCGGTATGAAACGTCGTAATTTGAAACTGAAAATAGGTGGAGAGAGTCAGAATTCAGCTCAAAAATCACGCTCAGGAGTCAAATTTCCGACTTTTCAGACATTTTGAAAACTGCAAGGGGGTTTGGGCCAAATATGACCCATCGCCGTTTTCAGTAATTGGCATATTTTCGGTATGAAACGTCGTAATTTGAAACTGAAAATAGGTGCAGAGAGTCAGAATTCGGATAAAAAATCACGCTCAGGATTCAAATTTCCGACATTTCAGACATTTTGAAAACTGCAGGGGGGTTTGGGCAAAATATGACCCATCGCCGTTTTCATTAATTCGCATATTTTCGGTATAGAAAGTCGTAATTTGAAACTGAAAATTGGTGCAGAGAGTCAGAATTCGGATAAAAAATCACGCTCAGGAGTAAAAATTCCGACATTTCAGACATTTTTAAAACTGGAGGGGGGGTTTGGGCAAAATATGACCCATCGCCGATAACAGTAATTGGCATATATTCGGTATGAAACGTCGTAATTTGAAACTGAAAATAGGTGCAGAGAGTCAGAATTCGGCTCAAAAATCATGCTCCGGAGGCAAATTTCCGACATTTCAGACATTTTAAAAACTGCAGGGGGGGGGGGGCAAAATATGACCCATCGCCGTTTTCAGTAATTGGCATATTTTCGGTATGAAACGTCGTAATTTGAAACTGAAAATAGGTGGAGAGAGTCAGAATTCAGCTCAAAAATCACGCTCAGGAGTCAAATTTCCGACTTTTCAGACATTTTGAAAACTGCAGGGGGGTTTGGGAAAAAAATGACCCATCGCCGTTTTCAGTAATTGCCATATTTCGGTATGAAACGTCGTAATTTCACACTGAAAATAGGTGCAGAGAGTCAGAATTCGGCTCAAAAATCACGCTCAAGAGTCAAATTTCCGACATTTCAGACATTTTGAAAACTGCAGGGGGGTTTGGGCAAAATATGACCAATCGCCGTTTTCAGTAATTGGCATATTTTCGGTATAAAAAGTCGTAATTTGAAACTGAAAATAGGTGCAGAGAGTCAGAATTCGGATAAAAAATCATGCTCAGGAGTCAAATTTTCGACATTTCAGACATTTTAAAAATTGCAGGGGGGCTTGGGCAAATTATGACCCATCGCCGTTTACAGTAATTGGCATATTTTCGGTATGAAACGTCGTAATTTGAATCTGAAAATAGATGCAGAGAGTCAGAATTCGGCTCCAAAATCACGCTCAGGAGTCAAATTTCCGACATTTCAGACATTTTGAAAACTGCAGGTGGGTTTGGGCAAAATATGAGCCATCGCCGTTTTCAGTAATTGGCATATTTTCGGTATAAAAATTCGTAATTTGAAACTGAAAATAGGTGCAGAGAGTCAGAATTCGGATAAAAAATCATGCTCAGGAGTCAAATTTTCGACATTTCAGACATTTTGAAAACTGCAGAGGGGTTTGGGCAAAATATGACCTATCGCCGTTTTCAGTAATTGGCATATTTTCGGTATGAAACGTCGTATTTTGAAACTGAAAATAGGTGCAGAGTCAGAATTTGGCTCAAAAATCACGCTCAGGAGTCAAATTTCCGACATTTCAGACGTTTTAAAAACTGCAGGGGGGTTTGGGCAAAATATGACCCATCACAGTTTTCAGTAATTCGCATATTTTCGGTATGAAACGTCGTAATTTGAAACTGAAAATAGGTGCAGAGAGTCAGAATTCGGCTCAAAAATCACGCTCAGGAGTCAAATTTCGGACATTTCAGACATTTTGAAAACTGCAGGGGGGTTTAAGCAAAATATGACCCTGTGCCGTTTACAGTAATTGGCATATTTTCGGTATGAAACGTCGTAATTTGAAACTTAAAATAGATGCAGAGAGTCAGAATTCGGCTCAAAAATCACGCTCAGGAGAAAAAAATTCCGACATTTCAGACATTTTAAAAACTGCAGGGGGGTTTGTGCAAAATATGACCCATCGCCGTTTTCAGTAATTGGCATATTTTCGGTATGAAACGTCGTAATTTGAAACTGAAAATAAGTGCAGAGAGTCAGAATGCGGCTCAAAAATCACGCTCAGGAGTCAAATTTCCGACATTTCAGACATTTTAAAAACTGCAGGGGGGTTTGGGCAAAATATGACCCATCGCCGTTTACAGTAATTGGCATATATTCGGTATGAAACGTCGTAATTTGAAACTGAAAATAGGTGCAGAGAGTCAGAATTCGGCTCAAAAATCATGCTCCGGACGCAAATTTCCGACATTTTAGACATTATAAAAACTGCAGGGGGTGGGGGGGTTTGGGCAAAATATGACCCACCGCCGTTTTCAGTAATTGGCATATTTTCGGTATGAAACGTCGTAATTTGAAACTGAAAATAAGTGCAGAGAGTCAGAATGCGGCTCAAAAATCACGCTCAGGAGTCAAATTTCCGACTTTTCAGACATTTTGAAAACTGCAGGGGGGGTTTAGCCAAATATGACCCATCGCCGTTTTCAGTAATTGGCATATTTTCTGTATAAAAAGTCGTAATTTGAAACTGAAAATAGGTGCAGAGAGTCAGTATTCGGATAAAAAATCACGCTCAGGAGTCAAATTTCCGACATTTCAGACAATTTGAAAACTGCAGGGGGGTTTGGGAAAAAAATGACCCATCGCCGTTGACAGTAATTGGCATATTTTCGGTATGAAACGTCGTAATTTGAAACTGAAAATAGGGGCAGAGAGTCAGAATTCGGATAAAAAATCACGCTCAGGATTCAAATTTCCGATATTTCAGACATTTTGAAAACTGCAGGGGGGTTTGAGCAAAATATGACCCATCGCCGTTTTCAGTAATTCGCATATTTTCGGTATAAAAAGTCGTAATTTGAAACTGAAAATACGTGCAGAGAGTCAGAATTCGGATAAAAAATCACGCTCAGGAGTAAAATTTCCGACATATCAGACATTTTTAAAACTGCAGGGGGGGTTTGGGCAAAATATGACCCATCGTCGTTTACAGTAATTGGAATATATTCGGTATGAAACGTCGTAATTTGAAACTGAAAATAGGTGCAGAGAGTCAGAATTCGGCTCAAAAATCATGCTCCGGAGGCAAATTTCCGACATTTCAGACATTTTAAAAACTGCAGGGGGGGGGGGGGGGTTTGGGCAAAATATGACCCATTGCCGTTTTCAGTAATTGGCATATTTTCGGTATGAAAGTCGTAATTTGAAACTGAAAATAGGTGGAGAAAGTCAGAATTCAGCTCAAAAATCACGCTCAGGAGTCAAATTTCCGACTTTTCAGACATTTTGAAAACTGCAGGGGTGTTTGGGCAAAATATGACCCATCGCCGTTTTCAGTAATTGGCATATTTTCGGTATAAAAAGTCGTAATTTGAAACTGAAAATAGGTGCAGAGAGTCAGAATTTGGATAAAAAATCACGCTCAGGAGTCAAATTTCCGACATTTCAGACAATTTGAAAACTGCAGGGGGGTTTGGGAAAATATGACCCATCGCCGTTTAGAGTAATTGGCATATTTTCGGTATGAAACTTCGTAATTTGAAACTGAAAATAGGTGCAGAGAGTCAGAATTCGGCTCAAAAATCACGCTCAGGACTCAAATTTCCGACATTTCAGACATTTTGAAAACTGCAGGGGGGTTTGGGCAAAATATGACCCATCGCCGTTTTCAGTAATTGGCATATTTTCGGTATAAAAAGTCGTAGTTTGAAACTGAAAATAGGTGCAGAGAGTCAGAATTCGGATAAAAAATCACGCTCAGGAGTCAAATTTCCGACATTTCAGACATTTTGAAAACTGCAGAGGAGTTTGGGCAAAATATGACCTATCGCCGTTTACAGGAATTGGCATATTTTCGCTATGAAACGTTGTATTTTGAAACTGAAAATAGGAGCAGAGAGTCAGAATTCGGCTAAAAAATCACGCTCAGGATTCAAATTTCCGACATTTCAGACATTTTAAAAACTGCAGGGGGGGTTTGGGCAAAATATGACCCATTGACGTTTACAATAATTGGCATATTTTCGGTATGAAACTTCGTAATTTGAAACTGAAAATAGGTGCAGAGAGTCAGAATTCGGCTCAAAAATCACGCTCAGGAGTCAAATTTCCAACATTTGAGACATTTTAAAAACTGCAGGGGGGGTTTGGGAAAAATATGACCCATCGCTGTTTTCAGTAATTGGCATATTTTTGGTATAAAAAGTCGTAATTTGAAACTGAAAATAGGTGCAGAGTGTCAGAATTCGGATAAAAAATCACGCTCAGGAGTCAAATTTCCGACATTTCAGACATTTTGAAAACTGCAGGGGGGTTTGGGAAAAATATGACCCATCGCCGTTTACAGTAATTGGCATATTTTCGGTATGAAACGTAGTAATTTGAAACTGAAAATAGGTGCAGAGAGTCAGAATTCGGCTCAAAAATCACGCTCAGGAGTCAAATTTCCGACATTTCAGACATTTTAAAAACTGCAGGGGGGGTTTGGGCAAAATATGACCCATCGCCGTTTTCAGTAATTGCCATATTTCGGTATGAAACGTCGTAATTTCACACTGAAAATAGGTGCAGAGAGTCAGAATTCGGCTCAAAAATCACGCTCAAGAGTCAAATTTCCGACATTTCAGACATTTTGAAAACTGCAGGGGGGGTTTGGGCAAAATATGACCCATCGCCGTTTTCAGTAATTGGCATATTTTCGGTATAAAAAGTCGTAATTTGAAACTGAAAATAGGTGCAGAGAGTCAGAATTCGGATAAAAAATCATGCTCAGGAGTCAAATTTTCGACATTTCAGACATTTTAAAAACTGCAGGGGGGCTTGGGCAAATTATGACCCATCGCCGTTTACAGTAATTGGCATATTTTCGGTATGAAACGTCGTAATTTGAAACTGAAAATAGATGCAGAGAGTCAGATTTCGGCTCCAAAATCACGCTCAGGAGTCAAATTTCCGACATTTCAGACATTTTGAAAACTGCAGGTGGGTTTGGGCAAAATATGAGCCATCGCCGTTTTCAGTAATTGGCATATTTTCGGTATAAAAATTCGTAATTTGAAACTGAAAATAGGTGCAGAGAGTCAGAATTCGGATAAAAAATCATGCTCAGGAGTCAAATTTTCGACATTTCAGACATTTTGAAAACTGCAGAGGGGTTTGGGCAAAATATGACCTATCGCCGTTTTCAGTAATTGGCATATTTTCGGTATGAAACGTCGTATTTTGAAACTGAAAATAGGTGCAGAGAGTCAGAATTCGGATAAAAAATCACGCTCAGGAGTAAAATTTCCGACATTTCAGACATTTTTAAAACTGCAGGGGGGGTTTGGGCAAAATATGACCCATCGTCGTTTACAGTAATTGGAATATATTCGGTATGAAACGTCGTAATTTGAAACTGAAAATAGGTGCAGAGAGTCAGAATTCGGCTCAAAAATCATGCTCCGGAGGCAAATTTCCGACATTTCAGACATTTTAAAAACTGCAGGGGGGGGGGGGGGTTTGGGCAAAATATGACCCATTGCCGTTTTCAGTAATTGGCATATTTTCGGTATGAAAGTCGTAATTTGAAACTGAAAATAGGTGGAGAAAGTCAGAATTCAGCTCAAAAATCACGCTCAGGAGTCAAATTTCCGACTTTTCAGACATTTTGAAAACTGCAGGGGGGTTTGGGCAAAATATGACCCATCGCCGTTTTCAGTAATTGGCATATTTTCGGTATAAAAAGTCGTAGTTTGAAACTGAAAATAGGTGCAGAGAGTCAGAATTCGGATAAAAAATCACGCTCAGGAGTCAAATTTCCGACATTTCAGACATTTTGAAAACTGCAGAGGAGTTTGGGCAAAATATGACCTATCGCCGTTTACAGGAATTGGCATATTTTCGCTATGAAACGTTGTATTTTGAAACTGAAAATAGGGGCAGAGAGTCAGAATTCGGCTAAAAAATCACGCTCAGGAGTCAAATTTCCGACATTTCATACATTTTAAAAACTGCAGGGGGGGTTTGGGCAAAATATGACCCATTGACGTTTACAATAATTGGCATATTTTCGGTATGAAACTTCGTAATTTGAAACTGAAAATAGGTGCAGAGAGTCAGAATTCGGCTCAAAAATCACGCTCAGGAGTCAAATTTCCAACATTTGAGACATTTTAAAAACTGCAGGGGGGGTTTGGGCAAAATATGACCCATCGCTGTTTTCAGTAATTGGCATATTTTTGGTATAAAAAGTCGTAATTTGAAACTGAAAATAGGTGCAGAGTGTCAGAATTCGGATAAAAAATCACGCTCAGGAGTCAAATTTCCGACATTTCAGACATTTTGAAAACTGCAGGGGGGTTTGGGAAAAATATGACCCATCGCCGTTTACAGTAATTGGCATATTTTCGGTATGAAACGTAGTAATTTGAAACTGAAAATAGGTGCAGAGAGTCAGAATTCGGCTCAAAAATCACGCTCAGGAGTCAAATTTCCGACATTTCAGACATTTTAAAAACTGCAGGGGGGGTTTGGGCAAAATATGACCCATCGCCGTTTTCAGTAATTGCCATATTTCGGTATGAAACGTCGTAATTTCACACTGAAAATAGGTGCAGAGAGTCAGAATTCGGCTCAAAAATCACGCTCAAGAGTCAAATTTCCGACATTTCAGACATTTTGAAAACTGCAGGGGGGTTTGGGCAAAATATGACCCATCGCCGTTTTCAGTAATTGGCATATTTTCGGTATAAAAAGTCGTAGTTTGAAACTGAAAATAGGTGCAGAGAGTCAGAATTCGGATAAAAAATCACGCTCAGGAGTCAAATTTCCGACATTTCAGACATTTTGAAAACTGCAGAGGAGTTTGGGCAAAATATGACCTATCGCCGTTTACAGGAATTGGCATATTTTCGCTATGAAACGTTGTATTTTGAAACTGAAAATAGGGGCAGAGAGTCAGAATTCGGCTAAAAAATCACGCTCAGGAGTCAAATTTCCGACATTTCATACATTTTAAAAACTGCAGGGGGGGTTTGGGCAAAATATGACCCATTGACGTTTACAATAATTGGCATATTTTCGGTATGAAACTTCGTAATTTGAAACTGAAAATAGGTGCAGAGAGTCAGAATTCGGCTCAAAAATCACGCTCAGGAGTCAAATTTCCAACATTTGAGACATTTTAAAAACTGCAGAGGGGGTTTGGGCAAAATATGACCCATCGCTGTTTTCAGTAATTGGCATATTTTTGGTATAAAAAGTCGTAATTTGAAACTGAAAATAGGTGCAGAGTGTCAGAATTCGGATAAAAAATCACGCTCAGGAGTCAAATTTCCGACATTTCAGACATTTTGAAAACTGCAGGGGGGTTTGGGAAAAATATGACCCATCGCCGTTTACAGTAATTGGCATATTTTCGGTATGAAACGTAGTAATTTGAAACTGAAAATAGGTGCAGAGAGTCAGAATTCGGCTCAAAAATCACGCTCAGGAGTCAAATTTCCGACATTTCAGACATTTTAAAAACTGCAGGGGGGGTTTGGGCAAAATATGACCCATCGCCGTTTTCAGTAATTGCCATATTTCGGTATGAAACGTCGTAATTTCACACTGAAAATAGGTGCAGAGAGTCAGAATTCGGCTAAAAAATCACGCTCAAGAGTCAAATTTCCGACATTTCAGACATTTTGAAAACTGCAGGGGGGTTTGGGCAAAATATGACCCATCGCCGTTTTCAGTAATTGGCATATTTTCGGTATAAAAAGTCGTAATTTGAAACTGAAAATAGGTGCAGAGAGTCAGAATTCGGATAAAAAATCATGCTCAGGAGTCAAATTTTCGACATTTCAGACATTTTAAAAACTGCAGGGGGGCTTGGGCAAATTATGACCCATCGCCGTTTACAGTAATTGGCATATTTTCGGTATGAAACGTCGTAATTTGAAACTGAAAATAGATGCAGAGAGTCAGAATTCGGCTCCAAAATCACGCTCAGGAGTCAAATTTCCGACATTTCAGACATTTTGAAAACTGCAGGTGGGTTTGGGCAAAATATGAGCCATCGCCGTTTTCAGTAATTGGCATATTTTCGGTATAAAAATTCGTAATTTGAAACTGAAAATAGGTGCAGAGAGTCAGAATTCGGATAAAAAATCATGCTCAGGAGTCAAATTTTCGACATTTCAGACATTTTGAAAACTGCAGAGGGGTTTGGGCAAAATATGACCTATCGCCGTTTTCAGTAATTGGCATATTTTCGGTATGAAACGTCGTATTTTGAAACTGAAAATAGGTGCAGAGTCAGAATTTGGCTCAAAAATCACGCTCAGGAGTCAAATTTCCGACATTTCAGACGTTTTAAAAACTGCAGGGGGGTTTGGGCAAAATATGACCCATCACAGTTTTCAGTAATTCGCATATTTTCGGTATGAAACGTCGTAATTTGAAACTGAAAATAGGTGCAGAGAGTCAGAATTCGGCTCAAAAATCACGCTCATGAGTCAAATTTCGGACATTTCAGACATTTTGAAAACTGCAGGGGGGTTTAAGCAAAATATGACCCTGTGCCGTTTACAGAAATTGGCATATTTTCGGTATGAAACGTCGTAATTTGAAACTTAAAATAGATGCAGAGAGTCAGAATTCGGCTCAAAAATCACGCTCAGGAGAAAAAAATTCCGACATTTCAGACATTTTAAAAACTGCAGGGGGGTTTGTGCAAAATATGACCCATCGCCGTTTTCAGTAATTGGCATATTTTCGGTATGAAACGTCGTAATTTGAAACTGAAAATAAGTGCAGAGAGTCAGAATGCGGCTCAAAAATCACGCTCAGGAGTCAAATTTCCGACATTTCAGACATTTTAAAAACTGCAGGGGGGTTTGGGCAAAATATGACCCATCGCCGTTTACAGTAATTGGCATATATTCGGTATGAAACGTCGTAATTTGAAACTGAAAATAGGTGCAGAGAGTCAGAATTCGGCTCAAAAATCATGCTCCGGACGCAAATTTCCGACATTTTAGACATTATAAAAACTGCAGGGGGTGGGGGGGTTTGGGCAAAATATGACCCACCGCCGTTTTCAGTAATTGGCATATTTTCGGAATGAAACGTCGTAATTTGAAACTGAAAATAAGTGCAGAGAGTCAGAATGCGGCTCAAAAATCACGCTCAGGAGTCAAATTTCCGACTTTTCAGACATTTTGAAAACTGCAGGGGGGGTTTAGCCAAATATGACCCATCGCCGTTTTCAGTAATTGGCATATTTTCTGTATAAAAAGTCGTAATTTGAAACTGAAAATAGGTGCAGAGAGTCAGATTCCGGATAAAAAATCACGCTCAGGAGAAAAATTTCCGACATTTCAGACATTTTGAAAACTGCAGGGGGGTTTGGGAAAAAAATGACCCATCGCCGTTGACAGTAATTGGCATATTTTCGGTATGAAACGTCGTAATTTGAAACTGAAAATAGGGGCAGAGAGTCAGAATTCGGATAAAAAATCACGCTCAGGATTCAAATTTCCGACATTTCAGACATTTTGAAAACTGCAGGGGGGTTTGGGCAAAATATGACCCATCGCCGTTTTCAGTAATTCGCATATTTTCGGTATAAAAAGTCGTAATTTGAAACTGAAAATAGGTGCAGAGAGTCAGATTCCGGATAAAAAATCACGCTCAGGAGAAAAATTTCCGACATTTCAGACATTTTGAAAACTGCAGGGGGGTTTGGGCAAAATATGACCCATCGCCGTTTACAGTAATTGGCATATATTCGGTATGAAACGTCGTAATTTGAAACTGAAAATAGGTGCAGAGAGTCAGAATTCGGCTCAAAAATCATGCTCCGGAGGCAAATTTCCGACATTTCAGACATTTTAAAAACTGCAGGGGGGGGGGGGTTTGGGCAAAATATGACCCATCGCCGTTTTCAGTAATTGGCATATTTTCGGTATGAAACGTCGTAATTTGAAACTGAAAATAGGTGGAGAAAGTCAGAATTCAGCTCAAAAATCACGCTCAGGAGTCAAATTTCCGACTTTTCAGACATTTTGAAAACTGCAGGGGTGTTTGGGCAAAATATGACCCATCGCCGTTTTCAGTAATTGGCATATTTTCGGTATAAAAAGTCGTAATTTGAATTTGAAAATAGGTGCAGAGAGTCAGAATTTGGATAAAAAATCACGCTCAGGAGTCAAATTTCCGACATTTCAGACATTTTGAAAACTGCAGAGGAGTTTGGGCAAAATATGACCTATCGCCGTTTACAGGAATTGGCATATTTTCGCTATGAAACGTTGTATTTTGAAACTGAAAACAGGAGCAGAGAGTCAGAATTCGGCTAAAAAATCACGCTCAGGAGTCAAATTTCCGACATTTCAGACATTTTAAAAACTGCAGGGTTTGGGCAAAACTATGACCCATTGACGTTTACAATAATTGGCATATTTTCGGTATGAAACTACGTAATTTGAAACTGAAAATAGGTGCAGAGAGTCAGAATTCGGCTCAAAAATCACGCTCAGGAGTCAAATTTCCAACATTTGAGACATTTTAAAAACTGCAGGGGGGGGTTTGGGCAAAATATGACCCATCGCCGTTTTCAGTAATTGGCATATTTTTGGTATAAAAAGTCGTAATTTGAAACTGAAAATAGGTGCAGAGTGTCAGAATTCGGATAAAAAATCACGCTCAGGAGTCAAATTTCCGACATTTCAGACATTTTGAAAACTGCAGGGGGGTTTGGGAAAAAAATGACCCATCGCCGTTGACAGTAATTGGCATATTTTCGGTATGAAACGTCGTAATTTGAAACTGAAAATAGGGGCAGAGAGTCAGAATTCGGATAAAAAATCACGCTCAGGATTCAAATTTCCGACATTTCAGACATTTTGAAAACTGCAGGGGGGTTTGGGCAAAATATGACCCATCGCCGTTTTCAGTAATTCGCATATTTTCGGTATAAAAAGTCGTAATTTGAAACTGAAAATAGGTGCAGAGAGTCAGATTCCGGATAAAAAATCACGCTCAGGAGAAAAATTTCCGACATTTCAGACATTTTGAAAACTGCAGGGGGGTTTGGGCAAAATATGACCCATCGCCGTTTACAGTAATTGGCATATATTCGGTATGAAACGTCGTAATTTGAAACTGAAAATAGGTGCAGAGAGTCAGAATTCGGCTCAAAAATCATGCTCCGGAGGCAAATTTCCGACATTTCAGACATTTTAAAAACTGCAGGGGGGGGGGGGGTTTGGGCAAAATATGACCCATCGCCGTTTTCAGTAATTGGCATATTTTCGGTATGAAACGTCGTAATTTGAAACTGAAAATAGGTGGAGAAAGTCAGAATTCAGCTCAAAAATCACGCTCAGGAGTCAAATTTCCGACTTTTCAGACATTTTGAAAACTGCAGGGGTGTTTGGGCAAAATATGACCCATCGCCGTTTTCAGTAATTGGCATATTTTCGGTATAAAAAGTCGTAATTTGAAACTGAAAATAGGTGCAGAGAGTCAGAATTTGGATAAAAAATCACGCTCAGGAGTCAAATTTCCGACATTTCAGACATTTTGAAAACTGCAGAGGAGTTTGGGCAAAATATGACCTATCGCCGTTTACAGGAATTGGCATATTTTCGCTATGAAACGTTGTATTTTGAAACTGAAAACAGGAGCAGAGAGTCAGAATTCGGCTAAAAAATCACGCTCAGGAGTCAAATTTCCGACATTTCAGACATTTTAAAAACTGCAGGGTTTGGGCAAAACTATGACCCATTGACGTTTACAATAATTGGCATATTTTCGGTATGAAACTACGTAATTTGAAACTGAAAATAGGTGCAGAGAGTCAGAATTCGGCTCAAAAATCACGCTCAGGAGTCAAATTTCCAACATTTGAGACATTTTAAAAACTGCAGGGGGGGGTTTGGGCAAAATATGACCCATCGCCGTTTTCAGTAATTGGCATATTTTTGGTATAAAAAGTCGTAATTTGAAACTGAAAATAGGTGCAGAGTGTCAGAATTCGGATAAAAAATCACGCTCAGGAGTCAAATTTCCGACATTTCAGACATTTTGAAAACTGCAGGGGGGTTTGGGAAAAATATGACCCATCGCCCTTTACAGTAATTGGCATATTTTCGGTATGAAACGAAGTAATTTGAAACTGAAAATAGGTGCAGAGAGTCAGAATTCGGCTCAAAAATCACGCTCAGGAGTCAAATTTCCGACATTTCAGACATTTTAAAAACTGCAGGGGGGGTTTGGGCAAAATATGACCCATCGCCGTTTTCAGTAATTGGCATATTTCGGTATGAAACGTCGTAATTTCACACTGAAAATAGGTGCAGAGAGTCAGAATTCGGCTCAAAAATCACGCTCAAGAGTCAAATTTCCGACATTTCAGACATTTTGAAAACTGCAGGGGGGTTTGGGCAAAATATGACCCATCGCCGTTTTCAGTAATTGGCATATTTTCGGTATAAAAAGTCGTAATTTGAAACTGAAAATAGGTGCAGAGAGTCAGAATTCGGATAAAAAATCATTCTCAGGAGTCAAATTTTCGACATTTCAGACATTTTAAAAACTGCAGGGGGGCTTGGTCAAATTATGACCCATCGCCGTTTACAGTAATTGGCATATTTTCGGTATGAAACGTCGTAATTTGAAACTGAAAATAGATGCAGAGAGTCAGAATTCGGCTCAAAAATCACGCTCAGGAGTCAAATTTCCGACATTTCAGACATTTTGAAAACTGCAGGGGGGTTTAAGCAAAATATGACCCATCGCCGTTTTCAGTAATTGGCATATTTTCGGTATAAAAAGTCGTAATTTGAAACTTAAAATAGGTGCAGAGAGTCAGAATTCGGATAAAAAATCATGCTCAGGAGTCAAATTTTCGACATTTCAGACATTTTGAAAACTGCAGAGGGGTTTGGGCAAAATATGACCTATCGCCGTTTTCAGTAATTGGTATATTTTCGGTATGAAACGTCGTATTTTGAAACTGAAAATAGGTGCAGAGAGTCAGAATTTGGCTCAAAAATCACGCTCAGGAGTCAAATTTCCGACATTTCAGACATTTTAAAAACTGCAGGGGGGTTTGGGCAAAATATGACCCATCACAGTTTTCAGTAATTCGCATATTTTCGGTATGAAACGTCGTAATTTGAAACTGAAAATAGGTGCAGAGAGTCAGAATTCGGCTCAAAAATCACGCTCAGGAGTCAAATTTCCGACATTTCAGACATTTTGAAAACTGCAGGGGGGTTTAAGCAAAATATGACCCTGCGCCGTTTACAGTAATTGGCATATTTTCGGTATGAAACGTCGTAATTTGAAACTGAAAATAGATGCAGAGAGTCAGAATTCGGCTCAAAAATCACGCTCAGGAGAAAAAAATTCCGACATTTCAGACATTTTAAAAACTGCAGGGGGGTTTGTGCAAAATATGACCCATCGCGGTTTTCAGTAATTGGCATATTTTCGGTATGAAACGTCGTAATTTGAAACTGAAAATAAGTGCAGAGAGTCAGAATGCGGCTCAAAAATCACGCTCAGGAGTCAAATTTCCGACATTTCAGACATTTTAAAAACTGCAGGGGGGTTTGGGCAAAATATGACCCATCGCCGTTTACAGTAATTGGCATATTTTTGGTATGAAACGTCGTAATTTGAAACCTTCAAATAGGTTCAGAGAGTCAGAATTTTGCTCAAACATCACGCTCAGGAGTCAATCTTCCGACATTTCAGACATTTTAAAAACTGCAGGGGGATTTGGGCAAAATATGACCCATCGATGTTTTCAGTTACTGGCTTATTTTCGGTATGAAACTTCGTAATTTGAAACTGAAAATAGGTGCAGAGAGTCAGAATTCGGCTCAAAAATCACACTCAGGAGTCAAATTTCCGACATTTCCGACATTTTGACAACTGCAGGGGGGTTTTGGCAAAATATGACCCATCGCCGTTTTCAGTAATTGGCATATTTTCGGTATGAAACGTCGTAATTTGAAACTGAAAATAGGTGCAGAGAGTCAGAATTCGGCTCAAAAATCACGCTCAGGAGTTAAATTTCCGACATTTCAGACATTTTAAAAACTGAAGGGGGGTTTGGGCAAAATATGACCCATCGCCGTTTTCAGTAATTGGCATATTTTCGGTATGAAACGTCGTAATTTGAAACTGAAAATAGGTGCAGAGAGTCAGAATTCGGCTCAAAAATCATGCTCCGGAGGCAAATTTCCGACATTTCAGACATTATAAAAACTGCAGGGGGGGGGAGGGGGGGTTTGGGCAAAATATGACCCATCGCCGTTTTCAGTAATTGGCATATTTTCGGTATGAAACGTCGTAATTTGAAACTGAAAATAGGTGCAGAGAGTCAGAATTCAGATCAAAAATCACGCTCAGGAGTCAAATTTCCGACTTTTCAGACATTTTGAAAACTGCAAGGGGGTTTGGGCCAAATATGACCCATCGCCGTTTTCAGTAATTGGCATATTTTCGGTATGAAACGTCGTAATTTGAAACTGAAAATAGGTGCAGAGAGTCAGAATTCGGATAAAAAATCACGCTCAGGATTCAAATTTCCGACATTTCAGACATTTTGAAAACTGCAGGGGGGTTTGGGCAAAATATGACCCATCGCCGTTTTCATTAATTCGCATATTTTCGGTATAGAAAGTCGTAATTTGAAACTGAAAATTGGTGCAGAGAGTCAGAATTCGGATAAAAAATCACGCTCAGGAGTAAAAATTCCGACATTTCAGACATTTTTAAAACTGGAGGGGGGGTTTGGGCAAAATATGACCCATCGCCGTTAACAGTAATTGGCATATATTCGGTATGAAACGTCGTAATTTGAAACTGAAAATAGGTGGAGAGAGTCAGAATTCAGCTCAAAAATCACGCTCAGGAGTCAAATTTCCGACTTTTCAGACATTTTGAAAACTGCAGGGGGGTTTGGGCAAAATATGACCCATTGCCGTTTTCATTAATTGGCATATTTTCGGTATAAAAAGTCGTAATTTGAAACTGAAAATAGGTGCAGAGAGTCAGAATTCGGATAAAAAATCACGCTCAGGAGTCAAATTTCCGACATTTCAGACAATTTGAAAACTGCAGGGGGGTTTGGGAAAAATATGACCCATCGCCGTTTACAGTAATAGGCATATTTTCGGTATGAAACGTCGTAATTTGAAACTGAAAATAGGTGCAGAGAGTCAGAATTCGGCTCAAAAATCACGCTCAGGAGTCAAATTTCCGACATTTCAGACATTTTAAAAACAGCAGGGGGGGTTTGGGCAAAATATGACCCATCGCCGTTTTCAGTAATTGGCATATTTCGGTATAAAAAATAGTAATTTGAAACTGAAAATAGGTGCAGAGAGTCAGAATTCGGATAAAAAATCACGCTCACGAGTCAAATTTCCGACATTTCAGACATTTTGGAAACTGCAGGGGGGTTTGGGCAAAATATGACCCATCGCCGTTTTCAGTAATTGACATATTTTCGGTATAAAAAGTCGTAATTTGAAACTGAAAATAGGTGCAGAGAGTCAGAATTCGGATAAAAAATCACGCTCTGGATTCAAATTTCCGACATTTCAGACATTTTGAAAACAGCAGGGGGGTTTGGGTAAAATATGACCAATCGCCGTTTACAGCAATTGGCATATTTTCGGTATGAAACGTTGTATTTTGAAACTGAAAATAGGAGCAGAGAGTCTCAATTCGGCTCAAAAATCACGCTCAGGAATCAAATTTCCGACATTTCAGACATTTTGAAAACTGCAGGGGGGTTTGGGCAAAATATGACCCATCGCCGTTTTCAGTAATTGGCATATTTTAGGTATAAAAAGTCGTAATTTGAAACTGAAATTAGATGCAGAAAGTCAGAATTCAGCTCAAAAATCACGCTCAGGAGTCAAATTTTCGACTTTTCAGACATTTTGAAAACTGCAGGGGGGTTTGGGCAAATATGACCCATCGCCGTTTTCAGTAATTGGCATATTTTAGGTATAAAAAGTCGTAATTTGAAACTGAAAATAGGTGCAGAGAGTCAGAATTCGGATAAAAAATCACGCTCAGGAGTAAAATTTCCGACATTTCAGACATTTTGAAAACTGCAGGGGGGGTTTGGGCAAAATATGACCCATCGCCGTTTATAGTAATTGGCATATATTCGGTATGAAACGTCGTAATTTGAAACTGAAAATAGGTGCAGAGAGTCAGAATTCAGCTCAAAAATCACGCTCAGGAGTCAAATTTCCGACTTTTCAGACATTTTGAAAACTGCAGGGGGGTTTGGGCCAAATATGACCCATCGCCGTTTTCAGTAATTGGCATATTTTAGGTATAAAAAGTCGTAATTTGAAACTGAAAATAGGTGCAGAGAGTCAGAATTCGCATAAAAAATCACGCTCAGGAGTAAAATTTCCGACATTTCAGACATTTTGAAAACTGCAGGGGGGGGTTTGGGCAAAATATGACCCATCGCCGTTTACAGTAATTGGCATATATTCGGTATGAAACGTCGTAATTTGAAACTGAAAATAGGTGCAGAGAGTCAGAATTCGGCTCAAAAATCATGCTCCGGAGGCAAATTTCCGACATTTCAGACATTATAAAAACTGCAGGGGGGGGAGGGGGGTTTGGGCAAAATATGACCCATCGCCGTTTTCAGTAATTGGCATATTTTCGGTATGAAACGTCGTAATTTGAAACTGAAAATAGGTGGAGATAGTCAGAATTCAGCTCAAAAATCACGCTCAGGAGTCAAATTTCCGACTTTTCAGACATTTTGAAAACTGCAGGGGGGTTTGGGCCAAATATGACCCATCGCCGTTTTCAGTAATTCGCATATTTTCGGTATAGAAAGTCGTAATTTGAAACTGAAAATTGGTGCAGAGAGTCAGAATTCGGATAAAAAATCACGCTCAGGAGTCAAATTTCCGACATTTCAGACATTTTAAAAACAGCAGGGGGGGTTTGGGCAAAATATGACCCATCGCCGTTTTCAGTAATTGGCATATTTCGGTATAAAAAATAGTAATTTGAAACTGAAAATAGGTGCAGAGAGTCAGAATTCGGATAAAAAATCACGCTGACGAGTCAAATTTCCGACATTTCAGACATTTTGGAAACTGCAGGGGGGTTTGGGCAAAATATGACCCATCGCCGTTTTCAGTAATTGACATATTTTCGGTATAAAAAGTCGTAATTTGAAACTGAAAATAGGTGCAGAGAGTCAGAATTCGGATAAAAAATCACGCTCTGGATTCAAATTTCCGACATTTCAGACATTTTGAAAACAGCAGGGGGGTTTGGGTAAAATATGACCAATCGCCGTTTACAGCAATTGGCATATTTTCGGTATGAAACGTTGTATTTTGAAACTGAAAATAGGAGCAGAGAGTCTCAATTCGGCTCAAAAATCACGCTCAGGAATCAAATTTCCGACATTTCAGACATTTTGAAAACTGCAGGGGGGTTTGGGCAAAATATGACCCATCGCCGTTTTCAGTAATTGGCATATTTTAGGTATAAAAAGTCGTAATTTGAAACTGAAATTAGGTGCAGAAAGTCAGAATTCGGCTCAAAAATCACGCTCAGGAGTCAAATTTCCGACATTTCAGACATTTTGAAAACTGCAGGGGGGTTTGAGCAAAATATGACCCATCGCTGTTTACAGTAATTGGCATATTTTCGGTATGAAACGTCGTAATTTGAAATTGAAAATAGGTGCAGAGAGTCAGAATTCGGCTCAAAAAGCATGCTCCGGAGGCAAATTTCCGACATTTCAGAAATTATAAAAACTGCAGGGGGGGGGGGTTTGGGCAAAATATGACCCATCGCCGTTTTCAGTAATTGGCATATTTTCGGTATGAAAGGACGTAATTTGAAACTGAAAATAGGTGGAGAGAGTCAGAATTCAGCTCAAAAATCACGCTCAGGAGTCAAATTTCCGACTTTTCAGACATTTTGAAAACTGCAGGGGGGTTTGGGCCAAATATGACCCATCGCCGTTTTCAGTAATTGGCATATTTTAGGTATAAAAAGTCGTAATTTGAAACTGAAAATAGGTGCAGAGAGTCAGAATTCGGATAAAAAATCACGCTCAGGAGTAAAATTTCCGACATTTCAGACATTTTGAAAACTGCAGGGGGGGTTTGGGCAAAATATGACCCATCGCCGTTTATAGTAATTGGCATATATTCGGTATGAAACGTCGTAATTTGAAACTGAAAATAGGTGCAGAGAGTCAGAATTCGGCTCAAAAATCATGCTCCGGAGGCAAATTTCCGACATTTCAGACATTATAAAAACTGCAGGGGGGGGAGGGGGGTTTGGGCAAAATATGACCCATCACCGTTTTCAGTAATTGGCATATTTTCGGTATGAAACGTCGTAATTTGAAACTGAAAATAGGTGGAGAGAGTCAGAATTCAGCTCAAAAATCACGCTCAGGAGTCAAATTTCCGACTTTTCAGACATTTTGAAAACTGCAGGGGGGTTTGGGCCAAATATGACCCATCGCCGTTTTCAGTAATTGGCATATTTTAGGTATAAAAAGTCGTAATTTGAAACTGAAAATAGGTGCAGAGAGTCAGAATTTGCATAAAAAATCACGCTCAGGAGTAAAATTTCCGACATTTCAGACATTTTTAAAACTGCAGGGGGGGTTTGGGCAAAATATGACCCATCGCCGTTTACAGTAATTGGCATATATTCGGTATGAAACGTCGTAATTTGAAACTGAAAATAGGTGCAGAGAGTCAGAATTCGGCTCAAAAATCATGCTCCGGAGGCAAATTTCCGACATTTCAGACATTATAAAAACTGCAGGGGGGGGAGGGGGGTTTGGGCAAAATATGACCCATCGCCGTTTTCAGTAATTGGCATATTTTCGGTATGAAACGTCGTAATTTGAAACTGAAAATAGGTGGAGATAGTCAGAATTCAGCTCAAAAATCACGCTCAGGAGTCAAATTTCCGACTTTTCAGACATTTTGAAAACTGCAGGGGGGTTTGGGCCAAATATGACCCATCGCCGTTTTCAGTAATTCGCATATTTTCGGTATAGAAAGTCGTAATTTGAAACTGAAAATTGGTGCAGAGAGTCAGAATTCGGATAAAAAATCACGCTCAGGAGTCAAATTTCCGACATTTCAGACATTTTAAAAACAGCAGGGGGGGTTTGGGCAAAATATGACCCATCGCCGTTTTCAGTAATTGGCATATTTCGGTATAAAAAATAGTAATTTGAAACTGAAAATAGGTGCAGAGAGTCAGAATTCGGATAAAAAATCACGCTCACGAGTCAAATTTCCGACATTTCAGACATTTTGGAAACTGCAGGGGGGTTTGGGCAAAATATGACCCATCGCCGTTTTCAGTAATTGACATATTTTCGGTATAAAAAGTCGTAATTTGAAACTGAAAATAGGTGCAGAGAGTCAGAATTCGGATAAAAAATCACGCTCTGGATTCAAATTTCCGACATTTCAGACATTTTGAAAACAGCAGGGGGGTTTGGGTAAAATATGACCAATCGCCGTTTACAGCAATTGGCATATTTTCGGTATGAAACGTTGTATTTTGAAACTGAAAATAGGAGCAGAGAGTCTCAATTCGGCTCAAAAATCACGCTCAGGAATCAAATTTCCGACATTTCAGACATTTTGAAAACTGCAGGGGGGTTTGGGCAAAATATGACCCATCGCCGTTTTCAGTAATTGGCATATTTTAGGTATAAAAAGTCGTAATTTGAAACTGAAATTAGGTGCAGAAAGTCAGAATTCGGCTCAAAAATCACGCTCAGGAGTCAAATTTCCGACATTTCAGACATTTTGAAAACTGCAGGGGGGTTTGAGCAAAATATGACCCATCGCTGTTTACAGTAATTGGCATATTTTCGGTATGAAACGTCGTAATTTGAAATTGAAAATAGGTGCAGAGAGTCAGAATTCGGCTCAAAAAGCATGCTCCGGAGGCAAATTTCCGACATTTCAGAAATTATAAAAACTGCAGGGGGGGGGGGGTTTGGGCAAAATATGACCCATCACCGTTTTCAGTAATTGGCATATTTTCGGTATGAAACGTCGTAATTTGAAACTGAAAATAGGTGGAGAGAGTCAGAATTCAGCTCAAAAATCACGCTCAGGTGTCAAATTTCCGACTTTTCAGACATTTTGAAAACTGCAGGGGGGTTTGGGCCAAATATGACCCATCGCCGTTTTCAGTAATTGGCATATTTTAGGTATAAAAAGTCGTAATTTGAAACTGAAAATAGGTGCAGAGAGTCAGAATTTGCATAAAAAATCACGCTCAGGAGTAAAATTTCCGACATTTCAGACATTTTTAAAACTGCAGGGGGGGTTTGGGCAAAATATGACCCATCGCCGTTTACAGTAATTGGCATATATTCGGTATGAAACGTCGTAATTTGAAACTGAAAATAGGTGCAGAGAGTCAGAATTCGGCTCAAAAATCATGCTCCGGAGGCAAATTTCCGACATTTCAGACATTATAAAAACTGCAGGGGGGGGAGGGGGGTTTGGGCAAAATATGACCCATCGCCGTTTTCAGTAATTGGCATATTTTCGGTATGAAACGTCGTAATTTGAAACTGAAAATAGGTGGAGATAGTCAGAATTCAGCTCAAAAATCACGCTCAGGAGTCAAATTTCCGACTTTTCAGACATTTTGAAAACTGCAGGGGGGTTTGGGCCAAATATGACCCATCGCCGTTTTCAGTAATTCGCATATTTTCGGTATAGAAAGTCGTAATTTGAAACTGAAAATTGGTGCAGAGAGTCAGAATTCGGATAAAAAATCACGCTCAGGAGTCAAATTTCCGACATTTCAGACATTTTAAAAACAGCAGGGGGGGTTTGGGCAAAATATGACCCATCGCCGTTTTCAGTAATTGGCATATTTCGGTATAAAAAATAGTAATTTGAAACTGAAAATAGGTGCAGAGAGTCAGAATTCGGATAAAAAATCACGCTCACGAGTCAAATTTCCGACATTTCAGACATTTTGGAAACTGCAGGGGGGTTTGGGCAAAATATGACCCATCGCCGTTTTCAGTAATTGACATATTTTCGGTATAAAAAGTCGTAATTTGAAACTGAAAATAGGTGCAGAGAGTCAGAATTCGGATAAAAAATCACGCTCTGGATTCAAATTTCCGACATTTCAGACATTTTGAAAACAGCAGGGGGGTTTGGGTAAAATATGACCAATCGCCGTTTACAGCAATTGGCATATTTTCGGTATGAAACGTTGTATTTTGAAACTGAAAATAGGAGCAGAGAGTCTCAATTCGGCTCAAAAATCACGCTCAGGAATCAAATTTCCGACATTTCAGACATTTTGAAAACTGCAGGGGGGTTTGGGCAAAATATGACCCATCGCCGTTTTCAGTAATTGGCATATTTTAGGTATAAAAAGTCGTAATTTGAAACTGAAATTAGGTGCAGAAAGTCAGAATTCGGCTCAAAAATCACGCTCAGGAGTCAAATTTCCGACATTTCAGACATTTTGAAAACTGCAGGGGGGTTTGAGCAAAATATGACCCATCGCTGTTTACAGTAATTGGCATATTTTCGGTATGAAACGTCGTAATTTGAAATTGAAAATAGGTGCAGAGAGTCAGAATTCGGCTCAAAAAGCATGCTCCGGAGGCAAATTTCCGACATTTCAGAAATTATAAAAACTGCAGGGGCGGGGGGGGTTTGGGCAAAATATGACCCATCGCCGTTTTCAGTAATTGGCATATTTTCGGTATGAAAGGACGTAATTTGAAACTGAAAATAGGTGGAGAGAGTCAGAATTCAGCTCAAAAATCACGCTCAGGAGTCAAATTTCCGACTTTTCAGACATTTTGAAAACTGCAGGGGGGTTTGGGCCAAATATGACCCATCGCCGTTTTCAGTAATTGGCATATTTTAGGTATAAAAAGTCGTAATTTGAAACTGAAAATAGGTGCAGAGAGTCAGAATTCGGATAAAAAATCACGCTCAGGAGTAAAATTTCCGACATTTCAGACATTTTGAAAACTGCAGGGGGGGTTTGGGCAAAATATGACCCATCGCCGTTTATAGTAATTGGCATATATTCGGTATGAAACGTCGTAATTTGAAACTGAAAATAGGTGCAGAGAGTCAGAATTCGGCTCAAAAATCATGCTCCGGAGGCAAATTTCCGACATTTCAGACATTATTAAAACTGCAGGGGGGGGAGGGGGGTTTGGGCAAAATATGACCCATCACCGTTTTCAGTAATTGGCATATTTTCGGTATGAAACGTCGTAATTTGAAACTGAAAATAGGTGGAGAGAGTCAGAATTCAGCTCAAAAATCACGCTCAGGAGTCAAATTTCCGACTTTTCAGACATTTTGAAAACTGCAGGGGGGTTTGGGCCAAATATGACCCATCGCCGTTTTCAGTAATTGGCATATTTTAGGTATAAAAAGTCGTAATTTGAAACTGAAAATAGGTGCAGAGAGTCAGAATTCGCATAAAAAATCACGCTCAGGAGTAAAATTTCCGACATTTCAGACATTTTTAAAACTGCAGGGGGGGTTTGGGCAAAATATGACCCATCGCCGTTTACAGTAATTGGCATATATTCGGTATGAAACGTCGTAATTTGAAACTGAAAATAGGTGCAGAGAGTCAGTTTTCGGCTCAAAAATCATGCTCCGGAGGCAAATTTCCGACATTTCAGACATTTTAAAAACTGCAGAGGGGGGGGGGGGCAAAATATGACCCATCGCCGTTTTCAGTAATTGGCATATTTTCGGTAAGAAACGTCGTAATTTGAAACTGAAAATAGGTGGAGAGAGTCAGAATTCAGCTCAAAAATCACGCTCAGGAGTCAAATTTCCGACTTTTCAGACATTTTGAAAACTGCAGGGGTGTTTGGGCAAAATATGACCCATCGCCGTTTTCAGTAATTGGCATATTTTCGGTATAAAAAGTCGTAATATGAAACTGAAAATATGTGCAGAGAGTCAGAATTCGGATAAAAAATCACGCTCAGGAGTCAAATTTCCGACATTTCAGACAATTTGAAAACTGCAGGGGGGTTTGGGAAAAATATGACCCATCGCCGTTTACAGTAATTGGCATATTTTCGGTATGAAACGTCGTAATTTGAAACTGAAAATAGGTGCAGAGAGTCAGAATTCGGCTCAAAAATCACGCTCAGGACTCAAATTTCCGACATTTCAGACATTTTGAAAACTGCAGGGGGGTTTTGGCAAAATATGACCCATCGCCGTTTTCAGTAATTGGCATATTTTCGGTATAAAAAGTCGTAATTTGAAACTAAAAATAGGTGCAGAGAGTCAGAATTCGGATAAAAAATCACGCTCAGGAGTCAAATTTCCGACATTTCAGACATTTTGAAAACTGCAGAGGAGTTTGGGCAAAATATGACCTATCGCCGTTTACAGGAATTGGAATATTTTCGCTATGAAACGTTGTATCTTGAAACTGAAAATTGGAGCAGAGAATCAGAATTCGGCTAAAAAATCACGCTCAGGAGTCAAATTTCCGACATTTCAGACATTTTAAAAACTGCAGGGGGGTTTGGGCAAAATATGACCCATTGCCGTTTACAATAATTGGCATATTTTCGGTATGAAACGTAGTAATTTGAAACTGAAAATAGGTGCAGAGAGTCAGAATTCGGCTCAAAAATCACGCTCAGGAGTCAAATTTCCGACATTTCAGACATTTAAAAAACAGCAGGGGTGTTTGGGCAAAATATGACCCATCGCCGTTTTCAGTAATTGGCATATTTTCGGTATAAAAATTCGTAATTTGAAACTGAAAATAGGTGCAGAGAGTCAGAATTCGGATAAAAAATCACGCTCAGGAGTCAAATTTCCGACATTTCAGACAATTTGAAAACTGCAGGGGGGTTTGGGAAAAATATGACCCATCGCCGTTTAGAGTAATTGGCATATTTTCGGTATGAAACTTCGTAATTTGAAACTGAAAATAGGTGCAGAGAGTCAGAATTCGGCTCAAAAATCACGCTCAGGACTCAAATTTCCGACATTTCAGACATTTTGAAAACTGCAGGGGGGTTTGGGCAAAATATGACCCATCGCCGTTTTCAGTAATTGGCATATTTTCGGTATAAAAAGTCGTAATTTGAAACTGAAAATAGGTGCAGAGAGTCAGAATTCGGATAGAAAATCACGCTCAGGAGTCAAATTTCCGACATTTCAGACATTTTGAAAACTGCAGAGGAGTTTGGGCAAAATATGACCTATCGCCGTTTACAGGAATTGGCATATTTTCGCTATGAAACGTTGTATTTTGAAACTGAAAATAGGAGCAGAGAGTCAGAATTCGGCTAAAAAATCACGCTCAGGAGTCAAATTTCCGACATTTCAGACATTTTAAAAACTGCAGGGGGGTTTGGGCAAAATATGACCCATTGACGTTTACAATAATTGCCATATTTTCGGTATGAAATTTCGTAATTTGAAACTGAAAATAGGTGCAGAGAGTCAGAATTCGGCTCAAAAATCACGCTCAGGAGTCAAATTTCCAACATTTGAGACATTTTAAAAACTGCAGGGGGGGTTTGGGCAAAATATGACCCATCGCTGTTTTCAGTAATTGGCATATTTTTGGTATAAAAAGTCGTAATTTGAAACTGAAAATAGGTGCAGAGTGTCAGAATTCGGATAAAAAATCACGCTCAGGAGTCAAATTTCCGACATTTCAGACATTTTGAAAACTGCAGGGGGGTTTGGGAAAAATATGACCCATCGCCGTTTACAGTAATTGGCATATTTTCGGTATGAAACGTAGTAATTTGAAACTGAAAATAGGTGCAGAGAGTCAGAATTCGGCTCAAAAATCACGCTCAGGAGTCAAATTTCCGACATTTCAGACATTTTAAAAACTGCAGGGGGGGTTTGGGCAAAATATGACCCATCGCCGTTTTCAGTAATTGCCATATTTCGGTATGAAACGTCGTAATTTCACACTGAAAATAGGTGCAGAGAGTCCGAATTCGGCTCAAAAATCACGCTCAAGAGTCAAATTTCCGACATTTCAGACATTTTGAAAACTGCAGGGGGGTTTGGGCAAAATATGACCCATCGCCGTTTTCAGTAATTGGCATATTTTCGGTATAAAAAGTCGTAATTTGAAACTGAAAATAGGTGCAGAGAGTCAGAATTCGGATAAAAAATCATGCTCAGGAGTCAAATTTTCGACATTTCAGACATTTTAAAAACTGCAGGGGGGCTTGGGCAAATTATGACCCATCGCCGTTTACAGTAATTGGCATATTTTCGGTATGAAACGTCGTAATTTGAAACTGAAAATAGATGCAGAGAGTCAGAATTCGGCTCCAAAATCACGCTCAGGAGTCAAATTTCCGACATTTCAGACATTTTGAAAACTGCAGGTGGGTTTGGGCAAAATATGAGCCATCGCCGTTTTCAGTAATTGGCATATTTTCGGTATAAAAAGTCGTAATTTGAAACTGAAAATAGGTGCAGAGAGTCAGAATTTGGCTCAAAAATCACGCTCAGGAGTCAAATTTCCGACATTTCAGACGTTTTAAAAACTGCAGGGGGGTTTGGGCAAAATATGACCCATCACAGTTTTCAGTAATTCGCATATTTTCGGTATGAAACTTCGTAATTTGAAACTGAAAATAGGTGCAGAGAGTCAGAATTCGGCTCAAAAATCACGCTCAGGAGTCAAATTTCGGACATTTCAGACATTTTGAAAACTGCAGGGGGGTTTAAGCAAAATATGACCCTGTGCCGTTTACAGTAATTGGCATATTTTCGGTATGAAACGTCGTAATTTGAAACTTAAAATAGATGCAGAGAGTCAGAATTCGGCTCAAAAATCACGCTCAGGAGAAAAAAATTCCGACATTTCAGACATTTTAAAAACTGCAGGGGGGTTTGTGCAAAATATGACCCATCGCCGTTTTCAGTAATTGGCATATTTTCGGTATGAAACTTCGTAATTTGAAACTGAAAATAGGTGCAGAGAGTCAGAATTCGGCTCAAAAATCACGCTCAGGACTCAAATTTCCGACATTTCAGACATTTTGAAAACTGCAGGGGGGTTTGGGCAAAATATGACCCATCGCCGTTTTCAGTAATTGGCATATTTTCGGTATAAAAAGTCGTAATTTGAAACTGAAAATAGGTGCAGAGAGTCAGAATTCGGATAGAAAATCACGCTCAGGAGTCAAATTTCCGACATTTCAGACATTTTGAAAACTGCAGAGGAGTTTGGGCAAAATATGACCTATCGCCGTTTACAGGAATTGGCATATTTTCGCTATGAAACGTTGTATTTTGAAACTGAAAATAGGAGCAGAGAGTCAGAATTCGGCTAAAAAATCACGCTCAGGAGTCAAATTTCCGACATTTCAGACATTTTAAAAACTGCAGGGGGGTTTGGGCAAAATATGACCCATTGACGTTTACAATAATTGCCATATTTTCGGTATGAAATTTCGTAATTTGAAACTGAAAATAGGTGCAGAGAGTCAGAATTCGGCTCAAAAATCACGCTCAGGAGTCAAATTTCCAACATTTGAGACATTTTAAAAACTGCAGGGGGGGTTTGGGCAAAATATGACCCATCGCTGTTTTCAGTAATTGGCATATTTTTGGTATAAAAAGTCGTAATTTGAAACTGAAAATAGGTGCAGAGTGTCAGAATTCGGATAAAAAATCACGCTCAGGAGTCAAATTTCCGACATTTCAGACATTTTGAAAACTGCAGGGGGGTTTGGGAAAAATATGACCCATCGCCGTTTACAGTAATTGGCATATTTTCGGTATGAAACGTAGTAATTTGAAACTGAAAATAGGTGCAGAGAGTCAGAATTCGGCTCAAAAATCACGCTCAGGAGTCAAATTTCCGACATTTCAGACATTTTAAAAACTGCAGGGGGGGTTTGGGCAAAATATGACCCATCGCCGTTTTCAGTAATTGCCATATTTCGGTATGAAACGTCGTAATTTCACACTGAAAATAGGTGCAGAGAGTCCGAATTCGGCTCAAAAATCACGCTCAAGAGTCAAATTTCCGACATTTCAGACATTTTGAAAACTGCAGGGGGGTTTGGGCAAAATATGACCCATCGCCGTTTTCAGTAATTGGCATATTTTCGGTATAAAAAGTCGTAATTTGAAACTGAAAATAGGTGCAGAGAGTCAGAATTCGGATAAAAAATCATGCTCAGGAGTCAAATTTTCGACATTTCAGACATTTTAAAAACTGCAGGGGGGCTTGGGCAAATTATGACCCATCGCCGTTTACAGTAATTGGCATATTTTCGGTATGAAACGTCGTAATTTGAAACTGAAAATAGATGCAGAGAGTCAGAATTCGGCTCCAAAATCACGCTCAGGAGTCAAATTTCCGACATTTCAGACATTTTGAAAACTGCAGGTGGGTTTGGGCAAAATATGAGCCATCGCCGTTTTCAGTAATTGGCATATTTTCGGTATAAAAAGTCGTAATTTGAAACTGAAAATAGGTGCAGAGAGTCAGAATTTGGCTCAAAAATCACGCTCAGGAGTCAAATTTCCGACATTTCAGACGTTTTAAAAACTGCAGGGGGGTTTGGGCAAAATATGACCCATCACAGTTTTCAGTAATTCGCATATTTTCGGTATGAAACTTCGTAATTTGAAACTGAAAATAGGTGCAGAGAGTCAGAATTCGGCTCAAAAATCACGCTCAGGAGTCAAATTTCGGACATTTCAGACATTTTGAAAACTGCAGGGGGGTTTAAGCAAAATATGACCCTGTGCCGTTTACAGTAATTGGCATATTTTCGGTATGAAACGTCGTAATTTGAAACTTAAAATAGATGCAGAGAGTCAGAATTCGGCTCAAAAATCACGCTCAGGAGAAAAAAATTCCGACATTTCAGACATTTTAAAAACTGCAGGGGGGTTTGTGCAAAATATGACCCATCGCCGTTTTCAGTAATTGGCATATTTTCGGTATGAAACTTCGTAATTTGAAACTGAAAAAAAGTGCAGAGAGTCAGAATGCGGCTCAAAAATCACGCTCAGGAGTCAAATTTCCGACATTTCAGACATTTTAAAAACTGCAGGGGGGTTTGGGCAAAATATGACCCATCGCCGTTTACAGTAATTGGCATATATTCGGTATGAAACGTCGTAATTTGAAACTGAAAATAGGTGCAGAGAGTCAGAATTCGGCTCAAAAATCATGCTCCGGACGCAAATTTCCGACATTTTAGACATTATAAAAACTGCGGGGGGTGGGGGGGTTTGGGCAAAATATGACCCACCGCCGTTTTCAGTAATTGGCATATTTTCGGTATGAAACGTCGTAATTTGAAACTGAAAATAGGTGGAGAGTCAGAATTCAGCTCAAAAATCACGCTCAGGAGTCAAATTTCCGACTTTTCAGACATTTTGAAAACTGCAGGGGGGTTTAGCCAAATATGACCCATCGCCGTTTTCAGTAATTGGCATATTTTCTGTATAAAAAGTCGTAATTTGAAACTGAAAATAGGTGCAGAGAGTCAGTATTCGGATAAAAAATCACGCTCAGGAGTCAAATTTCCGACATTTCAGACAATTTGAAAACTGCAGGGGGGTTTGGGAAAAAAATGACCCATCGCCGTTGACAGTAATTGGCATATTTTCGGTATGAAACGTCGTAATTTGAAACTGAAAATAGGTGCAGAGAGTCAGAATTCGGATAAAAAATCACGCTCAGGATTCAAATTTCCGACATTTCAGACATTTTGAAAACTGCAGGGGGGTTTGGGCAAAATATGACCCATCGCCGTTTTCAGTAATTCGCATATTTTCGGTATAAAAAGTCGTAATTTGAAACTGAAAATAGGTGCAGAGAGTCAGATTCCGGATAAAAAATCACGCTCAGGAGTAAAATTTCCGACATTTCAGACATTTTTAAAACTGCAGGGGGGGTTTGGGCAAAATATGACCCATCGCCGTTTACAGTAATTGGCATATATTCGGTATGAAACGTCGTAATTTGAAACTGAAAATAGGTGCAGAGAGTCAGAATTCGGCTCAAAAATCATGCTCCGGAAGCAAATTTCCGACATTTCAGACATTTTAAAAACTGCAGGGGGGGGGGGGGGGGCAAAATATGACCCATCGCCGTTTTCAGTAATTGGCATATTTTCGGTATGAAACGTCGTAATTTGAAACTGAAAATAGGTGGAGAAAGTCAGAATTCAGCTCAAAAATCCCGCTCAGGAGTCAAATTTCCGACTTTTCAGACATTTTGAAAACTGCAGGGGTGTTTGGGCAAAATATGACCCATCGCCGTTTTCAGTAATTGGCATATTTTCGGTATAAAAAGTCGTAATTTGAAACTGAAAATAGGTGCAGAGAGTCAGAATTCGGATAAAAAATCACGCTCAGGAGTCAAATTTCCGACATTTCAGACATTTTGAAAACTGCAGAGGAGTTTGGGCAAAATATGACCTATCGCCGTTTACAGGAATTGGCATATTTTCGCTATGAAACGTTGTATTTTGAAACTGAAAATAGGAGCAGAGAGTCAGAATTCGGCTAAAAAATCACGCTCAGGAGTCAAATTTCCGACATTTCAGACATTTTAAAAACTGCAGGGGGGTTTGGGCAAAACTATGACCCATTGACGTTTACAATAATTGGCATATTTTCGGTATGAAACTTCGTAATTTGAAACTGAAAATAGGTGCAGAGAGTCAGAATTCGGCTCAAAAATCACGCTCAGGAGTCAAATTTCCAACATTTGAGACATTTTAAAAACTGCAGGGGGGGGTTTGGGCAAAATATGACCCATCGCCGTTTTCAGTAATTGGCATATTTTTGGTATAAAAAGTCGTAATTTGAAACTGAAAATAGGTGCAGAGTGTCAGAATTCGGATAAAAAATCACGCTCAGGAGTCAAATTTCCGACATTTCAGACATTTTGAAAACTGCAGGGGGGTTTGGGAAAAATATGACCCATCGCCCTTTACAGTAATTGGCATATTTTCGGTATGAAACGTAGTAATTTGAAACTGAAAATAGGTGCAGAGAGTCAGAATTCGGCTCAAAAATCACGCTCATGAGTCAAATTTCCGACATTTCAGACATTTTAAAAACTGCAGGGGGGGTTTGGGCAAAATATGACCCATCGCCGTTTTCAGTAATTGGCATATTTCGGTATGAAACGTCGTAATTTCACACTGAAAATAGGTGCAGAGAGTCAGAATTCGGCTCAAAAATCACGCTCAAGAGTCAAATTTCCGACATTTCAGACATTTTGAAAACTGCAGGGGGGTTTGGGCAAAATATGACCCATCGCCGTTTTCAGTAATTGGCATATTTTCGGTATAAAAAGTCGTAATTTGAAACTGAAAATAGGTGCAGAGAGTCAGAATTCGGATAAAAAATCACGCTCAGGAGTCAAATTTCCGACATTTCAGACATTTTGAAAACTGCAGGTGGGTTTGGGCAAAATATGACCCATCGCCGTTTTCAGTAATTGGCATATTTTCCGTATAAAAAGTCGTAATTTGAAACTTAAAATAGGTGCAGAGAGTCAGAATTCGGATAAAAAATCATGCTCAGGAGTCAAATTTTCGACATTTCAGACATTTTGAAAACTGCAGAGGGGTTTGGGCAAAATATGACCTATCGATGTTTTCAGTAATTGGTATATTTTCGGTATGAAACGTCGTATTTTGAAACTGAAAATAGGTGCAGAGAGTCAGAATTTGGCTCAAAAATCACGCTCAGGAGTCAAATTTCCGACATTTCAGACATTTTAAAAACTGCAGGGGGGTTTGGGCAAAATATGACCCATCACAGTTTTCAGTAATTCGCATATTTTCGGTATGAAACGTCGTAATTTGAAACTGAAAATAGGTGCAGAGAGTCAGAATTCGGCTCAAAAATCACGCTCAGGAGTCAAATTTCCGACATTTCAGACATTTTGAAAACTGCAGGGGGGTTTAAGCAAAATATGACCCTGCGCCGTTTACAGTAATTGGCATATTTTCGGTATGAAACGTCGTAATTTGAAACTGAAAATAGATGCAGAGAGTCAGAATTCGGCTCAAAATACACGCTCAGGAGAAAAAAATTCCGACATTTCAGACATTTTAAAAACTGCAGGGGGGTTTGTGCAAAATATGACCCATCGCGGTTTTCAGTAATTGGCAGATTTTCGGTATGAAACGTCGTAATTTGAAACTGAAAATAAGTGCAGAGAGTCAGAATGCGGCTCAAAAATCACGCTCAGGAGTCAAATTTCCGACATTTCAGACATTTTAAAAACTGCAGGGGGGTTTGGGCAAAATATGACCCATCGCCGTTTACAGTAATTGGCATATTTTTGGTATGAAACGTCGTAATTTGAAACTGCAAATAGGTGCAGAGAGTCAGAATTTTGCTCAAACATCACGCTCAGGAGTCAATCTTCCGACATTTCAGACATTTTAAAAACTGCAGGGGGATTTGGGCAAAATATGACCCATCGATGTTTTCAGTTACTGGCATATTTTCGGTATGAAACTTCGTAATTTGAAACTGAAAATAGGTGCAGAGAGTCAGAATTCGGCTCAAAAATCACACTCAGGAGTCAAATTTCCGACATTTCCGACATTTTGAAAACTGCAGGGGGGTTTTGGCAAAATATGACCCATAGCTGTTTACAGTAATTGGCTTATTTTCGGTATGAAACGTCGTAATTTGAAACTGAAAATAGGTGCAGAGTCAGAATTCGGCTCAAAAATCACGCTCAGGAGTTAAATTTCCGACATTTCAGACATTTTAAAAACTGAAGGGGGGTTTGGGCAAAATATGACCCATCGCCGTTTTCAGTAATTGGCATATTTTCGGTATGAAACGTCGTAATTTGAAACTGAAAATAGGTGCAGAGAGTCAGAATTCGGCTCAAAAATCATGCTCCGGAGGCAAATTTCCGACATTTCAGACATTATAAAAACTGCAGGGGGGGGAGGGGGGTTTGGGCAAAATATGACCCATCGCCGTTTTCAGTAATTGGCATATTTTCGGTATGAAACGTCGTAATTTGAAACTGAAAATAGGTGGAGAGAGTCAGAATTCAGCTCAAAAATCACGCTCAGGAGTCAAATTTCCGACTTTTCAGACATTTTGAAAACTGCAAGGGGGTTTGGGCCAAATATGACCCATCGCCGTTTTCAGTAATTGGCATATTTTCGGTATGAAACGTCGTAATTTGAAACTGAAAATAGGTGCAGAGAGTCAGAATTCGGATAAAAAATCACGCTCAGGATTCAAATTTCCGACATTTCAGACATTTTGAAAACTGCAGGGGGGTTTGGGCAAAATATGACCCATCGCCGTTTTCATTAATTCGCATATTTTCGGTATAGAAAGTCGTAATTTGAAACTGAAAATTGGTGCAGAGAGTCAGAATTCGGATAAAAAATCACGCTCAGGAGTAAAAATTCCGACATTTCAGACATTTTTAAAACTGGAGGGGGGGTTTGGGCAAAATATGACCCATCGCCGTTTTCAGTAATTGGCATATTTTCGGTATGAAACGTCGTAATTTGAAACTGAAAATAGGTGGAAAGAGTCAGAATTCAGCTCAAAAATCACGCTCAGGAGTCAAATTTCCGACTTTTCAGACATTTTGAAAACTGCAGGGGTGTTTGGGCTAAATATGACCCATCGCCGTTTTCAGTAATTGGCATATTTTCGGTATAAAAAGTCGTAATTTGAAACTGAAAATAGGTGCAGAGAGTCAGAATTCGGATAAAAAATCACGCTCAGGAGTCAAATTTCCGACATTTCAGACAATTTGAAAACTGCAGGGGGGTTTGGGAAAAATATGACCCATCGCCGTTTACAGTAATTGGCATATTTTCGGTATGAAACGTCGTAATTTGAAACTGAAAATAGGTGCAGAGAGTCAGAATTCGGCTCAAAAATCACGCTCAGGACTCAAATTTCCGACATTTCAGACATTTTGAAAACTGCAGGGGGGTTTGGGCAAAATATGACCCATCGCCGTTTTCAGTAATTGGCATATTTTCGGTATGAAACGTTGTATTTTGAAACTGAAAATAGGAGCAGAGAGTCAGAATTCGGCTAAAAAATCACGCTCAGGAGTCAAATTTCCGACATTTCAGACATTTTAAAAACTGCAGGGGGGTTTGGGCAAAATATGACCCATTGCCGTTTACAATAATTGGCATATTTTCGGTATGAAACGTAGTAATTTGAAACTGAAAATAGGTGCAGAGAGTCAGAATTCGGCTCAAAAATCACGCTCAGGAGTCAAATTTCCGACATTTCAGACATTTTAAAAACTGCAGGGGGGTTTGGGCAAAACTATGACCCATTGACGTTTACAATAATTGGCATATTTTCGGTATGAAACTTCGTAATTTGAAACTGAAAATAGGTGCAGAGAGTCAGAATTCGGCTCAAAAATCACGCTCAGGAGTCAAATTTCCAACATTTGAGACATTTTAAAAACTGCAGGGGGGGGGGGGGTTTGGGCAAAATATGACCCATCGCCGTTTTCAGTAATTGGCATATTTTTGGTATAAAAAGTCGTAATTTGAAACTGAAAATAGGTGCAGAGTGTCAGAATTCGGATAAAAAATCACGCTCAGGAGTCAAATTTCCGACATTTCAGACATTTTGAAAACTGCAGGGGGGTTTGGAAAAAATATGACCCATCGCCCTTTACAGTAATTGGCATATTTTCGGTATGAAACGCAGTAATTTGAAACTGAAAATAGGTGCAGAGAGTCAGAATTCGGCTCAAAAATCACGCTCATGAGTCAAATTTCCGACATTTCAGACATTTTAAAAACTGCAGGGGGGGTTTGGGCAAAATATGACCCATCGCCGTTTTCAGTAATTGGCATATTTCGGTATGAAACGTCGTAATTTCACACTGAAAATAGGTGCAGAGAGTCAGAATTCGGCTCAAAAATCACGCTCAAGAGTCAAATTTCCGACATTTCAGACATTTTGAAAACTGCAGGGGGGTTTGGGCAAAATATGACCCATCGCCGTTTTCAGTAATTGGCATATTTTTGGTATAAAAAGTCGTAATTTGAAACTGAAAATAGGTGCAGAGAGTCAGAATTCGGATAAAAAATCATTCTCAGGAGTCAAATTTTCGACATTTCAGACATTTTAAAAACTGCAGGGGGGCTTGGTCAAATTATGACCCATCGCCGTTTACAGTAATTGGCATATTTTCGGTATGAAACGTCGTAATTTGAAACTGAAAATAGATGCAGAGAGTCAGAATTCGGCTCAAAAATCACGCTCAGGAGTCAAATTTCCGACATTTCCGACATTTTGAAAACTGCAGGTGGGTTTGGGCAAAATATGACCCATCGCCGTTTTCAGTAATTGGCATATTTTCCGTATAAAAAGTCGTAATTTGAAACTTAAAATAGGTGCAGAGAGTCAGAATTCGGATAAAAAATCATGCTCAGGAGTCAAATTTTCGACATTTCAGACATTTTGAAAACTGCAGAGGGGTTTGGGCAAAATATGACCTATCGATGTTTTCAGTAATTGGTATATTTTCGGTATGAAACGTCGTATTTTGAAACTGAAAATAGGTGCAGAGAGTCAGAATTTGGCTCAAAAATCACGCTCAGGAGTCAAATTTCCGACATTTCAGACATTTTAAAAACTGCAGGGGGGTTTGGGCAAAATATGACCCATCACAGTTTTCAGTAATTCGCATATTTTCGGTATGAAACGTCGTAATTTGAAACTGAAAATAGGTGCAGAGAGTCAGAATTCGGCTCAAAAATCACGCTCAGGAGTCAAATTTCCGACATTTCAGACATTTTGAAAACTGCAGTGGGGTTTAAGCAAAATATGACCCTGCGCCGTTTACAGTAATTGGCATATTTTCGGTATGAAACGTCGTAATTTGAAACTGAAAATAGATGCAGAGAGTCAGAATTCGGCTCAAAATACACGCTCAGGAGAAAAAAATTCCGACATTTCAGACATTTTAAAAACTGCAGGGGGGTTTGTGCAAAATATGACCCATCGCGGTTTTCAGTAATTGGCATATTTTCGGTATGAAACGTCGTAATTTGAAACTGAAAATAAGTGCAGAGAGTCAGAATGCGGCTCAAAAATCACGCTCAGGAGTCAAATTTCCGACATTTCAGACATTTTAAAAACTGCAGGGGGGTTTGGGCAAAATATGACCCATCGCCGTTTACAGTAATTGGCATATTTTTGGTATGAAACGTCGTAATTTGAAACTGCAAATAGGTGCAGAGAGTCAGAATTTTGCTCAAACATCACGCTCAGGAGTCAATCTTCCGACATTTCAGACAATTTAAAAACTGCAGGGGGATTTGGGCAAAATATGACCCATCGATGTTTTCAGTTACTGGCATATTTTCGGTATGAAACTTCGTAATTTGAAACTGAAAATAGGTGCAGAGAGTCAGAATTCGGCTCAAAAATCACACTCAGGAGTCAAATTTCCGACATTTCCGACATTTTGAAAACTGCAGGGGGGTTTTGGCAAAATATGACCCATAGCTGTTTACAGTAATTGGCTTATTTTCGGTATGAAACGTCGTAATTTGAAACTGAAAATAGGTGCAGAGTCAGAATTCGGCTCAAAAATCACGCTCAGGAGTTAAATTTCCGACATTTCAGACATTTTAAAAACTGAAGGGGGGTTTGGGCAAAATATGACCCATCGCCGTTTTCAGTAATTGGCATATTTTCGGTATGAAACGTCGTAATTTGAAACTGAAAATAGGTGCAGAGAGTCAGAATTCGGCTCAAAAATCATGCTCCGGAGGCAAATTTCCGACATTTCAGACATTATAAAAACTGCAGGGGGGGGAGGGGGGTTTGGGCAAAATATGACCCATCGCCGTTTTCAGTAATTGGCATATTTTCGGTATGAAACGTCGTAATTTGAAACTGAAAATAGGTGGAGAGAGTCAGAATTCAGCTCAAAAATCACGCTCAGGAGTCAAATTTCCGACTTTTCAGACATTTTGAAAACTGCAAGGGGGTTTGGGCCAAATATGACCCATCGCCGTTTTCAGTAATTGGCATATTTTCGGTATGAAACGTCGTAATTTGAAACTGAAAATAGGTGCAGAGAGTCAGAATTCGGATAAAAAATCACGCTCAGGATTCAAATTTCCGACATTTCAGACATTTTGAAAACTGCAGGGGGGTTTGGGCAAAATATGACCCATCGCCGTTTTCATTAATTCGCATATTTTCGGTATAGAAAGTCGTAATTTGAAACTGAAAATTGGTGCAGAGAGTCAGAATTCTGATAAAAAATCACGCTCAGGAGTAAAAATTCCGACATTTCAGACATTTTTAAAACTGGAGGGGGGGTTTGGGCAAAATATGACCCATCGCCGTTAACAGTAATTGGCATATATTCGGTATGAAACGTCGTAATTTGAAACTGAAAATAGGTGCAGAGAGTCAGAATTCGGCTCAAAAATCATGCTCCGGAGGCAAATTTCCGACATTTCAGACATTTTAAAAACTGCAGGGGGGGGGGGTTTGGGCAAAATATGACCCATCGCCGTTTTCAGTAATTGGCATATTTTCGGTATGAAACGTCGTAATTTGAAACTGAAAATAGGTGGAAAGAGTCAGAATTCAGCTCAAAAATCACGCTCAGGAGTCAAATTTCCGACTTTTCAGACATTTTGAAAACTGCAGGGGTGTTTGGGCTAAATATGACCCATCGCCGTTTTCAGTAATTGGCATATTTTCGGTATAAAAAGTCGTAATTTGAAACTGAAAATAGGTGCAGAGAGTCAGAATTCGGATAAAAAATCACGCTCAGGAGTCAAATTTCCGACATTTCAGACAATTTGAAAACTGCAGGGGGGTTTGGGAAAAATATGACCCATCGCCGTTTACAGTAATTGGCATATTTTCGGTATGAAACGTCGTAATTTGAAACTGAAAATAGGTGCAGAGAGTCAGACTTCGGCTCAAAAATCACGCTCAGGACTCAAATTTCCGACATTTCAGACATTTTGAAAACTGCAGGGGGGTTTGGGCAAAATATGACCCATCGCCGTTTTCAGTAATTGGCATATTTTCGGTATGAAACGTTGTATTTTGAAACTGAAAATAGGAGCAGAGAGTCAGAATTCGGCTAAAAAATCACGCTCAGGAGTCAAATTTCCGACATTTCAGACATTTTAAAAACTGCAGGGGGGTTTGGGCAAAATATGACCCATTGCCGTTTACAATAATTGGCATATTTTCGGTATGAAACGTAGTAATTTGAAACTGAAAATAGGTGCAGAGAGTCAGAATTCGGCTCAAAAATCACGCTCAGGAGTCAAATTTCCGACATTTCAGACATTTTAAAAACAGCAGGGGGGGTTTGGGCAAAATATGACCCATCGCCGTTTTCAGTAATTGGCATATTTCGGTATAAAAAATAGTAATTTGAAACTGAAAATAGGTGCAGAGTGTCAGTATTCGGATAAAAAATCACGCTCTGGATTCAAATTTCCGACATTTCAGACATTTTGAAAACAGCAGGGGGGTTTGGGTAAAATATGACCAATCGCCGTTTACAGCAATTGGCATATTTTCGGTATGAAACGTTGTATTTTGAAACTGAAAATAGGAGCAGAGAGTCTCAATTCGGCTCAAAAATCACGCTCAGGAATCAAATTTCCGACATTTCAGACATTTTGAAAACTGCAGGGGGGTTTGGGCAAAATATGACCCATCGCTGTTTTCAGTAATTGTCATATTTTAGGTATAAAAAGTCGTAATTTGAAACTGAAATTAGGTGCAGAAAGTCAGAATTCGGCTCAAAAATCACGCTCAGGAGTCAAATTTCCGACATTTCAGACATTTTGAAAACTGCAGGGGGGTTTGAGCAAAATATGACCCATCGCTGTTTACAGTAATTGGCATATTTTCGGTATGAAACGTCGTAATTTGAAACTGAAAATAGGTGCAGAGAGTCAGAATTCGGCTCAAAAAGCATGCTCCGGAGGCAAATTTCCGACATTTCAGAAATTATAAAAACTGCAGGGGGGGGGGTTGGGCAAAATATGACCCATCGCCGTTTTCAGTAATTGGCATATTTTCGGTATGAAACGATGTAATTTGAAACTGAAAATAGGTGGAGAGAGTCAGAATTCAGCTCAAAAATCACGCTCAGGAGTCAAATTTCCGACTTTTCAGACATTTTGAAAACTGCAGGGGTGTTTGGGCTAAATATGACCCATCGCCGTTTTCAGTAATTGGCATATTTTCGGTATAAAAAGTCGTAATTTGAAACTGAAAATAGGTGCAGAGAGTCAGAATTCGGATAAAAAATCACGCTCAGGAGTCAAATTTCCGACATTTCAGACAATTTGAAAACTGCAGGGGGGTTTGGGAAAAATATGACCCATCGCCGTTTACAGTAATTGGCATATTTTCGGTATGAAACGTCGTAATTTGAAACTGAAAATAGGTGCAGAGAGTCAGAATTCGGCTCAAAAATCACGCTCAGGACTCAAATTTCCGACATTTCAGACATTTTGAAAACTGCAGGGGGGTTTGGGCAAAATATGACCCATCGCCGTTTTCAGTAATTGGCATATTTTCGGTATGAAACGTTGTATTTTGAAACTGAAAATAGGAGCAGAGAGTCAGAATTCGGCTAAAAAATCACGCTCAGGAGTCAAATTTCCGACATTTCAGACATTTTAAAAACTGCAGGGGGGTTTGGGCAAAATATGACCCATTGCCGTTTACAATAATTGGCATATTTTCGGTATGAAACGTAGTAATTTGAAACTGAAAATAGGTGCAGAGAGTCAGAATTCGGCTCAAAAATCACGCTCAGGAGTCAAATTTCCGACATTTCAGACATTTTAAAAACTGCAGGGGGGGTTTGGGCAAAATATGACCCATCGCCGTTTTCAGTAATTGGCATATTTCGGTATAAAAAATAGTAATTTGAAACTGAAAATAGGTGCAGAGTGTCAGAATTCGGATAAAAAATCACGCTCTGGATTCAAATTTCCGACATTTCAGACATTTTGAAAACAGCAGGGGGGTTTGGGTAAAATATGACCAATCGCCGTTTACAGCAATTGGCATATTTTCGGTATGAAACGTTGTATTTTGAAACTGAAAATAGGAGCAGAGAGTCTCAATTCGGCTCAAAAATCACGCTCAGGAATCAAATTTCCGACATTTCAGACATTTTGAAAACTGCAGGGGGGTTTGGGCAAAATATGACCCATCGCCGTTTTCAGTAATTGGCATATTTTAGGTATAAAAAGTCGTAATTTGAAACTGAAATTAGGTGCAGAAAGTCAGAATTCGGCTCAAAAATCACGCTCAGGAGTCAAATTTCCGACATTTCAGACATTTTGAAAACTGCAGGGGGGTTTGAGCAAAATATGACCCATCGCTGTTTACAGTAATTGGCATATTTTCGGTATGAAACGTCGTAATTTGAAACTGAAAATAGGTGCAGAGAGTCAGAATTCGGCTCAAAAAGCATGCTCCGGAGGCAAATTTCCGACATTTCAGAAATTATAAAAACTGCAGGGGGGGTGGGTTGGGCAAAATATGACCCATCGCCGTTTTCAGTAATTGGCATATTTTCGGTATGAAACGACGTAATTTGAAACTGAAAATAGGTGGAGAGAGTCAGAATTCAGCTCAAAAATCACGCTCAGGAGTCAAATTTCCGACTTTTCAGACATTTTGAAAACTGCAGGGGGGTTTGGGCCAAATATGACCCATCGCCGTTTTCAGTAATTGGCATATTTTAGGTATACAAAGTCGTAATTTGAAACTGAAAATAGGTGCAGAGAGTCAGAATTCGGATAAAAAATCACGCTCAGGAGTAAAATTTCCGACATTTCAGACATTTTGAAAACTGCAGGGGGGGTTTGGGCAAAATATTACCCATCGCCGTTTACAGTAATTGGCATATATTCGGTATGAAACGTCGTAATTTGAAACTGAAAATAGGTGCAGAGAGTCAGAATTCGGCTCAAAAATCATGCTCCGGAGGCAAATTTCCGACATTTCAGACATTATAAAAACTGCAGGGGGGGGGGGAGGGGGGTTTGGGCAAAATATGACCCATCACCGTTTTCAGTAATTGGCATATTTTCGGTATGAAACGTCGTAATTCGAAACTGAAAATAGGTGGAGAGAGTCAGAATTCAGCTCAAAAATCACGCTCAGGAGTCAAATTTTCGACTTTTCAGACATTTTGAAAACTGCAGGGGGGTTTGGGCAAAATATGACCCATCGCCGTTTTCAGTAATTGTCATATTTTAGGTATAAAAAGTCGTAATTTGAAACTGAAATTAGGTGCAGAAAGTCAGAATTCGGCTCAAAAATCACGCTCAGGAGTCAAATTTCCGACATTTCAGACATTTTGAAAACTGCAGGGGGGTTTGAGCAAAATATGACCCATCGCTGTTTACAGTAATTGGCATATTTTCGGTATGAAACGTCGTAATTTGAAACTGAAAATAGGTGCAGAGAGTCAGAATTCGGCTCAAAAAGCATGCTCCGGAGGCAAATTTCCGACATTTCAGAAATTATAAAAACTGCAGGGGGGGGGGTTGGGCAAAATATGACCCATCGCCGTTTTCAGTAATTGGCATATTTTCGGTATGAAACGATGTAATTTGAAACTGAAAATAGGTGGAGAGAGTCAGAATTCAGCTCAAAAATCACGCTCAGGAGTCAAATTTCCGACTTTTCAGACATTTTGAAAACTGCAGGGGTGTTTGGGCTAAATATGACCCATCGCCGTTTTCAGTAATTGGCATATTTTCGGTATAAAAAGTCGTAATTTGAAACTGAAAATAGGTGCAGAGAGTCAGAATTCGGATAAAAAATCACGCTCAGGAGTCAAATTTCCGACATTTCAGACAATTTGAAAACTGCAGGGGGGTTTGGGAAAAATATGACCCATCGCCGTTTACAGTAATTGGCATATTTTCGGTATGAAACGTCGTAATTTGAAACTGAAAATAGGTGCAGAGAGTCAGAATTCGGCTCAAAAATCACGCTCAGGACTCAAATTTCCGACATTTCAGACATTTTGAAAACTGCAGGGGGGTTTGGGCAAAATATGACCCATCGCCGTTTTCAGTAATTGGCATATTTTCGGTATGAAACGTTGTATTTTGAAACTGAAAATAGGAGCAGAGAGTCAGAATTCGGCTAAAAAATCACGCTCAGGAGTCAAATTTCCGACATTTCAGACATTTTAAAAACTGCAGGGGGGTTTGGGCAAAATATGACCCATTGCCGTTTACAATAATTGGCATATTTTCGGTATGAAACGTAGTAATTTGAAACTGAAAATAGGTGCAGAGAGTCAGAATTCGGCTCAAAAATCACGCTCAGGAGTCAAATTTCCGACATTTCAGACATTTTAAAAACTGCAGGGGGGGTTTGGGCAAAATATGACCCATCGCCGTTTTCAGTAATTGGCATATTTCGGTATAAAAAATAGTAATTTGAAACTGAAAATAGGTGCAGAGTGTCAGAATTCGGATAAAAAATCACGCTCTGGATTCAAATTTCCGACATTTCAGACATTTTGAAAACAGCAGGGGGGTTTGGGTAAAATATGACCAATCGCCGTTTACAGCAATTGGCATATTTTCGGTATGAAACGTTGTATTTTGAAACTGAAAATAGGAGCAGAGAGTCTCAATTCGGCTCAAAAATCACGCTCAGGAATCAAATTTCCGACATTTCAGACATTTTGAAAACTGCAGGGGGGTTTGGGCAAAATATGACCCATCGCCGTTTTCAGTAATTGGCATATTTTAGGTATAAAAAGTCGTAATTTGAAACTGAAATTAGGTGCAGAAAGTCAGAATTCGGCTCAAAAATCACGCTCAGGAGTCAAATTTCCGACATTTCAGACATTTTGAAAACTGCAGGGGGGTTTGAGCAAAATATGACCCATCGCTGTTTACAGTAATTGGCATATTTTCGGTATGAAACGTCGTAATTTGAAACTGAAAATAGGTGCAGAGAGTCAGAATTCGGCTCAAAAAGCATGCTCCGGAGGCAAATTTCCGACATTTCAGAAATTATAAAAACTGCAGGGGGGGTGGGTTGGGCAAAATATGACCCATCGCCGTTTTCAGTAATTGGCATATTTTCGGTATGAAACGACGTAATTTGAAACTGAAAATAGGTGGAGAGAGTCAGAATTCAGCTCAAAAATCACGCTCAGGAGTCAAATTTCCGACTTTTCAGACATTTTGAAAACTGCAGGGGGGTTTGGGCCAAATATGACCCATCGCCGTTTTCAGTAATTGGCATATTTTAGGTATACAAAGTCGTAATTTGAAACTGAAAATAGGTGCAGAGAGTCAGAATTCGGATAAAAAATCACGCTCAGGAGTAAAATTTCCGACATTTCAGACATTTTGAAAACTGCAGGGGGGGTTTGGGCAAAATATTACCCATCGCCGTTTACAGTAATTGGCATATATTCGGTATGAAACGTCGTAATTTGAAACTGAAAATAGGTGCAGAGAGTCAGAATTCGGCTCAAAAATCATGCTCCGGAGGCAAATTTCCGACATTTCAGACATTATAAAAACTGCAGGGGGGGGGGAGGGGGGTTTGGGCAAAATATGACCCATCACCGTTTTCAGTAATTGGCATATTTTCGGTATGAAACGTCGTAATTCGAAACTGAAAATAGGTGGAGAGAGTCAGAATTCAGCTCAAAAATCACGCTCAGGAGTCAAATTTTCGACTTTTCAGACATTTTGAAAACTGCAGGGGGCTTTGGGCCAAATATGACCCATCGCCGTTTTCAGTAATTGGCATATTTTAGGTATAAAAAGTCGTAATTTGAAACTGAAAATAGGTGCAGAGAGTCAGAATTCGCATAAAAAATCACGCTCAGGAGTAAAATTTCCGACATTTGAGACATTTTGAAAACTGCAGGGGGGGTTTGGGCAAAATATGACCCATCGCCGTTTACAGTAATTGGCATATATTCGGTATGAAACGTCGTAATTTGAAACTGAAAATAGGTGCAGAGAGTCAGAATTCGGCTCAAAAATCATGCTCCGGAGGCAAATTTCCGACATTTCAGACATTATAAAAACTGCAGGGGGGGGAGGGGGGTTTGGGCAAAATATGACCCATCTCCGTTTTCAGTAATTGGCATATTTTCGGTATGAAACGTCGTAATTTGAAACTGAAAATAGGTGGAGAGAGTCAGAATTCAGCTCAAAAATCACGCTCAGGAGTCAAATTTCCGACTTTTCAGACATTTTGAAAACTGCAGGGGGGTTTGGGCCAAATATGACCCATCGCCGTTTTCAGTAATTCGCATATTTTCGGTATAGAAAGTCGTAATTTGAAACTGAAAATTGGTGCAGAGAGTCAGAATTCGGATAAAAAATCACGCTCAGGAGTAAAATTTCCGACATTTCAGACATTTTTAAAACTGCAGGGGGGGTTTGGGCAAAATATGACCCATCGCCGTTTACAGTAATTGGCATATATTCGGTATGAAACGTCGTAATTTGAAACTGAAAATAGGTGCAGAGAGTCAGAATTCGGCTCAAAAATCATGCTCCGGAGGCAAATTTCCGACATTTCAGACATTTTAAAAACTGCAGAGGGGGGGGGGCAAAATATGACCCATCGCCGTTTTCAGTAATTGGCATATTTTCGGTATGAAACGTCGTAATTTGAAACTGAAAATAGGTGGAGAGAGTCAGAATTCAGCTCAAAAAACACGCTCAGGAGTCAAATTTCCGACTTTTCAGACATTTTGAAAACTGCAGGGGTGTTTGGGCAAAATATGACCCATCGCCGTTTTCAGTAATTGGCATATTTTCGGTATAAAAAGTCGTAATTTGAAACTGAAAATAGGTTCAGAGAGTCAGAATTCGGATAAAAAATCACGCTCAGGAGTCAAATTTCCGACATTTCAGACAATTTGAAAACTGCAGGGGGGTTTGGGAAAAATATGACCCATTGCCGTTTACAGTAATTGGCATATTTTCGGTATGAAACGTCGTAATTTGAAACTGAAAATAGGTGCAGAGAGTCAGAATTCTGCTCAAAAATCACGCTCAGGACTCAAATTTCCGACATTTCAGACATTTTGAAAACTGCAGGGGGGTTTTGGCAAAATATGACCCATCGCCGTTTTCAGTAATTGGCATATTTTCGGTATAAAAAGTCGTAATTTGAAACTGAAAATAGGTGCAGAGAGTCAGAATTCGGATAAAAAATCACGCTCAGGAGTCAAATTTCCGACATTTCAGACATTTTGAAAACTGCAGAGGAGTTTGGGCAAAATATGACCTATCGCCGTTTACAGGAATTGGCATATTTTCGCTATGAAACGTTGTATCTTGAAACTGAAAATAGGAGCAGAGAATCAGAATTCGGCTAAAAAATCACGCTCAGGAGTCAAATTTCCGACATTTCAGACATTTTAAAAACTGCAGGGGGGTTTGGGCAAAATATGACCCATTGCCGTTTACAATAATTGGCATATTTTCGGTATGAAACGTAGTAATTTGAAACTGAAAATAGGTGCAGAGAGTCAGAATTCGGCTCAAAAATCACGCTCAGGAGTCAAATTTCCGACATTTCAGACATTTCAAAAACAGCAGGGGGGGTTTGGGCAAAATATGACCCATCGCCGTTTTCAGTAATTGGCATATTTCGGTATGAAACGTCGTAATTTCAAACTGAAAATAGGTGCAGAGAGTCAGAATTCAGCTCAAAAATCACGCTCAAGAGTCAAATTTCCGACATTTCAGACATTTTGAAAACTGCAGGGGGGTTTGGGCAAAATATGACCCATCACCGTTTTCAGTAATTGGCATATTTTCGGTATAAAAAATCGTAATTTGAAACTGAAAATAGGTGCAGAGAGTCAGAATTCGGATAAAAAATCACGCTCACGAGTCAAATTTCCGACATTTCAGACATTTTGGAAACTGCAGGGGGGTTTGGGCAAAATATGACCCATCGCCGTTTTCAGTAATTGAAATATTTTCGGTATAAAAAGTCGTAATTTGAAACTGAAAATAGGTGCAGAGAGTCAGAATTCGGATAAAAAATCACGCTCTGGATTCAAATTTCCGACATTTCAGACATTTTGAAAACTGCAGGGGGGTTTGGGTAAAATATGACCAATCGCCGTTTACAGCAATTGGCATATTTTCGGTATGAAACGTTGTATTTTGAAACTGAAAATAGGAGCAGAGAGTCTCAATTCGGCTCAAAAATCACGCTCAGGAATAAAATTTCTGACATTTCAGACATTTTGAAAACAGCAGGGGGGTTTGGGCAAAATATGACCCATCGCCGTTTACAGTAATTGGAATATTTTCGGTATAAAAAGTCGTAATTTGAAACTGAAATTAGGTGCAGAAAGTCAGAATTCGGCTCAAAAATCACGCTCAGGAGTCAAATTTCCGACATTTCAGACATTTTGAAAACTGCAGGGGGGTTTGAGCAAAATTTGACCCATCGCTGTTTACAGTAATTGGCATATTTTCGGTATGAAACGTCGTAATTTGAAACTGAAAATAGGTGCAGAGAGTCAGAATTCGGCTCAAAAATCATGCTCCGGAGGCAAATTTACGACATTTCAGAAATTATAAAAACTGCAGGGGGGGGGGGGGGTTTGGGCAAAATATGACCCATCGCCGTTTTCAGTAATTGGCATATTTTCGTTATGAAACGTCGTAATTTGAAACTGAAAATAGTTGGAGAGAGTCAGAATTCAGCTAAAAAATCACGCTCAGGAGTCAAATTTCCAACTTTTCAGACACTTTGAAAACTGCAGGGGGGTTTGGGCCAAATATGACCCATCGCCGTTTTCAGTAATTGGCATATTTTCGGTATAAAAAGTCGTAATTTGAAACTGAAAATAGGTGCAGAGAGTCAGAATTCGGATACAAAATCACGCTCAGGAGTAAAATTTCCGACATTTCAGACATTTTGAAAACTGCAGGGGGGGTTTGGGCAAAATATGACCCATCGCCGTTTACAGTAATTGGCATATATTCGGTGTGAAACGTCGTAATTTGAAACTGAAAATAGGTGCAGAGAGTCAGATTTCGGCTCAAAAATCATGCTCCGGAGGCAAATTTCCGACATTTCAGACATTATAAAAACTGCAGGGGGGGGAGGGGGGTTTGGACAAAATATGACCCATCGCCGTTTTCAGTAATTGGCATATTTTCGGTACGAAACGTCGTAATTTGAAACTGAAAATAGGTGGAGAGAGTCAGAATTCAGCTCAAAAATCACGCTCAGGAGTCAAATTTTCGACTTTTCAGACATTTTGAAAACTGCAAGGGGGTTTGGGCCAAATATGACCCATCGCCGTTTTCAGTAATTGGCATATTTTCGGTATAAAAAGTCGTAATTTGAAACTGAAAATAGGTGCAGAGAGTCAGTATTCGGATAAAAATTCACGCTCAGGAGTCAAATTTCCGACATTTCAGACAATTTGAAAACTGCAGGGGGGTTTGAAAAAAAAATGACCCATCGCCGTTGACAGTAATTGGCATATTTTCGGTATGAAACGTCGTAATTTGAAACTGAAAATAGGTGCAGAGAGTCAGAATTCGGATAAAAAATCACGCTCAGGATTCAAATTTCCGACATTTCAGACATTTTGAAAACTGCAGGGGGGTTTGGGCAAAATATGACCCATCGCCGTTTTTAGTAATTCGCATATTTTCGGTATAGAAAGTCGTAATTTGAAACTGAAAATAGGTGCAGAGAGTCAGAATTCGGATAAAAAATCACGCTCAGGAGTAAAATTTCCGACATTTCAGACATTTTTAAAACTGCAGGGGGGGTTTGGGCAAAATATGACCCATCGCCGTTTACAGTAATTGGCGTATATTCGGTATGAAACGTCGTAATTTGAAACTGAAAATAAGTGCAGAGAGTCAGAATTCGGCTTAAAAATCATGCTCCGGAGGCAAATTTCCGACATTTCAGACATTTTAAAAACTGCAGGAGGGGGGGGGGGGCAAAATATGACCCATCGCCGTTTTCAGTAATTGGCATATTTTCGTTATGAAACGTCGTAATTTGAAACTGAAAATAGGTGGAGAGAGTCAGAATTCAGCTCAAAAATCACGCTCAGGATTCAAATTTCCGACTTTTCAGACATTTTGAAAACTGCAGGGGTGTTTGGGCAAAATATGACCCATCGCCGTTTTCAGTAATTGGCATATTTTCGGTATAAAAAGTCGTAATTTGAAACTGAAAATAGGTGCAGAGAGTCAGAATTCGGATAAAAAATCACGCTCAGGAGTCAAATTTCCGACATTTCAGACAATTTGAAAACTGCAGGGGGGTTTGGGAAAAATATGACCCATCGCCGTTTACAGTAATTGGCATATTTTCGGTATGAAACGTCGTAATTTGAAACTGAAAATAGGTGCAGATAGTCAGAATTCGGCTCAAAAATCACGCTCAGGACTCAAATTTCCGACATTTCAGACATTTTGAAAACTGCAGGGGGGTTTGGGCAAAATATGACCCATCGCCGTTTTCAGTAATTGGCATATTTTCGGTATAAAAAGTCGTAATTTGAAACTGAAAATAGTTGCAGAGTCAGAATTCGGATAAAAAATCACGCTCAGGAGTCAAATTTCCGACATTTCAGACATTTTGAAAACTGCGAGGAGTTTGGGCAAAATATGACCTATCGCCGTTTACAGGAATTGGCATATTTTCGATATGAAACGTTGTATTTTGAAACTGAAAATAGGAGCAGAGAGTCAGAATTCGGCTAAAAAATCACGCTCAGGAGTCAAATTTCCGACATTTCAGACATTTTAAAAACTGCAGGGGGGTTTGGGCAAAATATGACCCATTGCCAATTACAATAATTGGCATATTTTCGGTATGAAACTTCGTAATTTGAAACTGAAAATAGGTGCAGAGAGTCAGAATTCGGCTCAAAAATCACGCTCAGGAGTCAAATTTTCAACATTTGAGACAATTTAAAAACTGCAGGGGGGGTTTGGGCAAAATATGACCCATCGCTGTTTTCAGTAATTGGCATATTTTTGGTATAAAAAGTCGTAATTTGAAACTGAAAATAGGTGCAGAGTGTCAGAATTCGGATAAAAAATCACGCTCAGGAGTCAAATTTCCGACATTTCAGACAATTTGAAAACTGCAGGGGGGTTTGGGAAAAATATGACCCATCGCCGTTTACAGTAATTGGCATATTTTCGGTATGAAACGTCGTAATTTGAAACTGAAAATAGGTGCAGATAGTCAGAATTCGGCTCAAAAATCACGCTCAGGACTCAAATTTCCGACATTTCAGACATTTTGAAAACTGCAGGGGGGTTTGGGCAAAATATGACCCATCGCCGTTTTCAGTAATTGGCATATTTTCGGTATAAAAAGTCGTAATTTGAAACTGAAAATAGTTGCAGAGTCAGAATTCGGATAAAAAATCACGCTCAGGAGTCAAATTTCCGACATTTCAGACATTTTGAAAACTGCGAGGAGTTTGGGCAAAATATGACCTATCGCCGTTTACAGGAATTGGCATATTTTCGCTATGAAACGTTGTATTTTGAAACTGAAAATAGGAGCAGAGAGTCAGAATTCGGCTAAAAAATCACGCTCAGGAGTCAAATTTCCGACATTTCAGACATTTTAAAAACTGCAGGGGGGTTTGGGCAAAATATGACCCATTGCCAATTACAATAATTGGCATATTTTCGGTATGAAACTTCGTAATTTGAAACTGAAAATAGGTGCAGAGAGTCAGAATTCGGCTCAAAAATCACGCTCATGAGTCAAATTTTCAACATTTGAGACAATTTAAAAACTGCAGGGGGGGTTTGGGCAAAATATGACCCATCGCTGTTTTCAGTAATTGGCATATTTTTGGTATAAAAAGTCGTAATTTGAAACTGAAAATAGATGCAGAGTGTCAGAATTCGGATAAAAAATCACGCTCAGTAGTCAAATTTCCGACATTTCAGACATTTTGAAAACTGCAGGGGGGTTTGGGAAAAATATGACCCATCGCCGTTTACAGTAATTGGCATATTTTCGGTATGAAACGTAGTAATTTGAAACTGAAAATAGGTGCAGAGAGTCAGAATTCGGCTCAAAAATCACGCTCAGGAGTCAAATTTCCGACATTTCAGACATTTTAAAAACTGCAGGGGGGGTTTGGGCAAATTATGACCCATCGCCGTTTTCAGTAATTGGCATATTTCGGTATGAAACGTCGTAATTTCAAACTGAAAATAGGTGCAGAGAGTCAGAATTCGGCTCAAAAATCACGCTCAAGAGTCAAATTTCCGACATTTCAGACATTTTGAAAACTGCAGGGGGGTTTGGGCAAAATATGACCCATCGCCGTTTTCAGTAATTGGCATATTTTCGGTATGAAACGTCGTAATTTGAAACTGAAAATAGGTGGAGAGAGTCAGAATTCAGCTAAAAAATCACGCTCAGGATTCAAATTTCCGACTTTTCAGACATTTTGAAAACTGCAGGGGTGTTTGGGCAAAATATGACCCATCGCCGTTTTCAGTAATTGGCATATTTTCGGTATAAAAAGTCGTAATTTGAAACTGAAAATAGGTGCAGAGAGTCAGAATTCGGATAAAAAATCACACTCAGGAGTCAAATTTCCGACATTTCAGACAATTTGAAAACTGCAGGGGGGTTTGGGAAAAATATGACCCATCGCCGTTTACAGTAATTGGCATATTTTCGGTATGAAACGTCGTAATTTGAAACTGAAAATAGGTGCAGATAGTCAGAATTCGGCTCAAAAATCACGCTCAGGACTCAAATTTCCGACATTTCAGACATTTTGAAAACTGCAGGGGGGTTTGGGCAAAATATGACCCATCGCCGTTTTCAGTAATTGGCATATTTTCGGTATAAAAAGTCGTAATTTGAAACTGAAAATAGTTGCAGAGTCAGAATTCGGATAAAAAATCACGCTCAGGAGTCAAATTTCCGACATTTCAGACATTTTGAAAACTGCGAGGAGTTTGGGCAAAATATGACCTATCGCCGTTTACAGGAATTGGCATATTTTCGCTATGAAACGTTGTATTTTGAAACTGAAAATAGGAGCAGAGAGTCAGAATTCGGCTAAAAAATCACGCTCAGGAGTCAAATTTCCGACATTTCAGACATTTTAAAAACTGCAGGGGGGTTTGGGCAAAATATGACCCATTGCCAATTACAATAATTGGCATATTTTCGGTATGAAACTTCGTAATTTGAAACTGAAAATAGGTGCAGAGAGTCAGAATTCGGCTCAAAAATCACGCTCATGAGTCAAATTTTCAACATTTGAGACAATTTAAAAACTGCAGGGGGGGTTTGGGCAAAATATGACCCATCGCTGTTTTCAGTAATTGGCATATTTTTGGTATAAAAAGTCGTAATTTGAAACTGAAAATAGATGCAGAGTGTCAGAATTCGGATAAAAAATCACGCTCAGTAGTCAAATTTCCGACATTTCAGACATTTTGAAAACTGCAGGGGGGTTTGGGAAAAATATGACCCATCGCCGTTTACAGTAATTGGCATATTTTCGGTATGAAACGTAGTAATTTGAAACTGAAAATAGGTGCAGAGAGTCAGAATTCGGCTCAAAAATCACGCTCAGGAGTCAAATTTCCGACATTTCAGACATTTTAAAAACTGCAGGGGGGGTTTGGGCAAATTATGACCCATCGCCGTTTTCAGTAATTGGCATATTTCGGTATGAAACGTCGTAATTTCAAACTGAAAATAGGTGCAGAGAGTCAGAATTCGGCTCAAAAATCACGCTCAAGAGTCAAATTTCCGACATTTCAGACATTTTGAAAACTGCAGGGGGGTTTGGGCAAAATATGACCCATCGCCGTTTTCAGTAATTGGCATATTTTCGGTATGAAACGTCGTAATTTGAAACTGAAAATAGGTGGAGAGAGTCAGAATTCAGCTAAAAAATCACGCTCAGGATTCAAATTTCCGACTTTTCAGACATTTTGAAAACTGCAGGGGTGTTTGGGCAAAATATGACCCATCGCCGTTTTCAGTAATTGGCATATTTTCGGTATAAAAAGTCGTAATTTGAAACTGAAAATAGGTGCAGAGAGTCAGAATTCGGATAAAAAATCACACTCAGGAGTCAAATTTCCGACATTTCAGACAATTTGAAAACTGCAGGGGGGTTTGGGAAAAATATGACCCATCGCCGTTTACAGTAATTGGCATATTTTCGGTATGAAACGTCGTAATTTGAAACTGAAAATAGGTGCAGAGAGTCAGAATTCGGCTCAAAAATCACGCTCAGGACTCAAATTTCCGACATTTCAGACATTTTGAAAACTGCAGGGGGGTTTGGGCAAAATATGACCCATCGCCGTTTTCAGTAATTGGCATATTTTCAGTATAAAAAGTCGTAATTTGAAACTGAAAATAGGTGCAGAGTCAGAATTCGGATAAAAAATCACGCTCAGGAGTCAAATTTCCGACATTTCAGACATTTTGAAAACTGCAGAGGAGTTTGGGCAAAATATGACCTATCGCCGTTTACAGGAATTGGCATATTTTCGCTATGAAACGTTGTATTTTGAAACTGAAAATAGGAGCAGAGAGTCAGAATTCGGCTAAAAAATCACGCTCAGGAGTCAAATTTCCGACATTTCAGACATTTTAAAAACTGCAGGGGGGTTTGGGCAAAATATGACCCATTGCCAATTACAATAATTGGCATATTTTCGGTATGAAACTTCGTAATTTGAAACTGAAAATAGGTGCAGAGAGTCAGAATTCGGCTCAAAAATCACGCTCAGGAGTCAAATTTTCAACATTTGAGACATTTTAAAAACTGCAGGGGGGGTTTGGGCAAAATATGACCCATCGCTGTTTTCAGTAATTGGCATATTTTTGGTATAAAAAGTCGTAATTTGAAACTGAAAATAGGTGCAGAGTGTCAGAATTCGGATAAAAAATCACGCTCAGTAGTCAAATTTCCGACATTTCAGACATTTTGAAAACTGCAGGGGGGTTTGGGAAAAATATGACCCATCGCCGTTTACAGTAATTGGCATATTTTCGGTATGAAACGTAGTAATTTGAAACTGAAAATAGGTGCAGAGAGTCAGAATTCGGCTCAAAAATCACGCTCAGGAGTCAAATTTCCGACATTTCAGACATTTTAAAAACTGCAGGGGGGGTTTGGGCAAAATATGACCCATCGCCGTTTTCAGTAATTGGCATATTTCGGTATGAAACGTCGTAATTTCAAACTGAAAATAGGTGCAGAGAGTCAGAATTCGGCTCAAAAATCACGCTCAAGAGTCAAATTTCCGACATTTCAGACATTTTGAAAACTGCAGGGGGGTTTGGGCAAAATATGACCCATCGCCGTTTTCAGTAATTGGCATATTTTCGGTATAAAAAATCGTATTTTGAAACTGAAAATAGGTGTAGAGAGTCAGAATTCGGATAAAAAATCACGCTCACGAGTCAAATTTCCGACATTTCAGACATTTTGGAAACTGCAGGGGGGTTTGGGCAAAATATGACCCATCGCCGTTTACAGTAATTGGCATATTTTCGGTATAAAAAGTCGTAATTTGAAACTGAAAATAGGTGCAGAGAGTCAGAATTCGGATAAAAAATCACGCTCTGGATTCAAATTTCCGACATTTCAGACATTTTGAAAACTGCAGGGGGGTTTGGGTAAAATATGACAAATCGCCGTTTACAGCAATTGGCATATTTTCGGTATGAAACGTTGTATTTTGAAACTGAAAATATTAGCAGAGAGTCTCAATTCGGCTCAAAAATCACGCTCAGGAATCAAATTTCCGACATTTCAGACATTTTGAAAACTGCAGGGGGGTTTGGGCAAAATATGACCCATCGCCGTTTTCAGTAATTGGCATATTTTCGGTATAAAAAGTCGTAATTTGAAACTGAAAATAGGTGCAGAGAGTCAGAATTCGGCTCAAAAATCACGCTCAGGACTCAAATTTCCGACATTTCAGACATTTTGAAAACTGCAGGGGGGTTTGGGCAAAATATGACCCATCGCCGTTTTCAGTAATTGGCATATTTTCAGTATAAAAAGTCGTAATTTGAAACTGAAAATAGGTGCAGAGTCAGAATTCGGATAAAAAATCACGCTCAGGAGTCAAATTTCCGACATTTCAGACATTTTGAAAACTGCAGAGGAGTTTGGGCAAAATATGACCTATCGCCGTTTACAGGAATTGGCATATTTTCGCTATGAAACGTTGTATTTTGAAACTGAAAATAGGAGCAGAGAGTCAGAATTCGGCTAAAAAATCACGCTCAGGAGTCAAATTTCCGACATTTCAGACATTTTAAAAACTGCAGGGGGGTTTGGGCAAAATATGACCCATTGCCAATTACAATAATTGGCATATTTTCGGTATGAAACTTCGTAATTTGAAACTGAAAATAGGTGCAGAGAGTCAGAATTCGGCTCAAAAATCACGCTCAGGAGTCAAATTTTCAACATTTGAGACATTTTAAAAACTGCAGGGGGGGTTTGGGCAAAATATGACCCATCGCTGTTTTCAGTAATTGGCATATTTTTGGTATAAAAAGTCGTAATTTGAAACTGAAAATAGGTGCAGAGTGTCAGAATTCGGATAAAAAATCACGCTCAGTAGTCAAATTTCCGACATTTCAGACATTTTGAAAACTGCAGGGGGGTTTGGGAAAAATATGACCCATCGCCGTTTACAGTAATTGGCATATTTTCGGTATGAAACGTAGTAATTTGAAACTGAAAATAGGTGCAGAGAGTCAGAATTCGGCTCAAAAATCACGCTCAGGAGTCAAATTTCCGACATTTCAGACATTTTAAAAACTGCAGGGGGGGTTTGGGCAAAATATGACCCATCGCCGTTTTCAGTAATTGGCATATTTCGGTATGAAACGTCGTAATTTCAAACTGAAAATAGGTGCAGAGAGTCAGAATTCGGCTCAAAAATCACGCTCAAGAGTCAAATTTCCGACATTTCAGACATTTTGAAAACTGCAGGGGGGTTTGGGCAAAATATGACCCATCGCCGTTTTCAGTAATTGGCATATTTTCGGTATAAAAAATCGTATTTTGAAACTGAAAATAGGTGCAGAGAGTCAGAATTCGGATAAAAAATCACGCTCACGAGTCAAATTTCCGACATTTCAGACATTTTGGAAACTGCAGGGGGGTTTGGGCAAAATATGACCCATCGCCGTTTACAGTAATTGGCATATTTTCGGTATAAAAAGTCGTAATTTGAAACTGAAAATAGGTGCAGAGAGTCAGAATTCGGATAAAAAATCACGCTCTGGATTCAAATTTCCGACATTTCAGACATTTTGAAAACTGCAGGGGGGTTTGGGTAAAATATGACAAATCGCCGTTTACAGCAATTGGCATATTTTCGGTATGAAACGTTGTATTTTGAAACTGAAAATATTAGCAGAGAGTCTCAATTCGGCTCAAAAATCACGCTCAGGAATCAAATTTCCGACATTTCAGACATTTTGAAAACTGCAGGGGGGTTTGGGCAAAATATGACCCATCGCCTTTTTCAGTAATTGGCATATTTTCGGTATAAAAAGTCGTAATTTGAAACTGAAAATAGGTGCAGAGTGTCAGAATTCGGATAAAAAATCACGCTCAGGAGTCAAATTTCCGACATTTCAGACATTTTGAAAACTGCAGGGGGGTTTGGGAAAAATATGACCCATCGCCGTTTAGAGTAATTGGCATATTTTCGGTATGAAACGTAGTAATTTGAAACTGAAAATAGGTGCAGAGAGTCAGAATTCGGCTCAAAAATCACGCTCAGGAGTCAAATTTCCGACATTTCAGACATTTTAAAAACTGCAGGGGGGGTTTGGGCAAAATATGACCCATCGCCGTTTTCAGTAATTGGCATATTTCGGTATGAAACGTCGTAATTTCAAACTGAAAATAGGTGCAGAGAGTCAGAATTCGGCTCAAAAATCACGCTCAAGAGTCAAATTTCCGACATTTCAGACATTTTGAAAACTGCAGGGGGGTTTGGGCAAAATATGACCCATCGCCGTTTTCAGTAATTGGCATATTTTCGGTATAAAAAGTCGTAATTTGAAACTGAAAATAGGTGCAGAGAGTCAGAATTCGGATAAAAAATCACGCTCTGGATTCAAATTTCCGACATTTCAGACATTTTGAAAACTGCAGGGGGGTTTGGGTAAAATATGACCAATCGCCGTTTACAGCAATTGGCAAATTTTCGGTATGAAACGTTGTATTTTGAAACTGAAAATAGGAGCAGAGAGTCTCAATTCGGCTCAAAAATCACGCTCAGGAATCAAATTTCCGACATTTCAGACATTTTGAAAACTGCAGGGGGGTTTGGGCAAAATATGACCCATCGCCGTTTTCAGTAATTGGCATATTTTCGGTATAAAAAGTCGTAATTTGAAACTGAAATTAGGTGCAGAAAGTCAGAATTCGGCTCAAAAATCACGCTCAGGAGTCAAATTTCCGACATTTCAGACATTTTGAAAACTGCAGGGGGGTTTGAGCAAAATATGACCAATCGCTGTTTACAGTAATTGGCATATTTTCGGTATGAAACGTCGTAATTTGAAACTGAAAATAGGTGCAGAGAGTCAGAATTCGGCTCAAAAATCACGCTTAGGAGTCAAATTTCCGACATTTCAGACATTTTGAAAACTGCAGGGGGGTTTGGGCAAAATATGATCCATCGGCTTTTTCAGTAAATGGCATATTTTCGGTATAAAAAGTCGTAATTTGAAACTGAAAATAGGTGCAGAGAGTCAGAATTCGGATAAAAAATCACGCTCAGGAGTAAAATTTCCGACATTTCTGACATTTTGAAAACTGCAGGGGGGGTTTGGGCAAAATATGACCCATCGCCGTTTACAGAAATTGGCATATTTTCGATATGAAACGTCGTAATTTGAAACTGAAAATAGGTGCAGAGAGTCAGAATTTGGCTCAAAAATCACGCTCAGGAGTCAAATTTCCGTCATTTCAGACATTTTGAAAACTGCAAGGGGGTTTGGGCAAAATATGACCCATCGATGTTTTCAGTAATTGGCATATTTTCGGTATAAAAATTCGTAATTTGAAACTGAAAATAGGTGCAGAGAGTCAGAATTCGGATAAAAAATCACGCTCAGGAGTCAAATTTCCGACATTTCAGACATTTTGAAAACTGCAGGGGGGTTTGGGCAAAATATGATCTATCGGCTTTTTCAGTAATTGGCATATTTTCGGTATAAAAAGTCGTAATTTGAAACTGAAAATAGGTGCAGAGAGTCAGAATTCGGATAAAAAATCACGCTCAGGAGTAAAATTTTTCGACATTTCAGACATTTTAAAAACTGAAGGGGGGTTTGGGCAAAATATGACCCATCGCCGTTTTCAGTAATTGGCATATTTTCGGTGTGAAACGTCGTAATTTGAAACTGAAAATAGGTGCAGAGAGTTAGAATTCGGCTCAGAAATCACGCTCACGAGTCATATTTCCGACATTTCAGACATTTTGAAAACTGTAGGGGGGTTTGAGCAAAATATGACCCATCGATGTTTTCAGTAATTGGCATATTTTCGGTATAAAAAGTCGTAATTTGAAACTGAAAATAGGTGCAGAGAGTCAGAATTCGGATAAAAAATTACTCTCAAGAGTCAAATTTCCGACATTTCAGACATTTTGAAAACTGCAGGGGGGTTTGGGCAAAATATGATCCATCGGCTTTTTCAGTAATTGGCATATTTTCGGTATAATAAGTCGTAATTTGAAACTGAAAATAGGTGCAGAGAGTCAGAATTCGGATAAAAAATCACGCTCAGGAGTAAAATTTCCGACATTTCAGACATTTTAAAACTGCAGGGGGGTTTGGGCAAAATATGACCCATCGCCGTTTTCAGTAATTGGCATATTTTCGGTATAAAAAGTCGTAATTTGAAACTGAAATTAGGTGCAGAAAGTCAGAATTCGGCTCAAAAATCACGCTCAGGAGTCAAATTTCCGACATTTCAGACATTTTGAAAACTGCAGGGGGGTTTGAGCAAAATATGACCAATCGCTGTTTACAGTAATTGGCATATTTTCGGTATGAAACGTCGTAATTTGAAACTGAAAATAGGTGCAGAGAGTCAGAATTCGGCTCAAAAATCACGCTCAGGAGTCAAATTTCCGACATTTCAGACATTTTGAAAACTGCAGGGGGGGTTTGGGCAAAATATGACCCATCGCCGTTTACAGAAATTGGCATATTTTCGATATGAAACGTCGTAATTTGAAACTGAAAATAGGTGCAGAGAGTCAGAATTTGGCTCAAAAATCACGCTCAGGAGTCAAATTTCCGTCATTTCAGACATTTTGAAAACTGCAAGGGGGTTTGGGCAAAATATGACCCATCGATGTTTTCAGTAATTGGCATATTTTCGGTATAAAAATTCGTAATTTGAAACTGAAAATAGGTGCAGAGAGTCAGAATTCGGATAAAAAATCACGCTCAGGAGTCAAATTTCCGACATTTCAGACATTTTGAAAACTGCAGGGGGGTTTGGGCAAAATATGATCTATCGGCTTTTTCAGTAATTGGCATATTTTCGGTATAAAAAGTCGTAATTTGAAACTGAAAATAGGTGCAGAGAGTCAGAATTCGGATAAAAAATCACGCTCAGGAGTAAAATTTTTCGACATTTCAGACATTTTAAAAACTGAAGGGGGGTTTGGGCAAAATATGACCCATCGCCGTTTTCAGTAATTGGCATATTTTCGGTGTGAAACGTCGTAATTTGAAACTGAAAATAGGTGCAGAGAGTTAGAATTCGGCTCAGAAATCACGCTCACGAGTCATATTTCCGACATTTCAGACATTTTGAAAACTGTAGGGGGGTTTGAGCAAAATATGACCCATCGATGTTTTCAGTAATTGGCATATTTTCGGTATAAAAAGTCGTAATTTGAAACTGAAAATAGGTGCAGAGAGTCAGAATTCGGATAAAAAATTACTCTCAAGAGTCAAATTTCCGACATTTCAGACATTTTGAAAACTGCAGGGGGGTTTGGGCAAAATATGATCCATCGGCTTTTTCAGTAATTGGCATATTTTCGGTATAATAAGTCGTAATTTGAAACTGAAAATAGGTGCAGAGAGTCAGAATTCGGATAAAAAATCACGCTCAGGAGTAAAATTTCCGACATTTCAGACATTTTAAAAACTGAAGGGGGGTTTGGGCAAAATATGACCCATCGAAGTTTTCAGTAATTGGCATATTTTCGGTGTGAAACGTCGTAATTTGAAACTGAAAATAGGTGTAGAGAGTCAGAATTCGGCTCAAAAATCACACTCAGGAGTCAAATTTCCGACATTTCAGACATTTTGAAAACTGCAGGGGGGGTTTGGGCAAAATATGACCCATCGCCGTTTACAGTAATTGGCATATATTCGGTATGAAACGTCGTAATTTGAAACTGAAAATAGGTGCAGAGAGTCAGAATTCGGCTCAAAAATCATGCTCCGGAGTCAAATTTCCGACATTTCAGACATTTTAAAAACTGCAGGGGGGTATGGGCAAAATATGACCCATCGCCGTTTACAGTAATTGGCATATTTTTGGTATGAAACGTCGTAATTTGAAACTGCAAATAGGTGCAGAGAGTCAGAATTTTGCTCAAACATCACGCTCAGGAGTCAATCTTCCAACATTTCAGACATTTTAAAAACTGCATTGGGATTTGGGCAAAATATGACCCATCGACGTTTTCAGTTACTGGCATATTTTCGGTATGAAACTTCGTAATTTGAAACTGAAAATAGGTGCAGAGAGTCAGAATTCGGCTCAAAAATCCCACTCAGGAGTCAAATTTCCGATATTTCCGACATTTTGAAAACTGCAGAGGGGTTTGGGCAAAATATGACCCATCGCCGTTTTCAGTAATTGGCATATTTTCGGTATAAAAAGTCGTAATTTGAAACTGAAAATAGGTGCAGAAAGTCAGAATTCGGATAAAAAATCACGCTTAGGAGTAAAATTTCCGACATTTCAGACATTTTGAAAACTGCAGGGGGGGTTTGGGCAAAATATGACCCATCGCCGTTTACAGTAATTGGCATATATTCGGTATGAAACGTCGTAATTTGAAACTGAAAATAGGTTGAGAGAGTCAGAATTCAGCTCAAAAATCACGCTCAGGAGTCAAATTTCCGACTTTTCAGACATTTTGAAAACTGCAGGGGGGTTTGGGCCAAATATGACCCATCGCCGTTTTCAGTAATTGGCATATTTTCGGTATAAAAAGTCGTAATTTGAAACTGAAAATAGGTGCAGAGAGTCAGAATTCGGCTCAAAAATCACGCTCAGGAGTCAAATTTCCGACATTTCAGACAATTTGAAAACTGCAGGGGAGTTTGGGAAAAATATGACCCATTGCCGTTTACAGTAATTGGCATATTGTCGGTATGAAACGTCGTAATTTGAAACTGAAAATAGGTGCAGAGAGTCAGAATTCGGCTCAAAAATCACGCTCAGGAGTCAAATTTCCGACATTTCAGACATTTTGAAAACTGCAGGGGGGTTTGGGCAAAATATGACCCATCGCCGTTTTCAGTAATTGGCATATTTTCCGTATAAAAAGTCGTAATTTGAAACTGAAAATAGGTGCAGAGAGTCAGAATTCGTTTAAAAAATCACGCTCAGGAGTCAAATTTCCGACATTTCAGACATTTTGAAAACTGCAGAGGGGTTTGGGCAAAATATGACCGATCGCCGTTAACAGGAATTGGCATATTTTCGCTATGAAACGTTGTATTTTGAAACTGAAAATAGGAGCAGAGAGTCAGAATTCGGCTAAAAAATCACGCTCAGGAGTCAAATTTCCGACATTTCAGACATTTTAAAAACTGCAGGGGGGTTTGGGCAAAATATGACCCATTGCCGTTTACAGTAATTGGCATATTTTCGGTATGAAACGTCGTAATTTGAAACTGAAAATAGGGGCAGAGAGTCAGAATTCGGCTCAAAAATCACGCTCAGGATTCAAATTTCCAATATTTGAGACATTTTAAAAACTGCAGGGGGGTTTGGGCAAAATATGACCCATCGCCGTTTTCAGTAATTGGAATATTTTCGGTATAAAAAGTCGTAATTTGAAACTGAAAATAGGTGCATAGTGTCAGATTTCGGATAAAAAATCACGCTCAGGAGTAAAATTTCCGACATTTCAGACATTTTGAAAACTGCAGGGGTGTTTGGGAAAAATATGACCCATCGCCGTTTACAGTAATTGGCATATTTTCGGTATGAAACGTAGTAATTTGAAACTGAAAATAGGAGCAGAGAGTCTCAATTCGGCTCAAATATCACGCTCAGGAATCAAATTTCCGACATTTCAGACATTTTAAAAACTTCAGGGGGGTTTGGGCAAAATATGACCCATCGATGTTTTCAGTAATTGGCATATTTTCGGTATAAAAAGTCGTAATTTGAAACTGAAAATAGGTGCAGAGAGTCAGAATTCGGATAAAAAATCACGCTCAGGAGTAAAATTTCCGACATTTCTGACATTTTGAAAACTGCAGGGGGGGGGGGGGGGGGGTTTGGGCAAAATATGACCCATCGCCGTTTACAGTAATTGGCATATTTTCGATATGAAACATCGTAATTTGAAACTGAAAATAGGTGCAGAGAGTCAGAATTCAGCTCAAAAATCAAGCTCAGGAGTAAAATTTCCGACATTTCAGACATTTTGAAAACTGCAGGGGGGTTTGGGCCAAATATGACCCATCGCCGTTTTCAGTAATTGGCATATTTTCGGTATGAAACGTCGTAATTTGAAACTGAAAATAGGTGGAGAGAGTCAGAATTCAGCTCAAAAATCATGCTCAAGAGTCAAATTTCCGACTTTTCAGACATTTTGAAAACTGCAGGGGGGTTTGGACCAAATATGACCCATCGCCGTTTTCAGTAATTGGCATATTTTCGGTATAAAAAGTCGTAATTTGAAAATGAAAATAGGTGCAGAGAGTCAGAATTCAGCTCAAAAATCACGCTCAGGAGTCAAATTTCCGACATTTCAGACAATTTGAAAACTGCAGGGGGGTTTGGGAAAAAAATGACCCATCGCTGTTGACAGTAATTGGCATATTTTCGGTATGAAACGTCGTAATTTGAAACTGAAAATAGGTGCAGAGAGTCAGAATTCGGATACAAAATCACGCTCAGGAGTAAAATTTCCGACATTTCAGACATTTTTAAAACTGCAGGGGGGGTTTGGGCAAAATATGAACCATCGCCGTTTACAGTAATTGGCATATATTCGGTATGAAACGTCGTAATTTGAAACTGAAAATAGGTGCAGAGAGTCAGATTTCGGCTCAAAAATCATGCTCCGGAGGCAAATTTCCGACATTTCAGACATTTTAAAAACTGCAGGGGGGTGGGGGGGGGTTTGGGCAAAATATGACCCATCGCCGTTTTCAGTAATTGGCATATTTTCGGTATGAAACGTCGTAATTTGAAACTGAAAATAGGTGGAGAGAGTCAGAATTCAGCTCAAAAATCACGCTCAGGAGTCAAATTTCCGACTTTTCGGACATTTTGAAAACTGCAGGGGTGTTTGGGCAAAATATGACCCATCGCCGTTTTCAGTAATTGGCATATTTTCGGTATAAAAAGTCGTAATTTGAAACTGAAAATAGGTGCAGAGAGTTAGAATTCGGATAAAAAATCTCGCTCAGGAGTCAAATTTCCGACATTTCAGACAATTTGAAAACTGCAGGGGGGTTTGGGAAAAATATGACCCATCGCCGTTTACAGTAATTGGCATATTTTCGGTATGAAACGTCGTAATTTGAAACTGAAAATAGGTGCAGAGAGTCAGAATTCGGCTCAAAAATCACGCTCAGGACTCAAATTTCCGACATTTCAGACATTTTGAAAACTGCAGGGGGGTTTGGGCAAAATATGACCCATCGCTGTTTTCAGTAATTGGCATATTTTCGGTATAAAAAGTCGTAATTTGAAATTGAAAATAGGTGCAGAGAGTCAGAATTCGGATAAAAAATCACGCTCAGGAGTCAAATTTCCGACATTTCAGACATTTTGAAAACTGCAGAGGAGTTTGGGCAAAATATGACCTATCGCCGTTTACAGGAATTGGCATATTTTCGCTATGAAACGTTGTATTTTGAAACTGAAAATAGGAGCAGAGAGTCAGAATTCGGCTAAAAAATCACGGTCAGGAGTCAAATTTCCGACATTTCAGACATTTTAAAAACTGCAGGGGGGTTTGGGCAAAATATGACCCATTGCCGTTTTACAATAATTGGCATATTTTCGGTATGAAACTTCGTAATTTGAAACTGAAAATAGGTGCAGAGAGTCAGAATTCGGCTCAAGAATCACGCTCAGGAGTCAAATTTCCAACATTTGAGACATTTTAAAAACTGCAGGGGGGGTTTGGGCAAAATATGACCCATCGCCGTTTTCAGTAATTGGCATATTTTTGGTATAAAAAGTCGTATTTTGAAACTGAAAATAGGTGCAGAGTGTCAGAATTCGATTAAAAAATCACGCTCAGGAGTCAAATTTCCGACATTTCAGACATTTTGAAAACTGCAGGGGGGTTAGGGAAAAATATGACCCATCGCCGTTTACAGTAATTGGCATATTTTCAGTATGAAACGTAGTAATTTGAAACTGAAAATAGGTGCAGAGAGTCAGAATTCGGCTCAAAAATCACGCTCAGGAGTCAAATTTCCGACATTTCAGACATTTTAAAAACTGCAGGGGGGGTTGGGGCAAAATATGACCCATCGCCGTTTTCAGTAATTGGCATATTTCGGTATGAAACGTCGTAATTTCAAACTGAAAATAGGTGCAGAGAGTCAGAATTCGGCTCAAAAATCACGCTCAAGAGTCAAATTTCCGACATTTCAGACATTTTGAAAACTGCAGGGGGATTTGGGCAAAATATGACCCATCGCCGTTTTCAGTAATTGGCATATTTTCGGTATAAAAAATCGTAATTTGAAACTGAAAATAGGTGCAGAGAGTCAGAATTCGGATAAAAAATCACGCTCACGATTCAAATTTCCGACATTTCAGACATTTTGGAAACTGCAGGGGGGTTTGGGCAAAATATGACCCATCGCCGTTTTCAGAAATTGGCATATTTTCGGTATAAAAAGTCGTAATTTGAAACTGAAAATAGGTGCAGAGAGTCAGAATTCGGATAAAAAATCGTGCTCAGGAGTCAAATTTCCGACATTTCAGACATTTTAAAAACTGCAGGGGGGCTTGGGCAAATTATGACCCATCGCCGTTTACAGTAATTGGCATATTTTCGGTATGAAACGTCGTAATTTGAACTGAAAATAGGTGCAGAGAGTCAGAATTTGGCTCAAAAATCACGCTCAGGAGTCAAATTTCCGACATTTCAGACATTTTGAAAACTGCAGGTGGGTTTGGGCAACATATGACCCATCGCCGTTTTCAGTAATTGGCATATTTTCGGTATAAAAAGTCGTAATTTGAAACTGAAAATAGGTGCAGAGAGTCAGAATTCGGATAAAAAATCATGCTCAGGAGTCCAATTTTCGACATTTCAGACATTTTGAAAACTGCAGAGGGGTTTGGGCAAAATATGACCTATCGCCATTTTCAGTAATTGGCATATTTTCGGTATGAAACGTCGTATTTTGAAACTGAAATTAGGTGCAGAGAGTCAGAATTTGGCTCAAAAATCACGCTCAGGAGTCAAATTTCCGACATTTCAGACATTTTAAAAACTGCAGGGGGGTTTGTGCAAAATATGACCCTTCACAGTTTTCAGTAATTCGCATATTTTCGGTATGAAACGTCGTAATTTGCAACTGAAAATAGGTGCATAGAGTCAGAATTCGGCTCGAAAATTATGCTCAGGAGTCAAATTTCCGACATTTCCGACATTTTGAAAACTGCAGGGGGGTTTAAGCAAAATATGACCCTGCGCCGTTTACAGTAATTGGCATATTTTCGGTATGAAACGTCGTAATTTGAAACTGAAAATAAGTGCAGAGAGTCAGAATGCGGCTCAAAAATCACGCTCAGGAGTCAAATTTCCGACATTTCAGACATTTTAAAAACTGCAGGGGGGTTTGGGCAAAATATGACCCATCGCCGTTTACAGTAATTAGCATATTTTTGGTATGAAACGTCGTAATTTGAAACTGCAAATAGGTGCAGAGAGTCAGAATTTTGCTCAAACATCACGCTCGGGAGTCAATCTTCCGACATTTCAGACATTTTAAAAACTGCATTGGGATTTGGGCAAAATATGACCCATCGACGTTTTCAGTTACTGGCATATTTTCGGTATGAAACTTCGTAATTTGAAATTGAAAATAGGTGCAGAGAGTCAGAATTCGGCTCAAAAATCCCACTCAGGAGTCAAATTTCCGACATTTCCGACATTTTGAAAACTGCAGGGGGGTTTTGGCAAAATATGACCCATCGCTGTTTACAGTAATTGGCTGATTTTCGGTATGAAACGTCGTAATTTGAAACTGAAAATAGGTGCAGAGTCGGAATTCGGCTCAAAAATCATGCTCAGGAGTTAAATTTCCGACATTTCAGACATTTTGAAAACTGCAAGGGGGTTTGGGCAAAATATGACCCATCGGCTTTTTCAGTAATTGGCATATTTTCGGTATAAAAAGTCGTAATTTGAAACTGAAAATAGGTGCAGAGAGTCAGAATTCGGATAAAAAATCACGCTCAGGAGTAAAATTTCCGACATTTCTGACATTTTGAAAACTGCAGGGGGGGTTTTGGCAAAATATGACCCATCGCGGTTTACAGTAATTGGCATATATTCGGTATGAAACGTCGTAATTTGAAACTGAAAATAGGTGCAGAGTCAGAATTCGGCTCAAAAATCATGCTCAGGAGTTAAATTTCCGACATTTCAGACATTTTGAAAACTGCAAGGGGGTTTGGGCAAAATATGACCCATCGGCTTTTTCAGTAATTGGCATATTTTCGGTATGAAACGTCGTAATTTGAAACTGAAAATAGGTGGAGAGAGTCAGAATTCAGCTCTAAAATCACGCTCAGGAGTCAAATTTCCGACTTTTCAGACATTTTGAAAACTGCAGGGGTGTTTGGGCAAAATATGACCCATCGCCGTTTTCAGTAATTGGCATATTTTCGGTATAAAAAGTCGTAATTTGAAACTGAAAATAGGTGCAGAGAGTTAGAATTCGGATAAAAAATCACGCTCAGGAGTCATATTTCCGACATTTCAGACAATTTGAAAACTGCAGGGGGGTTTGGGAAAAATATGACCCATCGCCGTTTACAGTAATTGGCATATTTTCGGTATGAAACGTCGTAATTTGAAACTGAAAATAGGTGCAGAGAGTCAGAATTCGGCTCAAAAATCACGCTCAGGACTCAAATTTCCGACATTTCAGACATTTTGAAAACTGCAGGGGGGTTTGGGCAAAATATGACCCATCGCCGTTTTCAGTAATTGGCATATTTTCGGTATAAAAAGTCGTAATTTGAAATTGAAAATAGGTGCAGAGAGTCAGAATTCGGATAAAAAATCACGCTCAGGAGTCAAATTTCCGACATTTCAGACATTTTGAAAACTGCAGAGGAGTTTGGGCAAAATATGACCTATCGCCGTTTACAGGAATTGGCATATTTTCGCTATGAAACGTTGTATTTTGAAACTGAAAATAGGAGCAGAGAGTCAGAATTCGGCTAAAAAATCACGCTCAGGAGTCAAATTTCCGACATTTCAAACATTTTAAAAACTGCAGGGGGGTTTGGGCAAAATATGACCCATTGCCGTTTACAATAATTGGCATATTTTCGGTATGAAACTTCGTAATTTGAAACTGAAAATAGGTGCAGAGAGTCAGAATTCGGTTCATGAATCACGCTCAGGAGTCAAATTTCCAACATTTGAGACATTTTAAAAACTGCAGGGGGGGTTTGGGCAAAATATGACACATCGCCGTTTTCAGTAATTGGCATATTTTTGGTATAAAAAGTCGTAATTTGAAACTGAAAATAGGTGCAGAGAGTCAGAATTCGGCTCAAAAATCACGCTCAAGAGTCAAATTTCCGACATTTCAGACATTTTGAAAACTGCAGGGGGGTTTGGGCAAAATATGACCCATCGCCGTTTTCAGTAATTGGCATATTTTCGGTAAAAAAAGTCGTAATTTGAAACTGAAAATAGGTGCAGAGAGTCAGAATTCGGATAAAAAATCATGCTCAGGAGTCAAATTTTCGACATTTCAGACATTTTAAAAACTGCAAAGGGGCTTGGGCAAATTATGACCCATCGCCGTTTACAGTAATTGGCATATTTTCGGTATGAAACTTCGTAATTTGAAACTGAAAATAGGTGCAGAGAGTCTGAATTTGGCTCAAAAATCACGCTCAGGAGTCAAATTTCCGACATTTCAGACATTTTAAAAACTGCAGGGGGGTTTGTGCAAAATATGACCCATCACAGTTTTCAGTAATTCGCATATTTTCGGTATGAAACGTCGTAATTTGAAACTGAAAATAGGTGCATAGAGTCAGAATTCGGCTCGAAAATCATGCTCAGGAGTCAAATTTCCGACATTTCCGACATTTTGAAAACTGCAGGGGGGTTTAAGCAAAATATGACCCTGTGCCGTTTACTGTAATTGGCATATTTTCGGTATGAAACGTCGTAATTTGAAACTGAAAATAGATGCAGAGAGTCAGCATTCGGCTCAAAAATCACGCTCAGGAGAAAAAATTTCCGACATTTCAGACATATTAAAAACTGCAGGGGGGTTTGTGCAAAATATGACCCATCGCGGTTTTCAGTAATTGGCATATTTTCGGTATGAAACGTCGTAATTTGAAACTGAAAATAAGTGCAGAGAGTCAGAATGCGGCTCAAAAATCACGCTCAGGAGTCAAATTTCCGACATTTCAGACATTTTAAAAACTGCAGGGGGGTTTGGGCAAAATATGACCCATCGCCGTTTACAGTAATTTGCATATTTTTGGTATGAAACGTCGTAATTTGAAACTGCAAATAGGTGCAGAGAGTCAGAATTTTGCTCAAACATCACGCTCAGGAGTCAATCTTCCGACATTTCAGACATTTTAAAAACTGCAGGGGGATTTGGGCAAAATATGACCCATCGACGTTTTCAGTTACTGGCATATTTTCGGTATGAAACTTCGTAATTTGAAACTGAAAATAGGTGCAGAGAGTCAGAATTCGGTTTAAAAATCACGCTCAGGAGTAAAATTTCCGACATTTCTAACATTTTGAAAACTGCAGGGGGGGTTTGGGCAAAATATGACCCATCGCGGTTTAGAGTAATTGGCATATATTCGGTATGAAACGTCGTAATTTGAAACTGAAAATAGGTGCAGAGTCAGAATTCGGCTCAAAAATCATGCTCAGGAGTTAAATTTCCGACATTTCAGACGTTTTGAAAACTGCAAGGGGGTTTGGGCAAAATATGACCCATCGGCTTTTTCAGTAATTGGCATATTTTCGGTATAAAAAGTCGTAATTTGAAACTGAAAATAGGTGCAGAGAGTCAGAATTCGGATAAAAAATCACGCTCAGGAGTAAAATTTCCGACATTTCTGACATTTTGAAAACTGCAAGGGGGTTTGGGCAAAATATGACCCATCGCCGTTTTCAGTAATTGGCATATTTTCAGTATAAAAAGTCGTAATTTGAAACTGAAAATAGGTGCAGAGAGTCAGAATTCGGGAAAAAAAATCACGCTCAGGAGTCAAATTTCTGACATTTCAGACATTTTGAAAACTGCAGGGGGGTTTGGGCAAAATATGACCCATTGCCGTTTACAGTAATTGGCGTATATTCGGTAAGAAAGGTCGTAATTTGAAACTGAAAATAGGTTCAGAGAGTCAGAATTCGGCTCAAAAATCATGCTCAGGAGTCAAAATTCTGACATTTCAGACATTTTGAAAACTGCAGGGGGGTTTGGGCAAAATATGACCCTTCGCCGTTTACAGTAATTGGCATATTTTCGGTATGAAACGTCGTAATTTGAAACTGAAAATAGGTGCAGAGAGTCAGAATTTGGCTCAAAAATCACGCTCAGGAGTCAAATTTCCGACATTTCAGACATTTTAAAAACTGCAGGGGGGTTTTGGGTAAAATATGACCAATCGCCGTTTTCAGTAATTGGCATATTTTCGGTATGAAACGTCGTAATTTGAAACTGAAAATAGGTGCAGAGAGTCAGAATTCAGCTCAAAAATCACGCTCAGGAGTCAAATTTCCGACATTTCAGACATTTTAAAAACTGCAGGGGGGTTTGTGCAAAATATGACCCTTCACAGTTTTCAGTAATTCGCATATTTTCGGTATGAAACGTCGTAATTTGAAACTGAAAATAGGTGCATAGAGTCAGAATTCGGCTCGAAAATTATGCTCAGGAGTCAAATTTCCGACATTTCCGACATTTTGAAAACTGCAGGGGGGTTTAAGCAAAATATGACCATGCGCCGTTTACAGTAATTGGCATATTTTCGGTATGAAACGTCGTAATTTGAAACTGAAAATAGATGCAGAGAGTCAGAATTCGGCTCAAAAATCACGCTCAGGAGAAAAAATTTCCGACATTTCAGACATTTTAAAAACTGCAGGGGAGTTTGTGCAAAATATGACCCATCGCGGTTTTCAGTAATTGGCATATTTTCGGTATGAAACGTCGTAATTTGAAACTGAAAATAAGTGCAGAGTCAGAATGCGGCTCAAAAATCACGCTCAGGAGTCAAATTTCCGACATTTAAGACATTTTAAAAACTGCAGGGGGGTTTGGGCAAAATATGACCCATCGCCGTTTACAGTAATTAGCATATTTTTGGTATGAAACGTCGTAATTTGAAACTGCAAATAGGTGCAGAGAGTCAGAATTTTGCTCAAACATCACGCTCAGGAGTCAATCTTCCGACATTTCAGACATTTTAAAAACTGCATTGGGTTTTGGCAAAATATGACCCATCGCTGTTTACAGTAATTGGCTGATTTTCGGTATGAAACGTCGTAATTTGAAACTGAAAATAGGTGCAGAGAGTCAGAATTCGGCTCAAAAATCATGCTCAGGAGTTAAATTTCCGACATTTCAGACATTTTGAAAACTGCAAGGGGGTTTGGGCAAAATATGACCCATCGGCTTTTTCAGTAATTGGCATATTTTCGGTATAAAAAGTCGTAATTTGAAACTGAAAATAGGTGCAGAGAGTCAGAATTCGGATAAAAAATCACGCTCAGGAGTAAAATTTCCGACATTTCTGACATTTTGAAAACTGCAAGGGGGTTTGGGCAAAATATGACCCATCGGCTTTTTCAGTAATTGGCATATTTTCGGTATGAAACGTCGTAATTTGAAACTGAAAATAGGTGGAGAGAGTCAGAATTCAGCTCTAAAATCACGCTCAGGAGTCAAATTTCCGACTTTTCAGACATTTTGAAAACTGCAGGGGTGTTTGGGCAAAATATGACCCATCGCCGTTTTCAGTAATTGGCATATTTTCGGTATAAAAAGTCGTAATTTGAAACTGAAAATAGGTGCAGAGAGTTAGAATTCGGATAAAAAATCACGCTCAGGAGTCAAATTTCCGACATTTCTGACATTTTGAAAACTGCAAGGGGGTTTGGGCAAAATATGACCCATCGCCGTTTTCAGTAATTGGCATATTTTCAGTATAAAAAGTCGTAATTTGAAACTGAAAATAGGTGCAGAGAGTCAGAATTCGGGAAAAAAAATCACGCTCAGGAGTCAAATTTCTGACATTTCAGACATTTTGAAAACTGCAGGGGGGTTTGGGCAAAATATGACCCATTGCCGTTTACAGTAATTGGCGTATATTCGGTAAGAAAGGTCGTAATTTGAAACTGAAAATAGGTTCAGAGAGTCAGAATTCGGCTCAAAAATCATGCTCAGGAGTCAAAAATCTGACATTTCAGACATTTTGAAAACTGCAGGGGGGTTTGGGCAAAATATGACCCTTCGCCGTTTACAGTAATTGGCATATTTTCGGTATGAAACGTCGTAATTTGAAACTGAAAATAGGTGCAGAGAGTCAGAATTTGGCTCAAAAATCACGCTCAGGAGTCAAATTTCCGACATTTCAGACATTTTAAAAACTGCAGGGGGGTTTTGGGTAAAATATGACCCATCGCCGCTTTCAGTAATTGGCATATTTTCGGTATGAAACGTCGTAATTTGAAACTGAAAATAGGTGCAGAGAGTCAGAATTCAGCTCAAAAATCACGCTCAGGAGTCAAATTTCCGACATTTCAGACATTTTAAAAACTGCAGGGGGGTTTGTGCAAAATATGACCCTTCACAGTTTTCAGTAATTCGCATATTTTCGGTATGAAACGTCGTAATTTGAAACTGAAAATAGGTGCATAGAGTCAGAATTCGGCTCGAAAATTATGCTCAGGAGTCAAATTTCCGACATTTCCGACATTTTGAAAACTGCAGGGGGGTTTAAGCAAAATATGACCATGCGCCGTTTACAGTAATTGGCATATTTTCGGTATGAAACGTCGTAATTTGAAACTGAAAATAGATGCAGAGAGTCAGAATTCGGCTCAAAAATCACGCTCAGGAGAAAAAATTTCCGACATTTCAGACATTTTAAAAACTGCAGGGGAGTTTGTGCAAAATATGACCCATCGCGGTTTTCAGTAATTGGCATATTTTCGGTATGAAACGTCGTAATTTGAAACTGAAAATAAGTGCAGAGTCAGAATGCGGCTCAAAAATCACGCTCAGGAGTCAAATTTCCGACATTTCAGACATTTTAAAAACTGCAGGGGGGTTTGGGCAAAATATGACCCATCGCCGTTTACAGTAATTAGCATATTTTTGGTATGAAACGTCGTAATTTGAAACTGCAAATAGGTGCAGAGAGTCAGAATTTTGCTCAAACATCACGCTCAGGAGTCAATCTTCCGACATTTCAGACATTTTAAAAACTGCATTGGGTTTTGGCAAAATATGACCCATCGCTGTTTACAGTAATTGGCTGATTTTCGGTATGAAACGTCGTAATTTGAAACTGAAAATAGGTGCAGAGAGTCAGAATTCGGCTCAAAAATCATGCTCAGGAGTTAAATTTCCGACATTTCAGACATTTTGAAAACTGCAAGGGGGTTTGGGCAAAATATGACCCATCGGCTTTTTCAGTAATTGGCATATTTTCGGTATAAAAAGTCGTAATTTGAAACTGAAAATAGGTGCAGAGAGTCAGAATTCGGATAAAAAATCACGCTCAGGAGTAAAATTTCCGACATTTCTGACATTTTGAAAACTGCAAGGGGGTTTGGGCAAAATATGACCCATCGGCTTTTTCAGTAATTGGCATATTTTCGGTATGAAACGTCGTAATTTGAAACTGAAAATAGGTGGAGAGAGTCAGAATTCAGCTCTAAAATCACGCTCAGGAGTCAAATTTCCGACTTTTCAGACATTTTGAAAACTGCAGGGGTGTTTGGGCAAAATATGACCCATCGCCGTTTTCAGTAATTGGCATATTTTCGGTATAAAAAGTCGTAATTTGAAACTGAAAATAGGTGCAGAGAGTTAGAATTCGGATAAAAAATCACGCTCAGGAGTCAAATTTCCGACATTTCAGACAATTTGAAAACTGCAGGGGGGTTTGGGAAAAATATGACCCATCGCCGTTTACAGTAATTGGCATATTTTCGGTATGAAACGTCGTAATTTGAAACTGAAAATAGGTGCAGAGAGTCAGAATTCGGCTCAAAAATCACGCTCAGGACTCAAATTTCCGACATTTCAGACATTTTGAAAACTGCAGGGGGGTTTGGGCAAAATATGACCCATCGCCGTTTTCAGTAATTGGCATATTTTCGGTATAAAAAGTCGTAATTTGAAATTGAAAATAGGTGCAGAGAGTCAGAATTCGGATAAAAAATCACGCTCAGGAGTCAAATTTCCGACATTTCAGACATTTTGAAAACTGCAGAGGAGTTTGGGCAAAATATGACCTATCGCCGTTTACAGGAATTGGCATATTTTCGCTATGAAACGTTGTATTTTGAAACTGAAAATAGGAGCAGAGAGTCAGAATTCGGCTAAAAAATCACGCTCAGGAGTCAAATTTCCGACATTTCAGACATTTTAAAAACTGCAGGGGGGTTTGGGCAAAATATGACCCATTGCCGTTTACAATAATTGGCATATTTTCGGTATGAAACTTCGTAATTTGAAACTGAAAATTGGTGCAGAGAGTCAGAATTCGGCTCATGAATCACGCTCAGGAGTCAAATTTCCAACATTTGAGACATTTTAAAAACTGCAGGGGGGGTTTGGGCAAAATATGACACATCGCCGTTTTCAGTAATTGGCATATTTTTGGTATAAAAAGTCATAATTTGAAACTGAAAATAGGTGCACAGAGTCAGAATTCGGCTCAAAAATCACGCTCAGGAGTCAAATTTCCGACATTTCAGACATTTTAAAAACTGCAGGGGGGGTTTGGGCAAAATATGACCTATCGCCGTTTTCAGTAATTGGCATATTTCGGTATGAAACGTCGTAATTTCCAACTGAAAATAGGTGCAGAGAGTCAGAATTCGGCTCAAAAATCACGCTCAAGAGTCAAATTTCCGACATTTAAGACATTTTGAAAACTGCAGGGGGGTTTGGGCAAAATATGACCCATCGCCGTTTTCAGTAATTGGCATATTTTCGGTAAAAAAAGTCGCAATTTGAAACTGAAAATAGGTGCAGAGAGTCAGAATTCGGATAAAAAATCATGCTCAGGAGTCAAATTTTCGACATTTCAGACATTTTAAAAACTGCAGAGGGGCTTGGGCAAATTATGACCCATCGCCGTTTACAATAATTGGCATATTTTCGGTATGAAACTTCGTAATTTGAAACTTAAAATAGGTGCAGAGAGTCAGAATTTGGCTCAAAAATCACGCTCAGGAGTCAAATTTCCGACATTTCAGACATTTTAAAAACTGCAGGGGGGTTTGTGCAAAATATGACCCATCACAGTTTTCAGTAATTCGCATATTTTCGGTATGAAACGTCGTAATTTGAAACTGAAAATAGGTGCATAGAGTCAGAATTCGGCTCGAAAATCATGCTCAGGAGTCAAATTTCCGACATTTCCGACATTTTGAAAACTGCAGGGGGGTTTAAGCAAAATATGACCCTGCGCCGTTTACAGTAATTGGCATATTTTCGGTATGAAACGTCGTAATTTGAAACTGAAAATAGATGCAGAGAGTCAGATTTCGGCTCAAAAATCACGCTCAGGAGAAAAAATTTCCGACATTTCAGACATTTTAAAAACTGCAGGGGGGTTTGTGCAAAATATGACCCATCGCGGTTTTCAGTAATTGGCATATTTTCGGTATGAAACGTCGTAATTTGAAACTGAAAATATGTGCAGAGAGTCAGAATGCGGCTCAAAAATCACGCTCAGGAGTCAAATTTCCGACATTTCAGACATTTTAAAAACTGCAGGGGGGTTTGGGCAAAATATGACCCATCGCCGTTTACAGTAATTGGCATATTTTTGGTATGAAACGTCGTAATTTGAAACTGCAAATAGGTGCAGAGAGTCAGAATTTTGCTCAAACATCACGCTCAGGAGTCAATCTTCCGACATTTCAGACATTTTAAAAACTGCAGGGGGATTTGGGCAAAATATGACCCATCGACGTTTTCAGTTACTGGCATATTTTCGGTATGAAACTTCGTAATTTGAAACTGAAAATAGGTGCAGAGAGTCAGAATTCGGCTCAAAAATCCCACTCAGGAGTCAAATTTCCGACATTTCCGACATTTTGAAAACTGCAGGAGGGTTTTGGCAAAATATGACCCATCGCTGTTTACAGTAATTGACTTATTTTCGGTATGAAACGTCGTAATTTGAAACTGAAAATAGGTGCAGAGTCAGAATTCGGCTCAAAAATCATGCTCAGGAGTTAAATTTCCGACATTTCAGACATTTTAAAAACTGAAGGGGGGTTTGGGCAAAATATGACCCATCGCCGTTTTCAGTAATTGGCATATTTTCGGTATGAAACGTCGTAATATGAAACTGAAAATAGGTGCAGAGTCAGAATTCGGCTCAAAAATCATGCTCAGGAGTTAAATTTCCGACATTTCAGACATTTTGAAAACTGAAAGGGGGTTTGGGCCAAATATGACCCATCGGCTTTTTCTGTAATTGGCATATTTTCGGTATAAAAAATCGTAATTTGAAACTGAAAATAGGTGCAGAGAGTCAGAATTCGGATAAAAAATCACGCTCAGGAGTAAAATTTCCGACATTTCTGACATTTTGAAAACTGCAGGGGGGTTTGGGCAAAATATGACCCATCGCGGTTTACAGTAATTGGCATATATTCGGTATGAAACGTCGTAATTTGAAACTGAAAATAGGTGCAGAGTCAGAATTCGGCTCAAAAATCATGCGCAGGAGTTAAATTTCCGACATTTCAGACGTTTTGAAAACTGCAAGGGGGTTTGGGCAAAATATGACCCATCGGCTTTTTCAGTAATTGGCATATTTTCGGTATAAAAAGTCGTAATTTGAAACTGAAAATAGGTGCAGAGAGTCAGAATTCGGATAAAAAATCACGCTCAGGAGTAAAATTTCCGACATTTCTGACATTTTGAAAACTGCAAGGGGGTTTGGGCAAAATATGACCCATCGCCGTTTTCAGTAATTGGCATATTTTTGGTATAAAAAGTCGTAATTTGAAACTGAAAATAGGTGCAGAGAGTCAGAATTCGGCTCAAAAATCACGCTCAGGAGTCAAATTTCCGACATTTCAGACATTTTAAAAACTGCAGGGGGGGTTTGGGCAAAATATGACCCATCGCCGTTTTCAGTAATTGGCATATTTCGGTATGAAACGTCGTAATTTCCAACTGAAAATAGGTGCAGAGAGTCAGAATTCGGCTCAAAAATCACGCTCAAGAGTCAAATTTCCGACATTTAAGACATTTTGAAAACTGCAGGGGGGTTTGGGCAAAATATGACCCATCACAGTTTTCAGTAATTCGCATATTTTCGGTATGAAACGTCGTAATTTGAAACTGAAAATAGGTGCATAGAGTCAGAATTCGGCTCGAAAATCATGCTCAGGAGTCAAATTTCCGACATTTCCGACATTTTGAAAACTGCAGGGGGGTTTAAGCAAAATATGACCCTGCGCCGTTTACAGTAATTGGCATATTTTCGGTATGAAACGTCGTAATTTGAAACTGAAAATAGATGCAGAGAGTCAGATTTCGGCTCAAAAATCACGCTCAGGAGAAAAAATTTCCGACATTTCAGACATTTTAAAAACTGCAGGGGGGTTTGTGCAAAATATGACCCATCGCGGTTTTCAGTAATTGGCATATTTTCGGTATGAAACGTCGTAATTTGAAACTGAAAATATGTGCAGAGAGTCAGAATGCGGCTCAAAAATCACGCTCAGGAGTCAAATTTCCGACATTTCAGACATTTTAAAAACTGCAGGGGGGTTTGGGCAAAATATGACCCATCGCCGTTTACAGTAATTGGCATATTTTTGGTATGAAACGTCGTAATTTGAAACTGCAAATAGGTGCAGAGAGTCAGAATTTTGCTCAAACATCACGCTCAGGAGTCAATCTTCCGACATTTCAGACATTTTAAAAACTGCAGGGGGATTTGGGCAAAATATGACCCATCGACGTTTTCAGTTACTGGCATATTTTCGGTATGAAACTTCGTAATTTGAAACTGAAAATAGGTGCAGAGAGTCAGAATTCGGCTCAAAAATCCCACTCAGGAGTCAAATTTCCGACATTTCCGACATTTTGAAAACTGCAGGAGGGTTTTGGCAAAATATGACCCATCGCTGTTTACAGTAATTGACTTATTTTCGGTATGAAACGTCGTAATTTGAAACTGAAAATAGGTGCAGAGTCAGAATTCGGCTCAAAAATCATGCTCAGGAGTTAAATTTCCGACATTTCAGACATTTTAAAAACTGAAGGGGGGTTTGGGCAAAATATGACCCATCGCCGTTTTCAGTAATTGGCATATTTTCGGTATGAAACGTCGTAATATGAAACTGAAAATAGGTGCAGAGTCAGAATTCGGCTCAAAAATCATGCTCAGGAGTTAAATTTCCGACATTTCAGACATTTTGAAAACTGAAAGGGGGTTTGGGCCAAATATGACCCATCGGCTTTTTCTGTAATTGGCATATTTTCGGTATAAAAAATCGTAATTTGAAACTGAAAATAGGTGCAGAGAGTCAGAATTCGGATAAAAAATCACGCTCAGGAGTAAAATTTCCGACATTTCTGACATTTTGAAAACTGCAGGGGGGTTTGGGCAAAATATGACCCATCGCGGTTTACAGTAATTGGCATATATTCGGTATGAAACGTCGTAATTTGAAACTGAAAATAGGTGCAGAGTCAGAATTCGGCTCAAAAATCATGCGCAGGAGTTAAATTTCCGACATTTCAGACGTTTTGAAAACTGCAAGGGGGTTTGGGCAAAATATGACCCATCGGCTTTTTCAGTAATTGGCATATTTTCGGTATAAAAAGTCGTAATTTGAAACTGAAAATAGGTGCAGAGAGTCAGAATTCGGATAAAAAATCACGCTCAGGAGTAAAATTTCCGACATTTCTGACATTTTGAAAACTGCAAGGGGGTTTGGGCAAAATATGACCCATCGCCGTTTTCAGTAATTGGCATATTTTTGGTATAAAAAGTCGTAATTTGAAACTGAAAATAGGTGCAGAGAGTCAGAATTCGGCTCAAAAATCACGCTCAGGAGTCAAATTTCCGACATTTCAGACATTTTAAAAACTGCAGGGGGGGTTTGGGCAAAATATGACCCATCGCCGTTTTCAGTAATTGGCATATTTCGGTATGAAACGTCGTAATTTCCAACTGAAAATAGGTCCAGAGAGTCAGAATTCGGCTCAAAAATCACGCTCAAGATTCAAATTTCCGACATTTAAGACATTTTGAAAACTGCAGGGGGGTTTGGGCAAAATATGACCCATCGCCGTTTTCAGTAATTGGCATATTTTCGGTAAAAAAAGTCGCAATTTGAAACTGAAAATAGGTGCAGAGAGTCAGAATTCGGATAAAAAATCATGCTCAGGAGTCAAATTTTCGACATTTCAGACATTTTAAAAACTGCAGAGGGGCTTGGGCAAATTATGACCCATCGCCGTTTACAATAATTGGCATATTTTCGGTATGAAACTTCGTAATTTGAAACTTAAAATAGGTGCAGAGAGTCAGAATTTGGCTCAAAAATCACGCTCAGGAGTCAAATTTCCGACATTTCCGACATTTTAAAAACTGCAGGGGGGTTTGTGCAAAATATGACCCATCACAGTTTTCAGTAATTCGCATATTTTCGGTATGAAACGTCGTAATTTGAAACTGAAAATAGGTGCATAGAGTCAGAATTCGGCTCGAAAATCATGCTCAGGAGTCAAATTTCCGACATTTCCAACATTTTGAAAACTGCAGGGGGGTTTAAGCAAAATATGACCCTGCGCCGTTTACAGTAATTGGCATATTTTCGGTATGAAACGTCGTAATTTGAAACTGAAAATAGATGCAGAGAGTCAGATTTCGGCTCAAAAATCACGCTCAGGAGAAAAAATTTCCGACATTTCAGACATTTTAAAAACTGCAGGGGGGTTTGTGCAAAATATGACCCATCGCGGTTTTCAGTAATTGGCATATTTTCGGTATGAAACGTCGTAATTTGAAACTGAAAATATGTGCAGAGAGTCAGAATGCGGCTCAAAAATCACGCTCAGGAGTCAAATTTCCGACATTTCAGACATTTTAAAAACTGCAGGGGGGTTTGGGCAAAATATGACCCATCGCCGTTTACAGTAATTGGCATATTTTTGGTATGAAACGTCGTAATTTGAAACTGCAAATAGGTGCAGAGAGTCAGAATTTTGCTCAAACATCACGCTCAGGAGTCAATCTTCCGACATTTCAGACATTTTAAAAACTGCAGGGGGATTTGGGCAAAATATGACCCATCGACGTTTTCAGTTACTGGCATATTTTCGGTATGAAACTTCGTAATTTGAAACTGAAAATAGGTGCAGAGAGTCAGAATTCGGCTCAAAAATCCCACTCAGTAGTCAAATTTCCGACATTTCCGACATTTTGAAAACTGCAGGGGGGTTTTGGCAAAATATGACCCATCGCTGTTTACAGTAATTGACTTATTTTCGGTATGAAACGTCGTAATTTGAAACTGAAAATAGGTGCAGAGTCAGAATTCGGCTCAAAAATCATGCTCAGGAGTTAAATTTCCGACATTTCAGACATTTTAAAAACTGAAGGGGGGTTTGGGCAAAATATGACCCATCGCCGTTTTCAGTAATTGGCATATTTTCGGTATGAAACGTCGTAATATGAAACTGAAAATAGGTGCAGAGTCAGAATTCGGCTCAAAAATCATGCTCAGGAGTTAAATTTCCGACATTTCAGACATTTTGAAAACTGCAAGGGGGTTTGGGCCAAATATGACCCATCGGCTTTTTCTGTAATTGGCATATTTTCGGTATAAAAAATCGTAATTTGAAACTGAAAATAGGTGCAGAGAGTCAGAATTCGGATAAAAAATCACGCTCAGGAGTAAAATTTCCGACATTTCTGACATTTTGAAAACTGCAAGGGGGTTTGGGCAAAATATGACCCATCGCCGTTTTCAGTAATTGGCATATTTTCAGTATAAAAAGTCGTAATTTGAAACTGAAAATAGGTGCAGAGAGTCAGAATTCGGGAAAAAAAATCACGCTCAGGAGTCAAATTTCCGACATTTCAGACATTTTGAAAACTGCAGGGGGGTTTGGGCAAAATATGACCCATTGCCGTTTACAGTAATTGGCGTATATTCGGTAAGAAAGGTCGTAATTTGAAACTGAAAATAGGTGCAGAGAGTCAGAATTCGGCTCAAAAATCATGCTCAGGAGTCAAAATTCTGACATTTCAGACATTTTGAAAACTGCAGGGGGGTTTGGGCAAAATATGACCCTTCGCCGTTTACAGTAATTGGCATATTTTCGGTATGAAACGTCGTAATTTGAAACTGAAAATAGATGCAGAGAGTCAGAATTCGGCTCAAAAATCACGCTCAGGAGAAAAAAGTCCGACATTTCAGACGTTTTGAAAACTGCAGGGGGGTTTGGGCAAAATATGACCCATCGCAGTTTTCAGTAATTGGCATATTTTCGGTATAAAAAGTCGTAATTTGAAACTGAAAATAGGTGCAGAGGGTCAGAATTCGGATACAAAATCATGCTCAGCAGTCAAATTTCCGACATTTCAGACATTTTGAAAACTGCACGGGGGTTTGGGCAAAATATGACCCATCGCCGTTTACAGTAATTGACATATTTTCGGTATGAAACGTCGTAATTTGAAACTGAAAATAGGTGGAGAGAGTCAGAATTCAGCTCAAAAATCACGCTCAGGAGTCAAATTTCCGACTTTTCAGACATTTTGAAAACTGCAGGGGGGTTTGGGCCAAATATGACCCATCGCCGTTTTCAGTAATTGGCATATTTTCGGTATAAAAAGTCGTAATTTGAAACTGAAAATAGGTGCAGAGAGTCAGTATTCGGATAAAAAATCACGCTCAGGAGTCAAATTTCCGACATTTCAGACAATTTGAAAACTGCAGGGGGGTTTGGGAAAAAAATGACCCATCGCCGTTGACAGTAATTGGCATATTTTCGGTATGAAACGTCATAATTTGAAACTGAAAATAGGTGCAGAGAGTCAGAATTTGGCTCAAAAATCATGCTCCGGAGGCAAATTTCCGACATTTCAGACATTTTAAAAACTGCAGGGGGGGGGGGGGTTTGGGCAAAATATGACCTATCGCCGTTTTCAGTAATTGGCATATTTTCGGTATGAAACGTCGTAATTTGAAACTGAAAATAGGTGGAGAGAGTCAGAATTCAGCTCAAAAATCACGCTCAGGAGTCAAATTTCCGACTTTTCAGACATTTTGAAAACTGCAGGGGTGTTTGGGCAAAATATGACCCATCGCCGTTTTCAGTAATTGGCATATTTTCGGTATAAAAAGTCGTAATTTAAAACTGAAAATAGGTGCAGAGAGTCAGAATTCGGATAAAAAATCACGCTCATGACTCAAATTTCCGACATTTCAGACATTTTGAAAACTGCAGGGGGCTTTGGGCAAAATATGACCCATCGCCGTTTTCAGTAATTGGCATATTTTCGGTATAAAAAGTCGTAATTTGAAACTGCAAATAGGTGCAGAGAGTCAGAATTTTGCTCAAACATCACGCTCAGGAGTCAATCTTCCGACATTTCAGACATTTTAAAAACTGCAGGGGGATTTGGGCAAAATATGACCCATCGACGTTTTCAGTTACTGGCATATTTTCGGTATGAAACTTCGTAATTTGAAACTGAAAATAGGTGCAGAGAGTCAGAATTCGGCTCAAAAATCCCACTCAGGAGTCAAATTTCCGACATTTCCGACATTTTGAAAACTGCAGGGGGGTTTTGGCAAAATATGACCCATCGCTGTTTACAGTAATTGACTTATTTTCGGTATGAAACGTCATAATTTGAAACTGAAAATAGGTGCAGAGTCAGAATTCGGCTTAAAAATCATGCTCAGGAGTTAAATTTCCGACATTTCAGACATTTTAAAAACTGAAGGGGGGTTTGGGCAAAATATGACCCATCGCCGTTTTCAGTAATTGGCATATTTTCGGTATGAAACGTCGTAATATGAAACTGAAAATAGGTGCAGAGTCAGAATTCGGCTCAAAAATCATGCTCAGGAGTTAAATTTCCGACATTTCAGACATTTTGAAAACTGCAAGGTGGTTTGGGCCAAATATGACCCATCGGCTTTTTCTGTAATTGGCATATTTTCGGTATAAAAAGTCGTAATTTGAAACTGAAAATAGGTGCAGAGAGTCAGAATTCGGATAAAAAATCACGCTCAGGAGTAAAATTTCCGACATTTCTGACATTTTGAAAACTGCAGGGGGGGTTTGGGCAAAATATGACCCATCGCGGTTTACAGTAATTGGCATATATTCGGTATGAAACGTCGTAATTTGAAACTGAAAATAGGTGCAGAGTCAGAATTCGGCTCAAAAATCATGCTCAGGAGTTAAATTTCCGACATTTCAGACGTTTTGAAAACTGCAAGGGGGTTTGGGCAAAATATGACCCATCGGCTTTTTCAGTAATTGGCATATTTTCGGTATAAAAAGTCGTAATTTGAAACTGAAAATAGGTGCAGAGAGTCAGAATTCGGATAAAAAATCACGCTCAGGAGTAAAATTTCCGACATTTCTGACATTTTGAAAACTGCAAGGGGGTTTGGGCAAAATATGACCCATCGCCGTTTTCAGTAATTGGCATATTTTCAGTATAAAAAGTCGTAATTTGAAACTGAAAATAGGTGCAGAGAGTCAGAATTCGGGAAAAAAAATCACGCTCAGGAGTCAAATTTCCGACATTTCAGACATTTTGAAAACTGCAGGGGGGTTTGGGCAAAATATGACCCATTGCCGTTTACAGTAATTGGCGTATATTCGGTAAGAAAGGTCGTAATTTGAAACTGAAAATAGGTGCAGAGAGTCAGAATTCGGCTCAAAAATCATGCTCAGGAGTCAAAATTCTGACATTTCAGACATTTTGAAAACTGCAGGGGGGTTTGGGCAAAATATGACCCTTCGCCGTTTACAGTAATTGGCATATTTTCGGTATGAAACGTCGTAATTTGAAACTGAAAATAGATGCAGAGAGTCAGAATTCGGCTCAAAAATCACGCTCAGGAGAAAAAAGTCCGACATTTCAGACGTTTTGAAAACTGCAGGGGGGTTTGGGCAAAATATGACCCATCGCAGTTTTCAGTAATTGGCATATTTTCGGTATAAAAAGTCGTAATTTGAAACTGAAAATAGGTGCAGAGGGTCAGAATTCGGATACAAAATCATACTCAGCAGTCAAATTTCCGACATTTCAGACATTTTAAAAACTGCACGGGGGTTTGGGCAAAATATGACCCATCGCCGTTTACAGTAATTGGCATATTTTCGGTATGAAACGTCGTAATTTGGAACTGAAAATAGGTGGAGAGAGTCAGAATTCAGCTCAAAAATCACGCTCAGGAGTCAAATTTCCGACTTTTCAGACATTTTGAAAATTGCAGGGGGGTTTGGGCCAAATATGACCCATCGCCGTTTTCAGTAATTGGCAGATTTTCGGTATAAAAAGTCGTAATTTGAAACTGAAAATAGGTGCAGAGAGTCAGTATTCGGATAAAAAATCACGCTCAGGAGTCAAATTTCCGACATTTCAGACAATTTGAAAACTGCAGGGGGGTTTGGGAAAAAAATGACCCATCGCCGTTGACAGTAATTGGCATATTTTCGGTATGAAACGTCGTAATTTGAAACTGAAAATAGGTGCAGAGAGTCAGAATTTGGCTCAAAAATCATGCTCCGGAGGCAAATTTCCGACATTTCAGACATTTTAAAAACTGCAGGGGGGGGGGGGGTTTGGGCAAAATATGACCTATCGCCGTTTTCAGTAATTGGCATATTTTCGGTATGAAACGTCGTAATTTGAAACTGAAAATAGGTGGAGAGAGTCAGAATTCAGCTCAAAAATCACGCTCAGGAGTCAAATTTCCGACTTTTCAGACATTTTGAAAACTGCAGGGGTGTTTGGGCAAAATATGACCCATCGCCGTTTTCAGTAATTGGCATATTTTCGGTATAAAAAGTCGTAATTTAAAACTGAAAATAGGTGCAGAGAGTCAGAATTCGGATAAAAAATCACGCTCATGACTCAAATTTCCGACATTTCAGACATTTTGAAAACTGCAGGGGGCTTTGGGCAAAATATGACCCATCGCCGTTTTCAGTAATTGGCATATTTTCGGTATAAAAAGTCGTAATTTGAAACTGCAAATAGGTGCAGAGAGTCAGAATTTTGCTCAAACATCACGCTCAGGAGTCAATCTTCCGACATTTCAGACATTTTAAAAACTGCAGGGGGATTTGGGCAAAATATGACCCATCGACGTTTTCAGTTACTGGCATATTTTCGGTATGAAACTTCGTAATTTGAAACTGAAAATAGGTGCAGAGAGTCAGAATTCGGCTCAAAAATCCCACTCAAGAGTCAAATTTCCGACATTTCCGACATTTTGAAAACTGCAGGGGGGTTTGGCAAAATATGACCCATCGCTGTTTACAGTAATTGACTTATTTTCGGTATGAAACGTCGTAATTTGAAACTGAAAATAGGTGCAGAGTCAGAATTCGGCTCAAAAATCATGCTCAGGAGTTAAATTTCCGACATTTCAGACATTTTAAAAACTGAAGGGGGGTTTGGGCAAAATATGACCCATCGCCGTTTACAGTAATTGGCATATTTTCGATATGAAACGTCGTAATTTGAAACTGAAAATAGGTGCAGAGAGTCAGAATTTGGCTCAAAAATCACGCTCAGGAGTCAAATTTCCGACATTTCAGACATTTTAAAAACTGCAGGGGGGGTTTGGGTAAAATATGACCCATCGCCGTTTTCAGTAATTGGCATATTTTCGGTATGAAACGTCGTAATTTGAAACTGAAAATAGGTGCAGAGAGTCAGAATTCAGCTCAAAAATCACGCTCAGGAGTCAAATTTCCAACATTTCAGACGTTTTGAAAACTGCAGGGGGGTTTGGGCAAAATATGACCCATCGCCGTTTTCAGTAATTGGCATATTTTCGGTATAAAAAGTCGAAATTTGAAACTGAAAATAGGTGCAGAGGGTCAGAATTCGGATACAAAATCATGCTCAGCAGTCAAATTTCCGACATTTCAGACATTTTGAAAACTGCACGGGGGTTTGGGCAAAATATGACCCATCGCCGATTACAGTAATTGGCATATTTTCGATATGAAACGTCGTAATTTGAAACTGAAAATAGGTGCAGAGAGTCAGAATTTGGCTCAAAAATCACGCTCAGGAGTCAAATTTCCGACATTTCAGACATTTTAAAAACTGCAGGGGGGGTTTGGGTAAAATATGACCCATCGCCGTTTTCAGTAATTGGCATATTTTCGGTATGAAACGTCGTAATTTGAAACTGAAAATAGGTGCAGAGAGTCAGAATTCAGCTCAAAAATCACGCTCAGGAGTCAAATTTCCGACATTTCAGACATTTTAAAAACTGCAGGGGGGTTTGTGCAAAATATGACCCTTCACAGTTTTTAGTAATTCGCATATTTTCGGTATGAAACGTCGTAATTTGAAACTGAAAATAGGTGCATAGAGTCAGAATTCGGCTCGAAAATTATGCTCAGGAGTCAAATTTCCGACATTTCCGACATTTTGAAAACTGCAGGGGGGTTTAAGCAAAATATGACCATGCGCCGTTTACAGTAATTGGCATATTTTCGGTATGAAACGTCGTAATTTGAAACTGAAAATAGATGCAGAGAGTCAGAATTCGGCTCAAAAATCACGCTCAGGAGAAAAAATTTCCGACATTTCAGACATTTTAAAAACTGCAGGGGGGGTTTTGGCAAAATATGACCCATCGCGGTTTACAGTAATTGGCATATATTCGGTATGAAACGTCGTAATTTGAAACTGAAAATAGGTGCAGAGTCAGAATTCGGCTCAAAAATCATGCTCAGGAGTTAAATTTCCGACATTTCAGACATTTTGAAAACTGCAAGGGGGTTTGGGCAAAATATGACCCATCGGCTTTTTCAGTAATTGGCATATTTTCGGTATGAAACGTCGTAATTTGAAACTGAAAATAAGTGCAGAGAGTCAGAATGCGGCTCAAAAATCACGCTCAGGAGTCAAATTTCCGACATTTCAGACATTTTAAAAACTGCAGGGGGGTTTGGGCAAAATATGACCCATCGCCGTTTACAGTAATTAGCATATTTTTGGTATGAAACGTCGTAATTTGAAACTGCAAATAGGTGCAGAGAGTCAGAATTTTGCTCAAACATCACGCTCAGGAGTCAATCTTCCGACATTTCAGACATTTTAAAAACTGCATTGGGATTTGGGCAAAATATGACCCATCGACGTTTTCAGTTACTGGCATATTTTCGGTATGAAACTTCGTAATTTGAAACTGAAAATAGGTGCAGAGAGTCAGAATTCGGCTCAAAAATCCCACTCAGGAGTCAAATTTCCGACATTTCCGACATTTTGAAAACTGCAGGGGGGTTTTGGCAAAATATGACCCATCGCTGTTTACAGTAATTGGCTGATTTTCGGTATGAAACGTCGTAATTTGAAACTGAAAATAGGTGCAGAGAGTCAGAATTCGGCTCAAAAATCATGCTCAGGAGTTAAATTTCCGACATTTCAGACATTTTGAAAACTGCAAGAGGGTTTGGGCAAAATATGACCCATCGGCTTTTTCAGTAATTGGCATATTTTCGGTATAAAAAGTCGTAATTTGAAACTGAAAATAGGTGCAGAGAGTCAGAATTCGGATAAAAAATCACGCTCAGGAGTAAAATTTCCGACATTTCTGACATTTTGAAAACTGCAGGGGGGGTTTTGGCAAAATATGACCCATCGCGGTTTACAGTAATTGGCATATATTCGGTATGAAACGTCGTAATTTGAAACTGAAAATAGGTGCAGAGTCAGAATTCGGCTCAAAAATCATGCTCAGGAATTAAATTTCCGACATTTCAGACATTTTGAAAACTGCAAGGGGGTTTGGGCAAAATATGACCCATCGGCTTTTTCAGTAATTGGCATATTTTCGGTATGAAACGTCGTAATTTGAAACTGAAAATAGGTGGAGAGAGTCAGAATTCAGCTCTAAAATCACGCTCAGGAGTCAAATTTCCGACTTTTCAGACATTTTGAAAACTGCAGGGGTGTTTGGGCAAAATATGACCCATCGCCGTTTTCAGTAATTGGCATATTTTCGGTATAAAAAGTCGTAATTTGAAACTGAAAATAGGTGCAGAGAGTTAGAATTCGGATAAAAAATCACGCTCAGGAGTCAAATTTCCGACATTTCAGACAATTTGAAAACTGCAGGGGGGTTTGGGAAAAATATGACCCATCGCCGTTTACAGTAATTGGCATATTTTCGGTATGAAACGTCGTAATTTGAAACCGAAAATAGGTGCAGAGAGTCAGAATTCGGCTCAAAAATCACGCTCAGGACTCAAATTTCCGACATTTCAGACATTTTGAAAACTGCAGGGGGGTTTGGGCAAAATATGACCCATCGCCGTTTTCAGTAATTGGCATATTTTCGGTATAAAAAGTCGTAATTTGAAATTGAAAATAGGTGCAGAGAGTCAGAATTCGGATAAAAAATCACGCTCAGGAGTCAAATTTCCGACATTTCAGACATTTTGAAAACTGCAGAGGAGTTTGGGCAAAATATGACCTATCGCCGTTTACAGGAATTGGCATATTTTCGCTATGAAACGTTGTATTTTGAAACTGAAAATAGGAGCAGAGAGTCAGAATTCGGCTAAAAAATCACGCTCAGGAGTCAAATTTCCGACATTTCAGACATTTTAAAAACTGCAGGGGGGTTTGGGCAAAATATGACCCATTGCCGTTTACAATAATTGGCATATTTTCGGTATGAAACTTCGTAATTTGAAACTGAAAATAGGTGCAGAGAGTCAGAATTCGGCTCATGAATCACGCTCAGGAGTCAAATTTCCAACATTTGAGACATTTTAAAAACTGCAGGGGGGGTTTGGGCAAAATATGACACATCGCCGTTTTCAGTAATTGGCATATTTTTGGTATAAAAAGTCGTAATTTGAAACTGAAAATAGGTGCAGAGAGTCAGAATTCGGCTCAAAAATCACGCTCAGGAGTCAAATTTCCGACATTTCAGACATTTTAAAAACTGCAGGGGGGGTTTGGGCAAAATATGACCCATCGCCGTTTTCAGTAATTGGCATATTTCGGTATGAAACGTCGTAATTTCCAACTGAAAATAGGTGCAGAGAGTCAGAATTCGGCTCAAAAATCACGCTCAAGAGTCAAATTTCCGACATTTAAGACATTTTGAAAACTGCAGGGGGGTTTGGGCAAAATATGACCCATCGCCGTTTTCAGTAATTGGCATATTTTCGGTAAAAAAAGTCGCAATTTGAAACTGAAAATAGGTGCAGAGAGTCAGAATTCGGATAAAAAATCATGCTCAGGAGTCAAATTTTCGACATTTCAGACATTTTAAAAACTGCAGAGGGGCTTGGGCAAATTATGACCCATCGCCGTTTACAATAATTGGCATATTTTCGGTATGAAACTTCGTAATTTGAAACTGAAAATAGGTGCAGAGAGTCAGAATTTGGCTCAAAAATCACGCTCAGGAGTCAAATTTCCGACATTTCAGACATTTTAAAAACTGCAGGGGGGTTTGTGCAAAATATGACCCATCACAGTTTTCAGTAATTCGCATATTTTCGGTATGAAACGTCGTAATTTGAAACTGAAAATAGGTGCATAGAGTCAGAATTCGGCTCGAAAAATCATGCTCAGGAGTCAAATTTCCGACATTTCCGACATTTTGAAAACTGCAGGGGGGTTTAAGCAAAATATGACCCTGCGCCGTTTACAGTAATTGGCATATTTTCGGTATGAAACGTCGTAATTTGAAACTGAAAATAGATGCAGAGAGTCAGATTTCGGCTCAAAAATCACGCTCAGGAGAAAAAATTTCCGACATTTCAGACATTTTAAAAACTGCAGGGGGGTTTGTGCAAAATATGACCCATCGCGGTTTTCAGTAATTGGCATATTTTCGGTATGAAACGTCGTAATTTGAAACTGAAAATATGTGCAGAGAGTCAGAATGCGGCTCAAAAATCACGCTCAGGAGTCAAATTTCCGACATTTCAGACATTTTAAAAACTGCAGGGGGGTTTGGGCAAAATATGACCCATCGCCGTTTACAGTAATTGGCATATTTTTGGTATGAAACGTCGTAATTTGAAACTGCAAATAAGTGCAGAGAGTCAGAATTTTGCTCAAACATCACGCTCAGGAGTCAATCTTCCGACATTTCAGACATTTTAAAAACTGCAGGGGGATTTGGGCAAAATATGACCCATCGACGTTTTCAGTTACTGGCATATTTTCGGTATGAAACTTCGTAATTTGAAACTGAAAATAGGTGCAGAGAGTCAGAATTCGGCTCAAAAATCCCACTCAGGAGTCAAATTTCCGACATTTCCGACATTTTGAAAACTGCAGGGGGGTTTTGGCAAAATATGACCCATCGCTGTTTACAGTAATTGACTTATTTTCGGTATGAAACGTCGTAATTTGAAACTGAAAATAGGTGCAGAGTCAGAATTCGGCTCAAAAATCATGCTCAGGAGTTAAATTTCCGACATTTCAGACATTTTAAAAACTGAAGGGGGGTTTGGGCAAAATATGACCCATCGCCGTTTTCAGTAATTGGCATATTTTCGGTATGAAACGTCGTAATATGAAACTGAAAATAGGTGCAGAGTCAGAATTCGGCTCAAAAATCATGCTCAGGAGTTAAATTTCCGACATTTCAGACATTTTGAAAACTGCAAGGGGGTTTGGGCCAAATATGACCCATCGGCTTTTTCTGTAATTGGCATATTTTCGGTATAAAAAATCGTAATTTGAAACTGAAAATAGGTGCAGAGAGTCAGAATTCGGATAAAAAATCACGCTCAGGAGTAAAATTTCCGACATTTCTGACATTTTGAAAACTGCAGGGGGGGTTTGGGCAAAATATGACCCATCGCGGTTTACAGTAATTGGCATATATTCGGTATGAAACGTCGTAATTTGAAACTGAAAATAGGTGCAGAGTCAGAATTCGGCTCAAAAATCATGCTCAGGAGTTAAATTTCCGACATTTCAGACGTTTTGAAAACTGCAAGGGGGTTTGGGCAAAATATGACCCATCGGCTTTTTCAGTAATTGGCATATTTTCGGTATAAAAAGTCGTAATTTGAAACTGAAAATAGGTGCAGAGAGTCAGAATTCGGATAAAAAATCACGCTCAGGAGTAAAATTTCCGACATTTCTGACATTTTGAAAACTGCAAGGGGGTTTGGGCAAAATATGACCCATCGCCGTTTTCAGTAATTGGCATATTTTCAGTATAAAAAGTCGTAATTTGAAACTGAAAATAGGTGCAGAGAGTCAGAATTCGGGAAAAAAAATCACGCTCAGGAGTCAAATTTCCGACATTTCAGACATTTTGAAAACTGCAGGGGGGTTTGGGCAAAATATGACCCATTGCCGTTTACAGTAATTGGCGTATATTCGGTAAGAAAGGTCGTAATTTGAAACTGAAAATAGGTGCAGAGAGTCAGAATTCGGCTCAAAAATCATGCTCAGGAGTCAAAATTCTGACATTTCAGACATTTTGAAAACTGCCGGGGGGTTTGGGCAAAATATGACCCTTCGCCGTTTACAGTAATTGGCATATTTTCGGTATGAAACGTCGTAATTTGAAACTGAAAATAGATGCAGAGAGTCAGAATTCGGCTCAAAAATCACGCTCAGGAGAAAAAAGTCCGACATTTCAGACGTTTTGAAAACTGCAGGGGGGTTTGGGCAAAATATGACCCTTCGCAGTTTTCAGTAATTGGCATATTTTCGGTATAAAAAGTCGTAATTTGAAACTGAAAATAGGTGCAGAGGGTCAGAATTCGGATACAAAATCATGCTCAGCAGTCAAATTTCCGACATTTCAGACATTTTGAAAACTGCACGGGGGTTTGGGCAAAATATGACCCATCGCCGTTTACAGTAATTGGCATATTTTCGGTATGAAACGTCGTAATTTGAAACTGAAAATAGGTGGAGAGAGTCAGAATTCAGCTCAAAAATCACGCTCAGGAGTCAAATTTCCGACTTTTCAGACATTTTGAAAACTGCAGGGGGGTTTGGGCCAAATATGACCCATCGCCGTTTTCAGTAATTGGCATATTTTCGGTATAAAAATTCGTAATTTGAAACTGAAAATAGGTGCAGAGAGTCAGTATTCGGATAAAAAATCACGCTCAGGAGTCAAATTTCCGACATTTCAGACAATTTGAAAACTGCAGGGGGGTTTGGGAAAAAAATGACCCATCGCCGTTGACAGTAATTGGCATATTTTCGGTATGAAACGTCGTAATTTGAAACTGAAAATAGGTGCAGAGAGTCAGAATTTGGCTCAAAAATCATGCTCCGGAGGCAAATTTCCGACATTTCAGACATTTTAAAAACTGCAGGGGGGGGGGGGGCAAAATATGACCTATCGCCGTTTTCAGTAATTGGCATATTTTCGGTATGAAACGTCGTAATTTGAAACTGAAAATAGGTGGAGAGAGTCAGAATTCAGCTCAAAAATCACGCTCAGGAGTCAAATTTCCGACTTTTCAGACATTTTGAAAACTGCAGGGGTGTTTGGGCAAAATATGACCCATCGCCGTTTTCAGTAATTGGCATATTTTCGGTATAAAAAGTCGTAATTTAAAACTGAAAATAGGTGCAGAGAGTCAGAATTCGGATAAAAAATCACGCTCAGGAGTCAAATTTCCGACATTTCAGACAATTTGAAAACTGCAGGGGGGTTTAGGAAAAATATGACCCATCGCCGTTTACAGTAATTGGCATATTTTCGGTATGAAACGTCGTAATTTGAAACTGAAAATAGGTGCAGAGAGTCAGAATTCGGCTCAAAAATCACGCTCATGACTCAAATTTCCGACATTTTGAAAACTGCAGGGGGCTTTGGGCAAAATATGACCCATCGCCGTTTTCAGTAATTGGCATATTTTCGGTATAAAAAGTCGTAATTTGAAACTGCAAATAGGTGCAGAGAGTCAGACTTTTGCTCAAACATCACGCTCAGGAGTCAATCTTCCGACATTTCAGATATTTTAAAAACTGCAGGGGGATTTGGGCAAAATATGACCCATCGACGTTTTCAGTTACTGGCATATTTTCGGTATGAAACTTCGTAATTTGAAACTGAAAATAGGTGCAGAGAGTCAGAATTCGGCTCAAAAATCACAGTCAGGAGTCAAATTTCCGATATTTCCGACATTTTGAAAACTGCAGGGGGGTTTTGGCAAAATATGACCCATCGCTGTTTACAGTAATTGGCTTATTTTCGGTATGAAACGTCGTAATTTGAAACTGAAAATAGGTGCAGAGTCAGAATTCGGCTCAAAAATCACGCTCAGGAGTTAAATTTCCGACATTTCAGACATTTTAAAAACTGAAGGGTGGTTTGGGCAAAATATGACCCATCGCCGTTTTCAGTAATTGGCATATTTTCGGTATGAAACGTCGTAATTTGAAACTGAAAATAGGTGCAGAGTCAGAATTCGGCTCAAAAATCATGCTCAGGAGTTAAATTTCCGACATTTCAGACATTTTGAAAACTGCAAGGGGGTTTGGGCAAAATATGACCCATCGGCTTTTTCAGTAATTGGCATATTTTCGGTATAAAAAGTCGTAATTTGAAACTGAAAATAGGTGCAGAGAGTCAGAATTCGGATAAAAAATCACGCTCAGGAGTAAAATTTCCGACATTTCTGACATTTTGAAAACTGCAGGGGGGGGGTTTGGGCAAAATATGACCCATCGCGGTTTACAGTAATTGGCATATATTAGGTATGAAACGTCGTAATTTGAAACTGAAAATAGGTGCAGAGTCAGAATTCGGCTCAAAAATCATGCTCAGGACTCAAATTTCCGACATTTCAGACATTTTGAAAACTGCAGGGGGGTTTGGGCAAAATATGACCCATCGCCGTTTTCAGTAATTGGCATGTTTTCGGTATAAAAAGTCGTAATTTGAAACTGCAAATAGGTGCAGAGAGTCAGAATTTTGCTCAAACATCACGCTCAGGAGTCAATCTTCCGACATTTTAGACATTTTAAAAACTGCAGGGGGATTTGGGCAAAATATGACCCATCGGCGTTTTCAGTTACTGGCATATTTTCGGTATGAAACTTCGTAATTTGAAACTGAAAAGAGGTGCAGAGAGTCAGAATTCGGTTCAAAAATCACGCTCAGGAGTAAAATTTCCGACATTTCTGACATTTTGAAAACTGCAGGGGGGTTTGGGCAAAATATGACCCATCGCGGTTTACAGTAATTGGCATATATTCGGTATGAAACGTCGCAATTTTAAACTGAAAATAGGTGCAGAGTCAGAATTCGGCTCAAAAATCATGCTCAGGAGTTAAATTTCCGACATTTCAGACATTTTGAAAACTGCAAGGGGGTTTGGGCAAAATATGACCCATCGGCTTTTTCAGTAATTGGCATATTTTCGGTATAAAAAGTCGTAATTTGAAACTGAAAATAGGTGCAGAGAGTCAGAATTCGGATAAAAAATCACGCTCAGGAGTAAAATTTCCGACATTTCAGACATTTTGAAAACTGCAAGGGGGTTTGGTCAAAATATGACCCATCGGCTTTTTCAGTAATTGGCATATTTTCGGTATAAAAAGTCGTAATTTGAAACTGAAAATAGGTGCAGAGAGTCAGAATTCGGGAAAAAAAATCACGCTCAGGAGTCAAATTTCCGACATTTCAGACATTTTGAAAACTGCAGGGGGGTTTGGGCAAAATATGACCCATTGCCGTTTACAGTAATTGGCATATATTCGGTAAGAAAGGTCGTAATTTGAAACTGAAAATAGGTGCAGAGAGTCAGAATTCGGCTCAAAAATCATGCTCAGGAGTCAAATTTCTGACATTTCAGACATTTTGAAAACTACAGGAGGGTTTGGGCAAAATATGACCCTTCGCCGTTTACAGTAATTGGCATATTTTCGGTATGAAACGTCGTAATTTGAAACTGAAAATAGATGCAGAGAGTCAGAATTCGGCTCAAAAATCACGCTCAGGAGAAAAAAGTCCGACATTTCAGACGTTTTGAAAACTGCAGGGGGGTTTGGGCAAAATATGACCCATCGCAGTTTTCAGTAATTGGCATATTTTCGGTATAAAAAGTCGTAATTTGAAACTGAAAATAGGTGCAGAGGGTCAGAATTCGGATAAAAAATCATGCTCAGCAGTCAAATTTCCGACATTTCAGACATTTTGAAAACTGCACGGTGGTTTGGGCAAAATATGACCCATCGCCGTTTACAGTAATTGGCATATTTTCGATATGAAACGTCGTAATTTGAAACTGAAAATAGGTGCAGAGAGTCAGAATTTGGCTAAAAAATCACGCTCAGGAGTCAAATTTCCGACATTTCAGACATTTTAAAAACTGCAGGGGGGGTTTGGGTAAAATATGACCCATCGCCGTTTTCAGTAATTGGCATATTTTCGGTATGAAACGTCGTAATTTGAAACTGAAAATAGGTGCAGAGAGTCAGAATTCAGCTCAAAAATCACGCTCAGGAGTCAAATTTCCGACATTTCAGACGTTTTGAAAACTGCAGGGGGGTTTGGGCAAAATATGACCCATCGCCGTTTTCAGTAATTGGCATATTTTCGGTATAAAAAGTCGTAATTTGAAACTGAAAATAGGTGCAGAGAGTCAGAATTCGGATAAAAAATCACGCTCAGGAGTAAAATTTCCGACATTTCAGACATTTTGAAAACTGCAGGGGGGGGTTTGGGCAAAATATGACCCATCGCTGTTTTCAGTAATTGGCATATATTCGGTATGAAACGTCGTAATTTGAAACTGAAAATAGGTGCAGAGAGTCAGAATTCGGCTCAAAAATCATGCTCCGGAGGCAAATTTCCGACATTTCAGACATTATAAAAACTGCAGGGGGGGAGGGGGGTTTGGGCAAAATATGACCCATCGCCGTTTTCAGTAATTGGCATATTTTCGGTATGAAACTGTAACTTTAATTAGATTACACAAACATCTAACGGCAAAGCTGTTCCCGATCACAAAAATGGTTATTAAAACTTTGAGAAATATTAGACATGTCAACCCTGCTGACCTATGACCGCCGGTCCCTCCGCCTTAAAAGTTAGATCTGATTCGTGACGTCACTGATGGTGACTTAAACTCAATAATTAGAATACTCTTGATATTGTATCCAGTACTATTATACAATACAATTTTAATGCAAAATGAATAAAGGCTAATTTTCTCTAAATTACTGAATACTATAGGATGGTTCATTATACGCAGCTATGAACAAAGCGTGGGTTATTTCCACCGCGAATCCCCCTGGGGGTCAGGTCACCATGCGGCTCAGCTACCCATTCTCTTTTGTCGATAAACCACTCTGGATAATTCTTACAACAGCCTAGTTTGTTACAACCCCCCCGCACAAGCACTTAGTAAACCTTGTTAATTTGTTAAAATTCACGAGGTTTAGTATCCAAACCCACAATTCAACTCATGCCACAAACAAAAGCTAACCTAACTAATAAAATTTGACAAATAATAGTCCAACCCTGCTGACCTATGACCGCCGGTCACTCCGCCTTAAAAGTTAGATCTGATTCGTGACGTCACTGATGGTGACTTAAACTCAATAATTAGAATACTCTTGATATTGTATCCAGTACTATTATACAATACAATTTTAATGCAAAATGAATAAAGGCTAATTTTCTCTAAATTACTGAATACTATAGGATGGTTCATTATACGCAGCTATGAACAAAGCGTGGGTTATTTCCACCGCGAATCCCCCTGGGGGTCAGGTCACCATGCGGCTCAGCTACCCATTCTCTTTTGTCGATAAACCACTCTGGATAATTCTTACAACAGCCTAGTTTGTTACAAAACGTCGTAATTTGAAACTGAAAATAGGAGGAGAGAGTCAGAATTCAGCTCAAAAATCACGCTCAGGAGTCAAATTTCCGACTTTTCAGACATTTTGAAAACTGCAGGGGGGTTTGGGCCAAATATGACCCATCGCCGTTTTCAGTAATTGGCATATTTTCGGTATAAAAAGTCGTAATTTGAAACTGAAAATAGGTGCAGAGAGTCAGTATTCGGATAAAAAATCACGCTCAGGAGTCAAATTTCCGACATTTCAGACAATTTGAAAACTGCAGGGGGGTTTGGGAAAAAAATTACCCATCGCCGTTGACAGTAATTGGCATATTTTCGGTATGAAACGTCGTAATTTGAAACTGAAAATAGGTGCAGAGAGTCAGATTTCGGATAAAAAATCACGCTCAGGATTCAAATTTCCGACATTTCAGACATTTTGAAAACTGCAGGGGGGTTTGGGCAAAATATGACCCATCTCCGTTTTCAGTAATTCGCATATTTTCAGTATAGCAATTCGTAATTTGAAACTGAAAATAGGTGCAGAGAGTCAGAATTCGGATAAAAAATCACGCTCAGGAGTAAAATTTCCGACATTTCAGACATTTTTAAAACTGCAGGGGGGGGGGGTTTGGGCAAAATATGACCCATCGCCGTTTACAGTAATTGGCATGTATTCGGTATGAAACGTCGTAATATGAAACTGAAAATAGGTGCAGAGAGTCAGAATTCGGCTCAAAAATCATGCTCCGGAGGCAAATTTCCGACATTTCAGACATTTTAAAAACTGCAGGGGGGGGGGGGGGCTTGGGCAAAATATGACCTATCGCCGTTTTCAGTAATTGGCATATTTTCGGTATGAAACGTCGTAATTTGAAACTGAAAATAGGTGGAGAGAGTCAGAATTCAGCTCAAAAATCACGCTCAGGAGTCAAATTTCCGACTTTTCAGACATTTTGAAAACTGCAGGGGTGTTTGGGCAAAATATGACCCATCGCCGTTTTCAGTAATTGGCATATTTTCGGTATAAAAAGTCGTAATTTGAAACTGAAAATAGGTGCAGAGAGTCAGAATTCGGATAAAAAATCACGCTCAGGAGTCAAATTTCCGACATTTCAGACAATTTGAAAACTGCAGGGGGGTTTGGGAAAAATATGACCCATCGCCGTTTACAGTAATTGGCATATTTTCGGTATGAAACGTCGTAATTTGAAACTGAAAATAGGTGCAGAGAGTCAGAATTCGGCTCAAAAATAACGCTCAGGACTCAAATTTCCGACATTTTAGACATTTTGAAAACTGCACGGGGGTTTGGGCAAAATATAACCCATCGCCGTTTTCAGTAATTGGCATATTTTCGGTATAAAAAGTCGTAATTTGAAACTGCAAATAGGTGCAGAGAGTCAGAATTTTGCTCAAACATCACGCTCAGGAGTCAATCTTCCGACATTTCAGACATTTTAAAAACTGCAGGGGGATTTGGGCAAAATATGACCCATCGCCGTTTTCAGTAATTGGCATATTTTCGGTATGAAACGTCGTAATTGAAACTGAAAATAGGTGCAGAGTCAGAATTCGGCTCAAAAATCATGCTCAGGAGTTAAATTTCCGACATTTCAGACATTTTGAAAACTGCAAGGGGGTTTGGGCAAAATATGACCCATCGGCTTTTTCAGTAATTGGCATATTTTCGGTATAAAAAGTCGTAATTTGAAACTGAAAATAGGTGCAGAGAGTCAGAATTCGGGAAAAAAAAATCACGCTCAGGAGTCAAATTTCCGACATTTCAGACATTTTGAAAACTGCAGGGGGGTTTGGGCAAAATATGACCCATTGCCGTTTACAGTAATTGGCATATATTCGGTAAGAAAGGTCGTAATTTGAAACTGAAAATAGGTGCAGAGAGTCAGAATTCGGCTCAAAAATCATGCTCAGGAGTCAAATTTCTGACATTTCAGACATTTTGAAAACTGCAGGGGGGTTTGGGCAAAATACGACCCTTCGCCGTTTACAGTAATTGGCATATTTTCGGTATGAAACGTCGTAATTTGAAACTGAAAATAGATGCAGAGAGTCAGAATTCGGCTCAAAAATCACGCTCAGGAGAAAAAAGTCCGACATTTCAGACGTTTTGAAAACTGCAGGGGGGTTTGGGCAAAATATGACCCATCGCAGTTTTCAGTAATTAGCATATTTTCGGTATAAAAAGTCGTAATTTGAAACTGAAAATAGGTGCAGAGGGTCAGAATTCGGATAAAAAATCATGCTCAGCAGTCAAATTTCCGACATTTCAGACATTTTGAAAACTGCACGGGGGTTTGGGCAAAATATGACCCATCGCCGTTTACAGTAATTGGCATATTTTCGATATGAAATGTCGTAATTTGAAACTGAAAATAGGTGCAGAGAGTCAGAATTTGGCTCAAAAATCACGCTCAGGAGTCAAATTTCCGACATTTCAGACATTTTAAAAACTGCAGGGGGGGTTTGGGTAAAATATGACCCATCGCCGTTTTCAGTAATTGGCATATTTTCGGTATGAAACGTCGTAATTTGAAACTGAAAATAGGTGCAGAGAGTCAGAATTCAGCTCAAAAATCACGCTCAGGAGTCAAATTTCCGACTTTTCAGACATTTTGAAAACTGCAGGGGGGTTTGGGCAAAATATGACCCATCGCCGTTTTCAGTAATTGGCATATTTTCGGTATAAAAAGTCGTAATTTGAAACTGAAATTAGGTGCAGAAAGTCAGAATTTGGCTCAAAAATCACGCTCAGGAGTCAAATTTACGACATTTCAGACATTTTAAAAACTGCAATGGGGGGTTTGGGCAAAATATGACCCATCGCCGTTTTCAGTAATTGACATATTTTTGGTATAAAAAGTCGTAATTTGAAACTGAAAATAGGTGCAGAGTGTCAGAATTCGGATAAAAAATCACGCTCAGGAGTCAAATTTCCGACATTTCAGACATTTTGAAAACTGCAGGGGGGTTTGGGAAAAATATGACCAATCGCCGTTTACAGCAATTGGCATATTTTCGGTATGAAACGTTGTATTTTGAAACTGAAAATAGGAGCAGAGAGTCTCAATTCGGCTCAAAAATCACGCTCAGGAATCAAATTTCCGACATTTCAGACATTTTGAAAACTGCAGGGGGGTTTGGGCAAAATATGACCCATCGCCGTTTTCAGTAATTGGCATATTTTCGGTATAAAAAGTCGTAATTTGAAACTGAAATTAGGTGCAGAAAGTCAGAATTCGGCTCAAAAATCACGCTCAGGAGTCAAATTTCCGACATTTCAGACATTTTGAAAACTGCAGGGGGGTTTGAGCAAAATATGACCCATCGCTGTTTACAGTAATTGGCATATTTTCGGTATGAAACGTCGTAATTTGAAACTGAAAATAGGTGCAGAGAGTTAGAATTCTTCTCAAAAATCACACTCAGGAGTCAAATTTCCGACATTTCCGACATTTTGAAAACTGCAGGGGGGTTTTGGCAAAATATGACCCATCGCTGTTTACAGTAATTGGCTTATTTTCGGTATGAAACGTAGTAATTTGAAACTGTAAATAGGTGCAGAGTCAGAATTCGGCTCAAAAATCACGCTCAGGAGTTAAATTTCCGACATTTCAGACATTTTAAAAACTGAAGGGGGGTTTGGGCAAAATATGACCCATCGCCGTTTTCAGTAATTGGCATATTTTCGGTATGAAACGTCGTAATTGAAACTGAAAATAGGTGCAGAGTCAGAATTCGGCTCAAAAATCATGCTCAGGAGTTAAATTTCCGACATTTCAGACATTTTGAAAACTGCAAGGGGGTTTGGGCAAAATATGACCCATCGGCTTTTTCAGTAATTGGCATATTTTCGGTATAAAAAGTCGTAATTTGAAACTGAAAATAGGTGCAGAGAGTCAGAATTCGGATAAAAAATCACGCTCAGGAGTAAAATTTCCGACATTTCTGACATTTTGAAAACTGCAGGGGGGGTTTGGGCAAAATATGACCCATTGCGGTTTACAGTAATTGGCCTATATTCGGTATGAAACGTCGTAATTTGAAACTGAAAATAGGTGCAGAGTCAGAATTCGGCTCAAAAATCATGCTCAGGAGTTAAATTTCCGACATTTCAGACATTTTGAAAACTGCAAGGGGGTTTGGGCAAAATATGACCCATCGGCTTTTTCAGTAATTGGCATATTTTCGGTATAAAAAGTCGTAATTTGAAACTGAAAATAGGTGCAGAGAGTCAGAATTCGGGAAAAAAAATCACGCTCAAGAGTCAAATTTCCGACATTTCAGACATTTTGAAAACTGCAGGGGGGTTTGGGCAAAATATGACCCTTCGCCGTTTACAGTAATTGGCATATTTTCGGTATGAAACGTCGTAATTTGAAACTGAAAATAGGTGCAGAGAGTCAGAATTCAGCTCAAAAATAACGCTCAGGAGTCAAATTTCCGACATTTCAGACGTTTTGAAAACTGCAGGGGGGTTTGGGCAAAATATGACCCATCGCCGTTTTCAGTAATTGGCATATTTTCGGTATAAAAAGTCGTAATTTGAAACTGAAAATAGGTGCAGAGAGTCAGAATTCGGATAAAAAATCACGCTCAAGAGTAAAATTTCCGACATTTCAGACATTTTGAAAACTGCAGGGGGGGTTTGGGCAAAATATGACCCATCGCCGTTTACAGTAATTGGCATATATTCGGTATGAAACGTCGTAATTTGAAACTGAAAATAGGTGCAGAGAGTCAGAATTCGGCTCAAAAATCATGCTCCGGAGGCAAATTTCCGACATTTCAGACATTATAAAAACTGCAGGGGGGGAGGGGGGTTTGGGCAAAATATGACCCATCGCCGTTTTCAGTAATTGGCATATTGTCGGTATGAAACGTCGTAATTTGAAACTGAAAATAGGTGGAGAGAGTCAGAATTCAGCTCAAAAATCACGCTCAGGAGTCAAATTTCCGACTTTTCAGACATTTTGAAAACTGCAGGGGTGTTTGGGCCAAATATGACCCATCGCCGTTTTCAGTAATTGGCATATTTTCGGTATAAAAAGTCGTAATTTGAAACTGAAAATAGGTGCAGAGAGTCAGGATTCGGATAAAAAATCACGCTCAGGAGTCAAATTTCCGACATTTCAGACAATTTGAAAACTGCAGGGGGGTTTGGGAAAAATATGACCTATCGCCGTTTACAGTAATTGGCATATTTTCGGTATGAAACGTCGTAATTTGAAACTGAAAATAGGTGCAGAGAGTCAGAATTCGGCTCTAAAATCACGCTCAGGACTCAAATTTCCGACATTTCAGACATTTTGAAAACTGCAGGGGGGGTTTGGGCAAAATATGACCCATCGCCGTTTTCAGTAATTGGCATATTTTCGGTATAAAAAGTCGTAATTTGAAACTGAAAATAGGCGCAGAGAGTCAGAATTCGGATAAAAAATCACGCTCAGGAGACAAATTTCCGACATTTCAGACATTTTGAAAACTGCAGAGGAGTTTGGGCAAAATATGACCTATCGCCGTTTACAGGAATTGGCATATTTTCGCTATGAAACGTTGTATTTTGAAACTGAAAATAGGAGCAGAGAGTCAGAATTCGGCTAAAAAATCACGCTCAGGAGTCAAATTTCCGACATTTCAGACATTTTAAAAACTGCAGGGGGGTTTGGGCAAAATATGACCTATTGCCGTTTACAATAATTGGCATATTTTCGGTATGAAACTTCGTAATTTGAAACTGAAAATAGGTGCAGAGAGTCAGAATTCGGCTCAAAAATCACGCTCAGGAGTCAAATTTCCAACATTTGAGACATTTTAAAAACTGCAATGGGGGGTTTGGGCAAAATATGACCCATCGCCGTTTTCAGTAATTGACATATTTTTGGTATAAAAAGTCGTAATTTGAAACTGAAAATAGGTGCAGAGTGTCAGAATTCGGATAAATAATCACGCTCAGGAGTCAAATTTCCGACATTTCAGACATATTGAAAACTGCAGGGGGGTTTGGGAAAAATATGACCAATCGCCGTTTACAGCAATTGGCATATTTTCGGTATGAAACGTTGTATTTTGAAACTGAAAATAGGAGCAGAGAGTCTCAATTCGGCTCAAAAATCACGCTCAGGAATCAAATTTCCGACATTTCAGACATTTTGAAAACTGCAGGGGGGTTTGGGCAAAATATGACCCATCGCCGTTTACAGTAATTGGCATATTTTCGATATGAAACGTCGTAATTTGAAACTGAAAATAGATGCAGAGAGTCAGAATTTGGCTCAAAAATCACGCTCAGGAGTCAAATTTCCGACATTTCAGACATTTTGAAAACTGCAGGGGGGTTTGGGCAAAATATGATCCATCGGCTTTTTTAGTAATTGGCATATTTTCGGTATAAAAAGTCGTAATTTGAAACTGAAAATAGGTGCAGAGAGTCAGAATTCGGATAAAAAATCACGCTCAGGAGTAAAATTTCAGACATTTCTGACATTTTGAAAACTGCAGGGGGGGTTTGGGCAAAATATGACCCATCGCTGTTTTCAGTAATTGGCATATTTTCGGTATGAAACATCGTAATTTGTAACTGAAAATAGGTGCAGAGAGTCAGAATTCAGCTCAAATATCACGCTCAGGAGTCAAATTTCCAACATTTCAGACGTTTTGAAAACTGCAGGGGGGTTTGGGCAAAATATGACCCATCGCCGTTTTCAGTAATTGGCATATTTTCGGTATAAAAAGTCGTAATTTGAAACTGAAAATAGGTGCAGAGAGTCAGAATTCGGATAAAAAATCACGCTCAAGAGTAAAATTTCCGACATTTCAGACATTTTGAAAACTGCAGGGGGGGTTTGCGCAAAATATGACCCATCGCCGTTTACAGTAATTGGCATATATTAGGTATGAAACGTCGTAATTTGAAACTGAAAATAGGTGCAGAGAGTCGGAATTCGGCTCAAAAATCATGCTCCGGAGGCAAATTTCCGACATTTCAGAAATTATAAAAACTGCAGGGGGGGGGGGTTTGGGCAAAATATGACCCATCGCCGTTTTCAGTAATTGGCATATTTTCGGTATGAAACGTCGTAATTTGAAACTGAAAATAGGTGGAGAGAGTCAGAATTCAGCTCAAAAATCACGCTCAGGAGTCAAATTTCCGACTTTTCAGACATTTTGAAAACTGCAGGGGGGTTTGGGCCAAATATGACCCATCGCCGTTTTCAGTAATTGGCATATTTTCAGTATAAAAAGTCGTAATTTGAAACTGAAAATAGATGCAGAGAGTCAGTATTCGGATAAAAAATCACGCTCAGGAGTCAAATTTCCGACATTTCAGACAATTTGAAAACTGCAGGGGGGTTTGGGAAAAAAAGACCCATCGCCGTTGACAGTAATTGGCATATTTTCGGTATGAAACGTCGTAATTTGAAACTGAAAATAGGTGCAGAGAGTCAGAATTCGGATAAAAAATCACGCTCAGGATTCAAATTTCCGACATTTCAGACATTTTGAAAACTGCAGGGGGGTTTGGGCAAAATATGACCCATCGCCGTTTTCAGTAATTCGCATATTGTCAGTATAGAAAGTCGTAATTTGAAACTGAAAATAGGTGCAGAGAGTCAGAATTCGGATAAAAAATCACGCTCAGGAGTAAAATATCCGACATTTCAGACATTTTTAAAACTGCAGGGGGGGTTTGGGCAAAATATGACCCATCGCCGTTTACGGTAATTGGCATATATTCGGTATGAAACGTCGTAATTTGAAACTGAAAATAGGTGCAGAGAGTCAGAATTCGGCTCAAAAATCATGCTCCGGAGGCAAATTTCCGACATTTCAGACATTTTAAAAACTGCAGGGGGGGGGGGGGGTTTGGGCAAAATATGACCTATCGCCGTTTTCAGTAAATGGCATATTTTCGGTATGAAACGTCGTAATTTGAAACTGAAAATAGGTGGAGAGAGTCAGAATTCAGCTCAAAAATCACGCTCAGGAGTCAAATTTCCGACTTTTCAGACATTTTGAAAACTGCAGGGGTGTTTGGGCAAAATATGACCCATCGCCGTTTTCAGTAATTGGCATATTTTCGGTATAAAAAGTCGTAATTTAAAACTGAAAATAGGTGCAGAGAGTCAGAATTCGGATAAAAAATCACGCTCAGGATTCAAATTCCCGACATTTCAGACAATTTGAAAACTGCAGGGGGGTTTGGGAAAAATATGACCCATCGCCGTTTACAGTAATTGGCATATTTTCGGTATGAAACGTCGTAATTTGAAACTGAAAATAGGTGCAGAGAGTCAGAATTCGGCTCAAAAATCACGCTCAGGACTCAAATTTCCGACATTTCAGACATTTTGAAAACTGCAGGGGGGTTTGGGCAAAATATGACCCATCGCCGTTTTCAGTAATTGGCATATTTTCGGTATAAAAAGTCGTAATTTGAAACTGCAAATAGGTGCAGAGAGTCAGAATTTTGCTCAAACATCACGCTCAGGAGTCAATCTTCCGACATTTCAGACATTTTAAAAACTGCAGGGGGATTTGGGCAAAATATGACCCATCGACGTTTTCAGTTACTGGCATATTTTCGGTATGAAACTTCGTAATTTGAAACTGAAAATAGGTGCAGAGAGTCAGAATTCGGCTCAAAAATCACACTCAGGAGTCAAATTTCCGACATTTCCGACATTTTGAAAACTGCAGGGGGGTTTTTGCAAAATATGACCCCTCGCTGTTTACAGTAATTGGCTTATTTTCGGTATGAAACGTCGTAATTTGAAACTGAAAATAGGTGCAGAGTCAGCATTCGGCTCAAAAATCACGCTCAGGAGTTAAATTTCCGACATTTCAGACATTTTAAAAACTGAAGGGGGGTTTGGGCAAAATATGACCCATCGCCGTTTTCAGTAATTGGCATATTTTCGGTATGAAACGTCGTAATTTGAAACTGAAAATAGGTGCAGAGTCAGAATTCGGCTCAAAAATCATGCTCAGGAGTTAAATTTCCGACATTTCAGACATTTTAAAAACTGCAAGGGGGTTTGGGCAAAATATGACCCATCGGCTTTTTCAGTAATTGGCATATTTTCGGTATAAAAAGTCGTAATTTGAAACTGAAAATAGGTGCAGAGAGTCAGAATTCGGATAAAAAATCACGCTCAGGAGTAAAATTTCCGACATTTCTGACATTTTGAAAACTGCAGGGGGGGTTTGGGCAAAATATGACCCATCGCGGATTACAGTAATTGGCATATATTCGGTATGAAACGTCGTAATTTGAAACTGAAAATAGGTGCAGAGTCAGAATTCGGCTCAAAAATCATGCTCAGGACTCAAATTTCCGACATTTCAGACATTTTGAAAACTGCAGGGGGGTTTGGGCAAAATATGACCCATCGCCGTTTTCAGTAATTGGCATATTTTCGGTATAAAAATTCGTAATTTGAAACTGAAAATAGGTGCAGAGAGTCAGAATTCGGGAAAAAAAATCACGCTCAGGAGTCAAATTTCCGACATTTCAGACATTTTGAAAACTGCAGGGGGGTTTGGGCAAAATATGACCCTTCGCCGTTTACAGTAATTGGCATATTTTCGGTATGAAACGTCGTAATTTGAAACTGAAAATAGGTGCAGAGAGTCAGAATTCAGCTCAAAAATAACGCTCAGGAGTCAAATTTCCGACATTTCAGACGTTTTGAAAACTGCAGGGGGGTTTGGGCAAAATATGACCCATCGCCGTTTTCAGTAATTGGCATATTTTCGGTATAAAAAGTCGTAATTTGAAACTGAAAATAGGTGCAGAGAGTCAGAATTCGGATAAAAAATCACGCTCAAGAGTAAAATTTCCGACATTTCAGACATTTTGAAAACTGCAGGGGGGGTTTGGGCAAAATATGACCCATCGCCGTTTACAGTAATTGGCATATATTCGGTATGAAACGTCGTAATTTGAAACTGAAAATAGGTGCAGAGAGTCAGAATTCGGCTCAAAAATCATGCTCCGGAGGCAAATTTCCGACATTTCAGACATTATAAAAACTGCAGGGGGGGAGGGGGGTTTGGGCAAAATATGACCCATCGCCGTTTTCAGTAATTGGCATATTGTCGGTATGAAACGTCGTAATTTGAAACTGAAAATAGGTGGAGAGAGTCAGAATTCAGCTCAAAAATCACGCTCAGGAGTCAAATTTCCGACTTTTCAGACATTTTGAAAACTGCAGGGGTGTTTGGGCCAAATATGACCCATCGCCGTTTTCAGTAATTGGCATATTTTCGGTATAAAAAGTCGTAATTTGAAACTGAAAATAGGTGCAGAGAGTCAGAATTCGGATAAAAAATCACGCTCAGGAGTCAAATTTCCGACATTTCAGACAATTTGAAAACTGCAGGGGGGTTTGGGAAAAATATGACCTATCGCCGTTTACAGTAATTGGCATATTTTCGGTATGAAACGTCGTAATTTGAAACTGAAAATAGGTGCAGAGAGTCAGAATTCGGCTCTAAAATCACGCTCAGGACTCAAATTTCCGACATTTCAGACATTTTGAAAACTGCAGGGGGGGTTTGGGCAAAATATGACCCATCGCCGTTTTCAGTAATTGGCATATTTTCGGTATAAAAAGTCGTAATTTGAAACTGAAAATAGGCGCAGAGAGTCAGAATTCGGATAAAAAATCACGCTCAGGAGACAAATTTCCGACATTTCAGACATTTTGAAAACTGCAGAGGAGTTTGGGCAAAATATGACCTATCGCCGTTTACAGGAATTGGCATATTTTCGCTATGAAACGTTGTATTTTGAAACTGAAAATAGGAGCAGAGAGTCAGAATTCGGCTAAAAAATCACGCTCAGGAGTCAAATTTCCGACATTTCAGACATTTTAAAAACTGCAGGGGGGTTTGGGCAAAATATGACCTATTGCCGTTTACAATAATTGGCATATTTTCGGTATGAAACTTCGTAATTTGAAACTGAAAATAGGTGCAGAGAGTCAGAATTCGGCTCAAAAATCACGCTCAGGAGTCAAATTTCCAACATTTGAGACATTTTAAAAACTGCAATGGGGGGTTTGGGCAAAATATGACCCATCGCCGTTTTCAGTAATTGACATATTTTTGGTATAAAAAGTCGTAATTTGAAACTGAAAATAGGTGCAGAGTGTCAGAATTCGGATAAATAATCACGCTCAGGAGTCAAATTTCCGACATTTCAGACATATTGAAAACTGCAGGGGGGTTTGGGAAAAATATGACCAATCGCCGTTTACAGCAATTGGCATATTTTCGGTATGAAACGTTGTATTTTGAAACTGAAAATAGGAGCAGAGAGTCTCAATTCGGCTCAAAAATCACGCTCAGGAATCAAATTTCCGACATTTCAGACATTTTGAAAACTGCAGGGGGGTTTGGGCAAAATATGACCCATCGCCGTTTACAGTAATTGGCATATTTTCGATATGAAACGTCGTAATTTGAAACTGAAAATAGGTGCAGAGAGTCAGAATTTGGCTCAAAAATCACGCTCAGGAGTCAAATTTCCGACATTTCAGACATTTTGAAAACTGCAGGGGGGTTTGGGCAAAATATGATCCATCGGCTTTTTTAGTAATTGGCATATTTTCGGTATAAAAAGTCGTAATTTGAAACTGAAAATAGGTGCAGAGAGTCAGAATTCGGATAAAAAATCACGCTCAGGAGTAAAATTTCAGACATTTCTGACATTTTGAAAACTGCAGGGGGGGTTTGGGCAAAATATGACCCATCGCTGTTTTCAGTAATTGGCATATTTTCGGTATGAAACATCGTAATTTGTAACTGAAAATAGGTGCAGAGAGTCAGAATTCAGCTCAAATATCACGCTCAGGAGTCAAATTTCCAACATTTCAGACGTTTTGAAAACTGCAGGGGGGTTTGGGCAAAATATGACCCATCGCCGTTTTCAGTAATTGGCATATTTTCGGTATAAAAAGTCGTAATTTGAAACTGAAAATAGGTGCAGAGAGTCAGAATTCGGATAAAAAATCACGCTCAAGAGTAAAATTTCCGACATTTCAGACATTTTGAAAACTGCAGGGGGGGTTTGCGCAAAATATGACCCATCGCCGTTTACAGTAATTGGCATATATTAGGTATGAAACGTCGTAATTTGAAACTGAAAATAGGTGCAGAGAGTCGGAATTCGGCTCAAAAATCATGCTCCGGAGGCAAATTTCCGACATTTCAGAAATTATAAAAACTGCAGGGGGGGGGGGGGGTTTGGGCAAAATATGACCCATCGCCGTTTTCAGTAATTGGCATATTTTCGGTATGAAACGTCGTAATTTGAAACTGAAAATAGGTGGAGAGAGTCAGAATTCAGCTCAAAAATCACGCTCAGGAGTCAAATTTCCGACTTTTCAGACATTTTGAAAACTGCAGGGGGGTTTGGGCCAAATATGACCCATCGCCGTTTTCAGTAATTGGCATATTTTCAGTATAAAAAGTCGTAATTTGAAACTGAAAATAGATGCAGAGAGTCAGTATTCGGATAAAAAATCACGCTCAGGAGTCAAATTTCCGACATTTCAGACAATTTGAAAACTGCAGGGGGGTTTGGGAAAAAAAGACCCATCGCCGTTGACAGTAATTGGCATATTTTCGGTATGAAACGTCGTAATTTGAAACTGAAAATAGGTGCAGAGAGTCAGAATTCGGATAAAAAATCACGCTCAGGATTCAAATTTCCGACATTTCAGACATTTTGAAAACTGCAGGGGGGTTTGGGCAAAATATGACCCATCGCCGTTTTCAGTAATTCGCATATTGTCAGTATAGAAAGTCGTAATTTGAAACTGAAAATAGGTGCAGAGAGTCAGAATTCGGATAAAAAATCACGCTCAGGAGTAAAATATCCGACATTTCAGACATTTTTAAAACTGCAGGGGGGGTTTGGGCAAAATATGACCCATCGCCGTTTACGGTAATTGGCATATATTCGGTATGAAACGTCGTAATTTGAAACTGAAAATAGGTGCAGAGAGTCAGAATTCGGCTCAAAAATCATGCTCCGGAGGCAAATTTCCGACATTTCAGACATTTTAAAAACTGCAGGGGGGGGGGGGGGTTTGGGCAAAATATGACCTATCGCCGTTTTCAGTAAATGGCATATTTTCGGTATGAAACGTCGTAATTTGAAACTGAAAATAGGTGGAGAGAGTCAGAATTCAGCTCAAAAATCACGCTCAGGAGTCAAATTTCCGACTTTTCAGACATTTTGAAAACTGCAGGGGTGTTTGGGCAAAATATGACCCATCGCCGTTTTCAGTAATTGGCATATTTTCGGTATAAAAAGTCGTAATTTAAAACTGAAAATAGGTGCAGAGAGTCAGAATTCGGATAAAAAATCACGCTCAGGATTCAAATTCCCGACATTTCAGACAATTTGAAAACTGCAGGGGGGTTTGGGAAAAATATGACCCATCGCCGTTTACAGTAATTGGCATATTTTCGGTATGAAACGTCGTAATTTGAAACTGAAAATAGGTGCAGAGAGTCAGAATTCGGCTCAAAAATCACGCTCAGGACTCAAATTTCCGACATTTCAGACATTTTGAAAACTGCAGGGGGGTTTGGGCAAAATATGACCCATCGCCGTTTTCAGTAATTGGCATATTTTCGGTATAAAAAGTCGTAATTTGAAACTGCAAATAGGTGCAGAGAGTCAGAATTTTGCTCAAACATCACGCTCAGGAGTCAATCTTCCGACATTTCAGACATTTTAAAAACTGCAGGGGGATTTGGGCAAAATATGACCCATCGACGTTTTCAGTTACTGGCATATTTTCGGTATGAAACTTCGTAATTTGAAACTGAAAATAGGTGCAGAGAGTCAGAATTCGGCTCAAAAATCACACTCAGGAGTCAAATTTCCGACATTTCCGACATTTTGAAAACTGCAGGGGGGTTTTTGCAAAATATGACCCCTCGCTGTTTACAGTAATTGGCTTATTTTCGGTATGAAACGTCGTAATTTGAAACTGAAAATAGGTGCAGAGTCAGCATTCGGCTCAAAAATCACGCTCAGGAGTTAAATTTCCGACATTTCAGACATTTTAAAAACTGAAGGGGGGTTTGGGCAAAATATGACCCATCGCCGTTTTCAGTAATTGGCATATTTTCGGTATGAAACGTCGTAATTTGAAACTGAAAATAGGTGCAGAGTCAGAATTCGGCTCAAAAATCATGCTCAGGAGTTAAATTTCCGACATTTCAGACATTTTAAAAACTGCAAGGGGGTTTGGGCAAAATATGACCCATCGGCTTTTTCAGTAATTGGCATATTTTCGGTATAAAAAGTCGTAATTTGAAACTGAAAATAGGTGCAGAGAGTCAGAATTCGGATAAAAAATCACGCTCAGGAGTAAAATTTCCGACATTTCTGACATTTTGAAAACTGCAGGGGGGGTTTGGGCAAAATATGACCCATCGCGGATTACAGTAATTGGCATATATTCGGTATGAAACGTCGTAATTTGAAACTGAAAATAGGTGCAGAGTCAGAATTCGGCTCAAAAATCATGCTCAGGACTCAAATTTCCGACATTTCAGACATTTTGAAAACTGCAGGGGGGTTTGGGCAAAATATGACCCATCGCCGTTTTCAGTAATTGGCATATTTTCGGTATAAAAATTCGTAATTTGAAACTGCAAATAGGTGCAGAGAGTCAGAATTTTGCTCAAACATCACGCTCAGGAGTCAATCTTCCGACATTTCAGACATTTTAAAAACTGCAGGGGGATTTGGGCAAAATATGACCCATCGGCGTTTTCAGTTACTGGCATATTTTCGGTATGAAACTTCGTAATTTGAAACTGAAAATAGGTGCAGAGAGTCAGAATTCGGCTCAAAAATCACACTCAGGAGTCAAATTTCCGACATTTCCGACATTTTGAAAACTGCAGGGGGGTTTTGGCAAAATATGACCCATCGCTGTTTACAGTAATTGGCTTATTTTCGGTATGAAACGTCGTAATTTGAAACTGAAAATAGGTGCAGAGTCAGAATTCGGCTCAAAAATCACGCTCAGGAGTTAAATTTCCGACATTTCAGACATTTTAAAAACTGAAGGGGGGTTTGGGCAAAATATGACCCATCGCCGTTTTCAGTAATTGGCATATTTTCGGTATGAAACGTCGTAATTTGAAACTGAAAATAGGTGCAGAGAGTCAGAATTCGGCTCAAAAATCATGCTCAGGAGTCAAATTTCTGACATTTCAGACATTTTGAAAACTGCACGGGGGTTTGGGCAAAATATGACCCTTCGCCGTTTACAGTAATTGGCATATTTTCGGTATGAAACGTCGTAATTTGAAACTGAAAGTAGATGCAGAGAGTCAGAATTCGGCTCAAAAATCACGCTCAGGAGAAAAAAGTCCGACATTTCAGATGTTTTGAAAACTGCAGGGGGGTTTGGGCAAAATATGACCCATCGCAGTTTTCAGTAATTGGCATATTTTCGGTATAAAAAGTCGTAATTTGAAACTGAAAATAGGTGCAGAGGGTCAGAATTCGGATAAAAAATCATGCTCAGCAGTCAAATTTCCGACATTTCAGACATTTTGAAAACTGCTCGGTGGTTTGGGCAAAATATGACCCATCGCCGTTTACAGTAATTGGCATATTTTCGATATGAAACGTCGTAATTTGAAACTGAAAATAGGTGCAGAGAGTCAGAATTCGGCTCAAAAATCATGCTCAGGAGTCAAATTTCTGACATTTCCGACATTTTGAAAACTGCACGGGGGTTTGGGCAAAATATGACCCTTCGCCGTTTACAGTAATTGGCATATTTTCGGTATGAAACGTCGTAATTTGAAACTGAAAATAGATGCAGAGAGTCAGAATTCGGCTCAAAAATCACGCTCAGGAGAAAAAAGTCCGACATTTCAGATGTTTTGAAAACTGCAGGGGGGTTTGGGCAAAATATGACCCATCGCAGTTTTCAGTAATTGGCATATTTTCGGTATAAAAAGTCGTAATTTGAAACTGAAAATAGGTGCAGAGGGTCAGAATTCGGATAAAAAATCATGCTCAGCAGTCAAATTTCCGACATTTCAGACATTTTGAAAACTGCTCGGTGGTTTGGGCAAAATATGACCCATCGCCGTTTACAGTAATTGGCATATTTTCGATATGAAACGTCGTAATTTGAAACTGAAAATAGGTGCAGAGAGTCAGAATTTGGCTCAAAAATCACGCTCAGGAGTCAAATTTCCGACATTTCAGACATTTTAAAAACTGCAGGGGGGGTGTAGGTAAAATATGACCCATCGCCGTTTTCAGTAATTGGCATATTTTCGGAATAAAAAGTCGTAATTTGAAACTGCAAATAGGTGCAGAGAGTCAGAATTTTGCTCAAACATCACGCTCAGGAGTCAATCTTCCGACATTTCAGACATTTTCAAAAACTGCAGGGGGATTTGGGCAAAATATGACCCATCGACGTTTTCAGTTACTGGCATATTTTCGGTATGAAACTTTGTAATTTGAAACTGAAAATAGGTGCAGAGAGTCAGAATTCGGCTCAAAAATCACACTCAGGAGTCAAATTTCCGACATTTCCGACATTTTGAAAACAGCAGGGGGGTTTTGGCAAAATATGACCCATCGCTGTTTACAGTAATTAGCTTATTTTCGGTATGAAACGTCGTAATTTGAAACTGAAAATAGGTGCAGAGTCAGAATTCGGCTCAAAAATCACGCTCAGGAGTTAAATTTCCGACATTTCAGACATTTTAAAAACTGAAGGGGTGTTTGGGCAAAATATGACCCATCGCCGTTTTCAGTAATTGGCATATTTTCGGTATGAAACGTCGTAATTTGAAACTGAAAATAGGTGCAGAGTCAGAATTCGGCTCAAAAATTATGCACAGGAGTTAAATTTCCGACATTTCAGACATTTTGAAAACTGCAAGGGGGTTTGGGCAAAATATGACCCATCGGTTTTTTCAGTAATTGGCATATTTTCGGTATAAAAAGTCGTAATTTGAAACTGAAAATAGGTGCAGTGAGTCAGAATTCGGATAAAAAATCACGCTCAGGAGTAAAATTTCCGACATTTCTGACATTTTGAAAACTGCAGGGGGGGTTTGGGCAAAATATGACCCATCGCGGTTTACAGTAATTGGCATATATTCGGTATGAAACGTCGCAATTTGAAACTGAAAATAGGTGCAGAGTCAGAATTCGGCTCAAAAATCACGCTCAGGAGTTAAATTTCCGACATTTCAGACATTTTGAAAACTGCAAGGGGGTTTGGGCAAAATATGACCCATCGATGTTTTCAGTAATTGGCATATTTTCGGTATAAAAAGTCGTAATTTGAAACTGAAAATAGGTGGAGAGAGTCAGAATTCAGCTCAAAAATCACGCTCAGGAGTCAAATTTCCGACTTTTCAGACATTTTGAAAACTGCAGGGGGGTTTGGGCCAAATATGACCCATCGCCGTTTTCAGTAATTGGCATATTTTCAGTATAAAAAGTCGTAATTTGAAACTGAAAATAGATGCAGAGAGTCAGTATTCGGATAAAAAATCACGCTCAGGAGTCAAATTTCCGACATTTCAGACAATTTGAAAACTGCAGGGGGGTTTGGGAAAAAAAGACCCATCGCCGTTGACAGTAATTGGCATATTTTCGGTATGAAACGTCGTAATTTGAAACTGAAAATAGGTGCAGAGAGTCAGAATTCGGATAAAAAATCACGCTCAGGATTCAAATTTCCGACATTTCAGACATTTTGAAAACTGCAGGGGGGTTTGGGCAAAATATGACCCATCGCCGTTTTCAGTAATTCGCATATTGTCAGTATAGAAAGTCGTAATTTGAAACTGAAAATAGGTGCAGAGAGTCAGAATTCGGATAAAAAATCACGCTCAGGAGTAAAATATCCGACATTTCAGACATTTTTAAAACTGCAGGGGGGGTTTGGGCAAAATATGACCCATCGCCGTTTACGGTAATTGGCATATATTCGGTATGAAACGTCGTAATTTGAAACTGAAAATAGGTGCAGAGAGTCAGAATTCGGCTCAAAAATCATGCTCCGGAGGCAAATTTCCGACATTTCAGACATTTTAAAAACTGCAGGGGGGGGGGGGGGGTTTGGGCAAAATATGACCTATCGCCGTTTTCAGTAAATGGCATATTTTCGGTATGAAACGTCGTAATTTGAAACTGAAAATAGGTGGAGAGAGTCAGAATTCAGCTCAAAAATCACGCTCAGGAGTCAAATTTCCGACTTTTCAGACATTTTGAAAACTGCAGGGGTGTTTGGGCAAAATATGACCCATCGCCGTTTTCAGTAATTGGCATATTTTCGGTATAAAAAGTCGTAATTTAAAACTGAAAATAGGTGCAGAGAGTCAGAATTCGGATAAAAAATCACGCTCAGGATTCAAATTCCCGACATTTCAGACAATTTGAAAACTGCAGGGGGGTTTGGGAAAAATATGACCCATCGCCGTTTACAGTAATTGGCATATTTTCGGTATGAAACGTCGTAATTTGAAACTGAAAATAGGTGCAGAGAGTCAGAATTCGGCTCAAAAATCACGCTCAGGACTCAAATTTCCGACATTTCAGACATTTTGAAAACTGCAGGGGGGTTTGGGCAAAATATGACCCATCGCCGTTTTCAGTAATTGGCATATTTTCGGTATAAAAAGTCGTAATTTGAAACTGCAAATAGGTGCAGAGAGTCAGAATTTTGCTCAAACATCACGCTCAGGAGTCAATCTTCCGACATTTCAGACATTTTAAAAACTGCAGGGGGATTTGGGCAAAATATGACCCATCGACGTTTTCAGTTACTGGCATATTTTCGGTATGAAACTTCGTAATTTGAAACTGAAAATAGGTGCAGAGAGTCAGAATTCGGCTCAAAAATCACACTCAGGAGTCAAATTTCCGACATTTCCGACATTTTGAAAACTGCAGGGGGGTTTTTGCAAAATATGACCCCTCGCTGTTTACAGTAATTGGCTTATTTTCGGTATGAAACGTCGTAATTTGAAACTGAAAATAGGTGCAGAGTCAGCATTCGGCTCAAAAATCACGCTCAGGAGTTAAATTTCCGACATTTCAGACATTTTAAAAACTGAAGGGGGGTTTGGGCAAAATATGACCCATCGCCGTTTTCAGTAATTGGCATATTTTCGGTATGAAACGTCGTAATTTGAAACTGAAAATAGGTGCAGAGTCAGAATTCGGCTCAAAAATCATGCTCAGGAGTTAAATTTCCGACATTTCAGACATTTTAAAAACTGCAAGGGGGTTTGGGCAAAATATGACCCATCGGCTTTTTCAGTAATTGGCATATTTTCGGTATAAAAAGTCGTAATTTGAAACTGAAAATAGGTGCAGAGAGTCAGAATTCGGATAAAAAATCACGCTCAGGAGTAAAATTTCCGACATTTCTGACATTTTGAAAACTGCAGGGGGGGTTTGGGCAAAATATGACCCATCGCGGATTACAGTAATTGGCATATATTCGGTATGAAACGTCGTAATTTGAAACTGAAAATAGGTGCAGAGTCAGAATTCGGCTCAAAAATCATGCTCAGGACTCAAATTTCCGACATTTCAGACATTTTGAAAACTGCAGGGGGGTTTGGGCAAAATATGACCCATCGCCGTTTTCAGTAATTGGCATATTTTCGGTATAAAAATTCGTAATTTGAAACTGCAAATAGGTGCAGAGAGTCAGAATTTTGCTCAAACATCACGCTCAGGAGTCAATCTTCCGACATTTCAGACATTTTAAAAACTGCAGGGGGATTTGGGCAAAATATGACCCATCGGCGTTTTCAGTTACTGGCATATTTTCGGTATGAAACTTCGTAATTTGAAACTGAAAATAGGTGCAGAGAGTCAGAATTCGGCTCAAAAATCACACTCAGGAGTCAAATTTCCGACATTTCCGACATTTTGAAAACTGCAGGGGGGTTTTGGCAAAATATGACCCATCGCTGTTTACAGTAATTGGCTTATTTTCGGTATGAAACGTCGTAATTTGAAACTGAAAATAGGTGCAGAGTCAGAATTCGGCTCAAAAATCACGCTCAGGAGTTAAATTTCCGACATTTCAGACATTTTAAAAACTGAAGGGGGGTTTGGGCAAAATATGACCCATCGCCGTTTTCAGTAATTGGCATATTTTCGGTATGAAACGTCGTAATTTGAAACTGAAAATAGGTGCAGAGAGTCAGAATTCGGCTCAAAAATCATGCTCAGGAGTCAAATTTCTGACATTTCAGACATTTTGAAAACTGCACGGGGGTTTGGGCAAAATATGACCCTTCGCCGTTTACAGTAATTGGCATATTTTCGGTATGAAACGTCGTAATTTGAAACTGAAAGTAGATGCAGAGAGTCAGAATTCGGCTCAAAAATCACGCTCAGGAGAAAAAAGTCCGACATTTCAGATGTTTTGAAAACTGCAGGGGGGTTTGGGCAAAATATGACCCATCGCAGTTTTCAGTAATTGGCATATTTTCGGTATAAAAAGTCGTAATTTGAAACTGAAAATAGGTGCAGAGGGTCAGAATTCGGATAAAAAATCATGCTCAGCAGTCAAATTTCCGACATTTCAGACATTTTGAAAACTGCTCGGTGGTTTGGGCAAAATATGACCCATCGCCGTTTACAGTAATTGGCATATTTTCGATATGAAACGTCGTAATTTGAAACTGAAAATAGGTGCAGAGAGTCAGAATTCGGCTCAAAAATCATGCTCAGGAGTCAAATTTCTGACATTTCCGACATTTTGAAAACTGCACGGGGGTTTGGGCAAAATATGACCCTTCGCCGTTTACAGTAATTGGCATATTTTCGGTATGAAACGTCGTAATTTGAAACTGAAAATAGATGCAGAGAGTCAGAATTCGGCTCAAAAATCACGCTCAGGAGAAAAAAGTCCGACATTTCAGATGTTTTGAAAACTGCAGGGGGGTTTGGGCAAAATATGACCCATCGCAGTTTTCAGTAATTGGCATATTTTCGGTATAAAAAGTCGTAATTTGAAACTGAAAATAGGTGCAGAGGGTCAGAATTCGGATAAAAAATCATGCTCAGCAGTCAAATTTCCGACATTTCAGACATTTTGAAAACTGCTCGGTGGTTTGGGCAAAATATGACCCATCGCCGTTTACAGTAATTGGCATATTTTCGATATGAAACGTCGTAATTTGAAACTGAAAATAGGTGCAGAGAGTCAGAATTTGGCTCAAAAATCACGCTCAGGAGTCAAATTTCCGACATTTCAGACATTTTAAAAACTGCAGGGGGGGTGTAGGTAAAATATGACCCATCGCCGTTTTCAGTAATTGGCATATTTTCGGAATAAAAAGTCGTAATTTGAAACTGCAAATAGGTGCAGAGAGTCAGAATTTTGCTCAAACATCACGCTCAGGAGTCAATCTTCCGACATTTCAGACATTTTCAAAAACTGCAGGGGGATTTGGGCAAAATATGACCCATCGACGTTTTCAGTTACTGGCATATTTTCGGTATGAAACTTTGTAATTTGAAACTGAAAATAGGTGCAGAGAGTCAGAATTCGGCTCAAAAATCACACTCAGGAGTCAAATTTCCGACATTTCCGACATTTTGAAAACAGCAGGGGGGTTTTGGCAAAATATGACCCATCGCTGTTTACAGTAATTAGCTTATTTTCGGTATGAAACGTCGTAATTTGAAACTGAAAATAGGTGCAGAGTCAGAATTCGGCTCAAAAATCACGCTCAGGAGTTAAATTTCCGACATTTCAGACATTTTAAAAACTGAAGGGGTGTTTGGGCAAAATATGACCCATCGCCGTTTTCAGTAATTGGCATATTTTCGGTATGAAACGTCGTAATTTGAAACTGAAAATAGGTGCAGAGTCAGAATTCGGCTCAAAAATTATGCACAGGAGTTAAATTTCCGACATTTCAGACATTTTGAAAACTGCAAGGGGGTTTGGGCAAAATATGACCCATCGGTTTTTTCAGTAATTGGCATATTTTCGGTATAAAAAGTCGTAATTTGAAACTGAAAATAGGTGCAGTGAGTCAGAATTCGGATAAAAAATCACGCTCAGGAGTAAAATTTCCGACATTTCTGACATTTTGAAAACTGCAGGGGGGGTTTGGGCAAAATATGACCCATCGCGGTTTACAGTAATTGGCATATATTCGGTATGAAACGTCGCAATTTGAAACTGAAAATAGGTGCAGAGTCAGAATTCGGCTCAAAAATCACGCTCAGGAGTTAAATTTCCGACATTTCAGACATTTTGAAAACTGCAAGGGGGTTTGGGCAAAATATGACCCATCGATGTTTTCAGTAATTGGCATATTTTCGGTATAAAAAGTCGTAATTTGAAACTGAAAATAGGTGCAGAGAGTCAGAATTCGGATAAAAAAACACGCTCAGGAGTCAAATTTCCGACATTTCAGACATTTTGAAAACTGCAGGGGGGTTTGGGCAAAATATGATCCATCGGCTTTTTCAGTAATTGGCATATTTTCGTTATAAAAAGTCGTAATTTGAAACTGAAAATAGGTGCAGAGAGTCAGAATTCGGATAAAAAATCACGCTCAGGAGTAAAATTTCCGACATTTCTGACATTTTGAAAACTGCAAGGGGGGTTTGGGCAAAATATGACCCATCGCTGTTTTCAGTAATTGGCATATTTTCGGTATGAAACATCGTAATTTGAAACTGAAAATAGGTGCAGAGAGTAAGAATTCAGCTCAAATATCACGCTCAGGAGTCAAATTTCCAACATTTCAGACGTTTTGAAAACTGCAGGGGGGTTTGGGCAAAATATGACCCATCGCCGTTTTCAGTAATTGGCATATTTTCGGTATAAAAAGTCGTAATTTGAAACTGGAAATAGGTGCAGAGAGTCAGAATTCGGATAAAAAATCACGCTCAAGAGTAAAATTTCCGACATTTCAGACATTTTGAAAACTGCAGGGGGGGTTTGCGCAAAATATGACCCATCGCCGTTTACAGTAATTGGCATATATTAGGTATGAAACGTCGTAATTTGAAACTGAAAATAGGTGCAGAGAGTCAGAATTCGGCTCAAAAATCATGCTCCGGAGGCAAATTTCCGACATTTCAGAAATTATAAAAACTGCAGTGGGGGGGGGGGGTTTGGGCAAAATATGACCCATCGCCGTTTTCAGTAATTGGCATATTTTCGGTATGAAACGTCGTAATTTGAAACTGAAAATAGGTGGAGAGAGTCAGAATTCAGCTCAAAAATCACGCTCAGGAGTCAAATTTCCGACTTTTCAGACATTTTGAAAACTGCAGGGGGGTTTGGGCCAAATATGACCCATCGCCGTTTTCAGTAATTGGCATATTTTCGGTATAAAAAGTCGTAATTTGAAACTGAAAATAGATGCAGAGAGTCAGTATTCGGATAAAAAATCACGCTCAGGAGTCAAATTTCCGACATTTCAGACAATTTGAAAACTGCAGGGGGGTTTGGGAAAAAAAGACCCATCGCCGTTGACAGTAATTGGCATATTTTCGGTATGAAACGTCGTAATTTGAAACTGAAAATAGGTGCAGAGAGTCAGAATTCGGATAAAAAATCACGCTCAGGATTCAAATTTCCGACATTTCAGACATTTTGAAAACTGCAGGGGGGTTTGGGCAAAATATGACCCATCGCCGTTTTCAGTAATTCGCATATTGTCAGTATAGAAAGTCGTAATTTGAAACTGAAAATAGGTGCAGAGAGTCAGAATTCGGATAAAAAATCACGCTCAGGAGTAAAATTTCCGACATTTCAGACATTTTTAAAACTGCAGGGGGGGTTTGAGCAAAATATGACCCATCGCCGTTTACAGTAATTGGCATATATTCGGTATGAAACGTCGTAATTTGAAACTGAAAATAGGTGCAGAGAGTCAGAATTCGGCTCAAAAATCATGCTCCGGAGGCAAATTTCCGACATTTCAGACATTTTAAAAACTGCAGGGGGGGGGGGTTTGGGCAAAATATGACCTATCGCCGTTTTCAGTAAATGGCATATTTTCGGTATGAAACGTCGTAATTTGAAACTGAAAATAGGTGGAGAGAGTCAGAATTCAGCTCAAAAATCACGCTCAGGAGTCAAATTTCCAACTTTTCAGACATTTTGAAAACTGCAGGGGTGTTTGGGCAAAATATGACCCATCGCCGTTTTCAGTAATTGGCATATTTTCGGTATAAAAAGTCGTAATTTAAAACTGAAAATAGGTGCAGAGAGTCAGAATTCGGATAAAAAATCACGCTCAGGAGTCAAATTCCCGACATTTCAGACAATTTGAAAACTGCAGGGGGGTTTGGGAAAAATATGACCCATCGCCGTTTACAGTAATTGGCATATTTTCGGTATGAAACGTCGTAATTTGAAACTGAAAATAGGTGCAGAGAGTCAGAATTCGGCTCAAAAATCACGCTCAGGACTCAAATTTCCGACATTTCAGACATTTTGAAAACTGCAGGGGGGTTTGGGCAAAATATGACCCATCGCCGTTTTCAGTAATTGGCATATTTTCGGTATAAAAAGTCGTAATTTGAAACTGCAAATAGGTGCAGAGAGTCAGAATTTTGCTCAAACATCACGCTCAGGAGTCAATCTTCCGACATTTCAGACATTTTAAAAACTGCAGGGGGATTTGGGCAAAATATGACCCATCGACGTTTTCAGTTACTGGCATATTTTCGGTATGAAACTTCGTAATTTGAAACTGAAAATAGGTGCAGAGAGTCAGAATTCGGCTCAAAAATCACACTCAGGAGTCAAATTTCCGACATTTCCGACATTTTGAAAACTGCAGGGGGGTTTTTGCAAAATATGACCCATCGCTGTTTACAGTAATTGGCTTATTTTCGGTATGAAACGTCGTAATTTGAAACTGAAAATAGGTGCAGAGTCAGAATTCGGCTCAAAAATCACGCTCAGGAGTTAAATTTCCGACATTTCAGACATTTTAAAAACTGAAGGGGGGTTTGGGCAAAATATGACCCATCGCCGTTTTCAGTAATTGGCATATTTTCGGTATGAAACGTCGTAATTTGAAACTGATAATAGGTGCAGAGTCAGAATTCGGCTCAAAAATCATGCTCAGGAGTTAAATTTCCGAAATTTCAGACATTTTGAAAACTGCAAGGGGGATTGGGCAAAATATGACCCATCGGCTTTTTCAGTAATTGGCATATTTTCGGTATAAAAAGTCGTAATTTGAAACTGAAAATAGGTGCAGAGAGTCAGAATTCGGATAAAAAATCACGCTCAGGAGTAAAATTTCCGACATTTCTGACATTTTGAAAACTGCAGGGGGGGTTTGGGCAAAATATGACCCATCGCGGATTACAGTAATTGGCATATATTCGGTATGAAACGTCGTAATTTGAAACTGAAAATAGGTGCAGAGTCAGAATTCGGCTCAAAAATCATGCTCAGGACTCAAATTTCCGACATTTCAGACATTTTGAAAACTGCAGGGGGGTTTGGGCAAAATATGACCCATCGCCGTTTTCAGTAATTGGCATATTTTCGGTATAAAAATTCGTAATTTGAAACTGCAAATAGGTGCAGAGAGTCAGAATTTTGCTCAAACATCATGCTCAGGAGTCAATCTTCCGACATTTCAGACATTTTAAAAACGGAAGGGGGGTTTGGGCAAAATATGACCCATCGCCGTTTTCAGTAATTGGCATATTTTCGGTATGAAACGTCGTAATTTGAAACTGATAATAGGTGCAGAGTCAGAATTCGGCTCAAAAATCATGCTCAGGAGTTAAATTTCCGAAATTTCAGACATTTTGAAAACTGCAAGGGGGATTGGGCAAAATATGACCCATCGGCTTTTTCAGTAATTGGCATATTTTCGGTATAAAAAGTCGTAATTTGAAACTGAAAATAGGTGCAGAGAGTCAGAATTCGGATAAAAAATCACGCTCAGGAGTAAAATTTCCGACATTTCTGACATTTTGAAAACTGCAAGGGGGGTTTGGGCAAAATATGACCCATCGCGGTTTACAGTAATTGGCATATATTCGGTATGAAACGTCGCAATTTGAAACTGAAAATAGGTGCAGAGTCAGAATTCGGCTCAAAAATCATGCTCAGGAGTTAAATTTCCGACATTTCAGACATTTTGAAAGCTGCAAGGGGGTTTGGGCAAAATATGACCCATCGGCTTTTTCAGTAATTGGCATATTTTCGGTATAAAAAGTCGTAATTTGAAACTGAAAATAGGTGCAGAGAGTCAGAATTCGGATAAAAAATCACGCTCAGGAGTAAAATTTCCGACATTTCCGACATTTTGAAAACTGCAAGGGGGTTTGGGCATAATATGACCCATCGGCTTTTTCAGTAATTGGCATATTTTCGGTATAAAAAGTCGTAATTTGAAACTGAAAATAGGTGCAGAGAGTCAGAATTCGGGAAAAAAAATCACGCTCAGGAGTCAAATTTCCGACATTTCAGACATTTTGAAAACTGCAGGGGGGTTTGGGCAAAATATGACCCATTGCCGTTTACAGTAATTGGCATATATTCGGTAACAAAGGTCGTAATTTGAAACTGAAAATAGGTGCAGAGAGTCAGAATTCGGCTCAAAAATCATGCTCAGGAGTCAAATTTCTGACATTTCAGACATTTTGAAAACTGCAGGGGGGTTTGGGCAAAATATGACCCTTCGCCGTTTACAGTAATTGGCATATTTTCGGTATGAAACGTCGTAATTTGAAACTGAAAATAGATGCAGAGAGTCAGAATTCGGCTCAAAAATCACGCTCAGGAGAAAAAAGTCCGACATTTCAGACGTTTTGAAAACTGCAGGGGGGTTTGGGCAAAATATGACCCATCGCAGTTTTCAGTAATTGGCATATTTTCGGTATAAAAAGTCGTAATTTGAAACTGAAAATAGGTGCAGAGGGTCAGAATTCGGATAAAAAATCATGCTCAGCAGTCAAATTTCCAACATTTCAGACATTTTGAAAACTGCTCGGTGGTTTGGGCAAAATATGACCCATCGCCGTTTACAGTAATTGGCATATTTTCGATATGAAACGTCGTAATTTGAAACTGAAAATAGATGCAGAGAGTCAGAATTTGGCTCAAAAATCACGCTCAGGAGTCAAATTTCCGACATTTCAGACATTTTAAAAACTGCAGGGGGGGTGTAGGTAAAATATGACCCATCGCCGTTTTCAGTAATTGGCATATTTTCGGTATGAAACGTCGTAATTTGAAACTGAAAATAGGTGCAGAGAGTCAGAATTCAGCTCAAAAATCACGCTCAGGACTCAAATTTCCGACATTTCAGACATTTTGAAAACTGCAGGGGGGTTTGGGCAAAATATGACCCATCGCCGTTTTCAGTAATTGGCATATTTTCGGTATAAAAAGTCGTAATTTGAAACTGCAAATAGGTGCAGAGAGTCAGAATTTTGCTCAAATATCACGCTCAGGAGTCAATCTTCCGACATTTCAGACATTTTCAAAAACTGCAGGGGGATTTGGGCAAAATATGACCCATCGACGTTTTCAGTTACTGGCATATTTTCGGTATGAAACTTCGTAATTTGAAACTGAAAATAGGTGCAGAGAGTCAGAATTCGGCTCAAAAATCACACTCAGGAGTCAAATTTCCGACATTTCCGACATTTTGAAAACTGCAGGGGGGTTTTGGCAAAATATGACCCATCGCTGTTTACAGTAATTGGCTTATTTTCGGTATGAAACGTCGTAATTTGAAACTGAAAATAGGTGCAGAGTCAGAATTCGGCTGAAAAATCACGCTCAGGAGTTAAATTTCCGACATTTCAGACATTTTAAAAACTGCAGGGGGGGGGGGGGTTTGGGCAAAATATGAATTATCGCCGTTTTCAGTAAATGGCATATTTTCGGTATGAAACGTCGTAATTTGAAACTGAAAATAGGTGGAGAGAGTCAGAATTCAGCTCAAAAATCACGCTCAGGAGTCAAATTTCCGACTTTTCAGACATTTTGAAAACTGCAGGGGTGTTTGGGCAAAATATGACCCATCGCTGTTTTCAGTAATTGGCATATTTTCGGTATAAAAAGTCGTAATTTAAAACTGAAAATAGGTGCAGAGAGTCAGAATTCGGATAAAAAATCACGCTCAGGAGTCAAATTCCCGACATTTCAGACAATTTGAAAACTGCAGGGGGGTTTGGGAAAAATATGACCCATCGCCGTTTACAGTAATTGGCATATTTTCGGTATGAAACATCGCAATTTGAAACTGAAAATAGGTGCAGAGAGTCAGAATTCGGCTCAAAAATCACGCTCAGGACTCAAATTTCCGACATTTCAGACATTTTGAAAACTGCAGGGGGGTTTGGGCAAAATATGACCCATCGCCGTTTTCAGTAATTGGCATATTTTCGGTATAAAAAGTCGTAATTTGAAACTGCAAATAGGTGCAGAGAGTCAGAATTTTGCTCAAACATCACGCTCAGGAGTCAATCTTCCGACATTTCAGACATTTTAAAAACTGCAGGGGGATTTGGGCAAAATATGACCCATCGACGTTTTCAGTTACTGGCATATTTTCGGTATGAAACTTCGTAATTTGAAACTGAAAATAGGTGCAGAGTCAGAATTCGGCTCAAAAATCACGCTCAGGAGTTAAATTTCCGACATTTCAGACATTTTAAAAACTGAAGGGGGGTTTGGGCAAAATATGACCCATCGCCGTTTTCAGTAATTGGCATATTTTCGGTATGAAACGTCGTAATTTGAAACTGATAATAGGTGCAGAGTCAGAATTCGGCTCAAAAATCATGCTCAGGAGTTAAATTTCCGACATTTCAGACATTTTGAAAACTGCAAGGGGGTTTGGGCAAAATATGACCCATCGGCTTTTTCAGTAATTGGCATATTTTCGGTATAAAAAGTCGTAATTTGAAACTGAAAATAGGTGCAGAGAGTCAGAATTCGGATAAAAAATCACGCTCAGGAGTAAAATTTCCGACATTTCTGACATTTTGAAAACTGCAGGGGGGGTTTGGGCAAAATATGACCCATCGCGGATTACAGTAATTGGCATATATTCGGTATGAAACGTCGTAATTTGAAACTGAAAATAGGTGCAGAGTCAGAATTCGGCTCAAAAATCATGCTCAGGACTCAAATTTCCGACATTTCAGACATTTTGAAAACTGCAGGGGGGTTTGGGCAAAATATGACCCATCGACGTTTTCAGTTACTGGCATATTTTCGGTATGAAACTTCGTAATTTGAAACTGAAAATAGGTGCAGAGAGTCAGAATTCGGCTCAAAAATCACACTCAGGAGTCAAATTTCCGACATTTCCGAGATTTTGAAAACTGCAGGGGGGTTTTGGCAAAATATGACCCATCGTTGTTTACAGTAATTGGCTTATTTTCGATATGAAACGTCGTAATTTGAAACTGAAAATAGGTGCAGAGTCAGAATTCGGCTCAAAAATCACGCTCAGGAGTTAAATTTCCGACATTTCTGACATTTTAAAAACTGCAGGGGGGGGGGGGGGTTTGGCAAAATATGAATTATCGCCGTTTTCAGTAAATGGCATATTTTCGGTATGAAACGTCGTAATTTGAAACTGAAAATAGGTGGAGAGAGTCAGAATTCAGCTCAAAAATCACGCTCAGGAGTCAAATTTCCGACTTTTCAGACATTTTGAAAACTGCAGGGGTGTTTGGGCAAAATATGACCCATCGCTGTTTTCAGTAATTGGCATATTTTCGGTATAAAAAGTCGTAATTTAAAACTGAAAATAGGTGCAGAGAGTCAGAATTCGGATAAAAAATCACGCTCAGGAGTCAAATTCCCGACATTTCAGACAATTTGAAAACTGCAGGGGGGTTTGGGAAAAATATGACCCATCGCCGTTTACAGTAATTGGCATATTTTCGGTATGAAACGTCGTAATTTGAAACTGAAAATAGGTGCAGAGAGTCAGAATTCGGCTCAAAAATCACGCTCAGGACTCAAATTTCCGACATTTCAGACATTTTGAAAACTGCAGGGGGGTTTGGGCAAAATATGACCCATCGCCGTTTTCAGTAATTGGCATATTTTCGGTATAAAAAGTCGTAATTTGAAACTGCAAATAGGTGCAGAGAGTCAGAATTTTGCTCAAACATCACGCTCAGGAGTCAATCTTCCGACATTTCAGACATTTTAAAAACTGCAGGGGGATTTGGGCAAAATATGACCCATCGACGTTTTCAGTTACTGGCATATTTTCGGTATGAAACTTCGTAATTTGAAACTGAAAATAGGTGCAGAGAGTCAGAATTCGGCTCAAAAATCACACTCAGGAGTCAAATTTCCGACATTTCCGACATTTTGAAAACTGCAGGGGGGTTTTTGCAAAATATGACCCATCGCTGTTTACAGTAATTGGCTTATTTTCGGTATGAAACGTCGTAATTTGAAACTGAAAATAGGTGCAGAGTCAGAATTCGGCTCAAAAATCACGCTCAGGAGTTAAATTTCCGACATTTCAGACATTTTAAAAACTGAAGGGGGGTTTGGGCAAAATATGACCCATCGCCGTTTTCAGTAATTGGCATATTTTCGGTATGAAACGTCGGAATTTGAAACTGATAATAGGTGCAGAGTCAGAATTCGGCTCAAAAATCATGCTCAGGAGTTAAATTTCCGACATTTCAGACATTTTGAAAACTGCAAGGGGGTTTGGGCAAAATATGACCCATCGGCTTTTTCAGTAATTGGCATATTTTCGGTATAAAAAGTCGTAATTTGAAACTGAAAATAGGTGCAGAGAGTCAGAATTCGGATAAAAAATCACGCTCAGGAGTAAAATTTCCGACATTTCTGACATTTTGAAAACTGCAGGGGGGGTTTGGGCAAAATATGACCCATCGCGGATTACAGTAATTGGCATATATTCGGTATGAAACGTCGTAATTTGAAACTGAAAATAGGTGCAGAGTCAGAATTCGGCTCAAAAATCATGCTCAGGACTCAAATTTCCGACATTTCAGACATTTTGAAAACTGCAGGGGGGTTTTGACAAAATATGACCCATCGCCGTTTTCAGTAATTGGCATATTTTCGGTATAAAAATTCGTAATTTGAAACTGCAAATAGGTGCAGAGAGTCAGAATTTTGCTCAAACATCACGCTCAGGAGTCAATCTTCCGACATTTCAGACATTTTAAAAACTGCAGGGGGATTTGGGCAAAATATGACCCATCGGCGTTTTCAGTTACTGGCATATTTTCGGTATGAAACTTCGTAATTTGAAACTGAAAATAGGTGCAGAGAGTCAGAATTCGGCTCAAAAATCACACTCAGGAGTCAAATTTCCGACATTTCCGACATTTTGAAAACTGCAGGGGGGTTTTGGCAAAATATGACCCATCGCTGTTTACAGTAATTGGCTTATTTTCGGTATGAAACGTCGTAATTTGAAACTGAAAATAGGTGCAGAGTCAGAATTCGGCTCAAAAATCACGCTCAGGAGTTAAATTTCCGACATTTCAGACATTTTAAAAACTGAAGGGGGGTTTGGGCAAAATATGACCCATCGCCGTTTTCAGTAATTGGCATATTTTCGGTATGAAACGTCGTAATTTGAAACTGAAAATAGGTGCAGAGTCAGAATTCGGCTCAAAAATCATGCTCAGGACTCAAATTTCCGACATTTCAGACATTTTGAAAACTGCAGGGGGGTTTGGGCAAAATATGACCCATCGCCGTTTTCAGTAATTGGCATATTTTCGGTATAAAAAGTCGTAATTTGAAACTGCAAATAGGTGCAGAGAGTCAGAATTTTGCTCAAATATCACGCTCAGGAGTCAATCTTCCGACATTTCAGACATTTTCAAAAACTGCAGGGGGATATGGGCAAAATATGACCCATCGACGTTTTCAGTTACTGGCATATTTTCGGTATGAAACTTCGTAATTTGAAACTGAAAATAGGTGCAGAAAGTCAGAATTCGGCTCAAAAATCACACTCAGGAGTCAAATTTCCGACATTTCCGACATTTTGAAAACTGCAGGGGGGTTTTGGCAAAATATGACCCATCGCTGTTTACAGTAATTGGCTTATTTTCGGTATGAAACGTCGTAATTTGAAACTGAAAATAGGTGCAGAGTCAGAATTCGGCTAAAAAATCACGCTCAGGAGTTAAATTTCCGACATTTCAGACATTTTAAAAACTGCAGGGGGGGGGGTTTGGGCAAAATATGAATTATCGCCGTTTTCAGTAAATGGCATATTTTCGGTATGAAACGTCGTAATTTGAAACTGAAAATAGGTGGAGAGAGTCAGAATTCAGCTCAAAAATCACGCTCAGGAGTCAAATTTCCGACTTTTCAGACATTTTGAAAACTGCAGGGGTGTTTGGGCAAAATATGACCCATCGCTGTTTTCAGTAATTGGCATATTTTCGGTATGAAACGTCGTAATTTGAAACTGAAAATAGGTGCAGAGAGTCAGAATTCGGCTCAAAAATCACGCTCAGGACTCAAATTTCCGACATTTCAGACATTTTGAAAACTGCAGGGGGGTTTGGGCAAAATATGACCCATCGCCGTTTTCAGTAATTGGCATATTTTCGGTATAAAAAGTCGTAATTTGAAACTGCAAATAGGTGCAGAGAGTCAGAATTTTGCTCAAACATCACGCTCAGGAGTCAATCTTCCGACATTTCAGACATTTTAAAAACTGCAGGGGGATTTGGGCAAAATATGACCCATCGACGTTTTCAGTTACTGGCATATTTTCGGTATGAAACTTCGTAATTTGAAACTGAAAATAGGTGCAGAGAGTCAGAATTCGGCTCAAAAATCACACTCAGGAGTCAAATTTCCGACATTTCCGACATTTTGAAAACTGCAGGGGGTTTTTTGCAAAATATGACCCATCGCTGTTTACAGTAATTGGCTTATTTTCGGTATGAAACGTCGTAATTTGAAACTGAAAATAGGTGCAGAGTCAGAATTCGGCTCAAAAATCACGCTCAGGAGTTAAATTTCCGACATTTCAGACATTTTAAAAACTGAAGGGGGGTTTGGGCAAAATATGACCCATCGCCGTTTTCAGTAATTGGCATATTTTCGGTATGAAACGTCGTAATTTGAAACTGATAATAGGTGCAGAGTCAGAATTCGGCTCAAAAATCATGCTCAGGAGTTAAATTTCCGACATTTCAGACATTTTGAAAACTGCAAGGGGGTTTGGGCAAAATATGACCCATCGGCTTTTTCAGTAATTGGCATATTTTCGGTATAAAAAGTCGTAATTTGAAACTGAAAATAGGTGCAGAGAGTCAGAATTCGGATAAAAAATCACGCTCAGGAGTAAAATTTCCGACATTTCTGACATTTTGAAAACTGCAGGGGGGGTTTGGGCAAAATATGACCCATCGCGGATTACAGTAATTGGCATATATTCGGTATGAAACGTCGTAATTTGAAACTGAAAATAGGTGCAGAGTCAGAATTCGGCTCAAAAATCATGCTCAGGACTCAAATTTCCGACATTTCAGACATTTTGAAAACTGCAGGGGGGTTTGGGCAAAATATGACCCATCGCCGTTTTCAGTAATTGGCATATTTTCGGTATAAAAATTCGTAATTTGAAACTGCAAATAGGTGCAGAGAGTCAGAATTTTGCTCAAACATCATGCTCAGGAGTCAATCTTCCGACATTTCAGACATTTTAAAAACTGCAGGGGGATTTGGGCAAAATATGACCCATCGGCGTTTTCAGTTACTGGCATATTTTCGGTATGAAACTTCGTAATTTGAAACTGAAAATAGGTGCAGAGAGTCAGAATTCGGCTCAAAAATCACACTCAGGAGTCAAATTTCCGACATTTCTGACATTTTGAAAACTGCAGGGGGGTTTTGGCAAAATATGACCCATCGCTGTTTACAGTAATTGGCTTATTTTCGGTATGAAACGTCGTAATTTGAAACTGAAAATAGGTGCAGAGTCAGAATTCGGCTCAAAAATCACGCTCAGGAGTTAAATTTCCGACATTTCAGACATTTTAAAAACTGAAGGGGGGTTTGGGCAAAATATGACCCATCGCCGTTTTCAGTAATTGGCATATTTTCGGTATGAAACGTCGTAATTTGAAACTGAAAATAGGTGCAGAGTCAGAATTCGGCTCAAAAATTATGCACAGGAGTTAAATTTCCGACATTTCAGACATTTTGAAAACTGCAAGGGGGTTTGGGCAAAATATGACCCATCGGCTTTTTCAGTAATTGGCGTATTTTCGGTACAAAAAGTCGTAATTTGAAACTGAAAATAGGTGCAGAGAGTCAGATTTCGGATAAAAAATCACGCTCAGGAGTAAAATTTCCGACATTTCTGACATTTTGAAAACTGCAAGGGGGGTTTGGGCAAAATATGACCCATCGCGGTTTACAGTAATTGGCATATATTCGGTATGAAACCTCGCAATTTGAAACTGAAAATAGGTGCAGAGTCAGAATTCGGCTCAAAAATCATGCTCAGGAGTTAAATTTCCGACATTTCAGACATTTTGAAAACTGCAAGGGGGTTTGGGCAAAATATGACCCATCGGCTTTTTCAGTAATTGGCATATTTTCGGTATAAAAAGTCGTAATTTGAAACTGAAAATAGGTGCAGAGAGTCAGAATTCGGATAAAAAATCACGCTCAGGAGTAAAATTTCCGACATTTCTGACATTTTGAAAACTGCAAGGGGGTTTGGGCAAAATATGACCCATCGGCTTTTTCAGTAATTGGCATATTTTCGGTATAAAAAGTCGTAATTTGAAACTGAAAATAGGTGCAGAGAGTCAGAATTCGGGAAAAAAAATCACGCTCAGGAGTCAAATTTCCGACATTTCAGACATTTTGAAAACTGCAGGGGGGTTTGGGCAAAATATGACCCATTGCCGTTTACAGTAATTGGCATATATTCGGTAACAAAGGTCGTAATTTGAAACTGAAAATAGGTGCAGAGAGTCAGAATTCGGCTCAAAAATCATGCTCAGGAGTCAAATTTCTGACATTTCAGACATTTTGAAAACTGCAGGGGGGTTTGGGCAAAATATGACCCTTCGCCGTTTACAGTAATTGGGATATTTTCGGTATGAAACGTCGTAATTTGAAACTGAAAATAGATGCAGAGAGTCAGAATTCGGCTCAAAAATCACGCTCAGGAGAAAAAAGTCCGACATTTCAGACGTTTTGAAAACTGCAGGGGGGTTTGGGCAAAATATGACCCATCGCAGTTTTCAGTAATTGGCATATTTTCGGTATAAAAAGTCGTAATTTGAAACTGAAAATAGGTGCAGAGGGTCAGAATTCGGATAAAAAATCATGCTCAGCAGTCAAATTTCCGACATTTCAGACATTTTGAAAACTGTTCGGTGGTTTGGGCAAAATATGACCCATCGCCGTTTACAGTAATTGGCATATTTTCGATATGAAACGTCGTAATTTGAAACTGAAAATAGATGCAGAGAGTCAGAATTTGGCTCAAAAATCACGCTCAGGAGTCAAATTTCCGACATTTCAGACATTTTAAAAACTGCAGGGGGGGTGTAGGTAAAATATGACCCATCGCCGTTTTCAGTAATTGGCATATTTTCGGTATGAAACGTCGTAATTTGAAACTGAAAATAGGTGCAGAGAGTCAGAATTCAGCTCAAAAATCACGCTCAGGACTCAAATTTCCGACATTTCAGACATTTTGAAAACTGCAGGGGGGTTTGGGCAAAATATGACCCATCGCCGTTTTCAGTAATTGGCATATTTTCGGTATAAAAAGTCGTAATTTGAAATTGCAAATAGGTGCAGAGAGTCAGAATTTTGCTCAAATATCACGCTCAGGAGTCAATCTTCCGACATTTCAGACATTTTCAAAAACTGCAGGGGGATTTGGGCAAAATATGACCCATCGACGTTTTCAGTTACTGGCATATTTTCGGTATGAAACTTCGTAATTTGAAACTGAAAATAGGTGCAGAGAGTCAGAATTCGGCTCAAAAATCACACTCAGGAGTCAAATTTCCGACATTTCCGACATTTTGAAAACTGCAGGGGGGTTTTGGCAAAATATGACCCATCGCTGTTTACAGTAATTGGCTTATTTTCGGTATGAAACGTCGTAATTTGAAACTGAAAATAGGTGCAGAGTCAGAATTCGGCTCAAAAATCACGCTCAGGAGTTAAATTTCCGACATTTCAGACATTTTAAAAACTGAAGGGGTGTTTGGGCAAAATATGACCCATCGCCGTTTTCAGTAATTGGCATATTTTCGGTATGAAACGTCGTAATTTGAAACTGAAAATAGGTGCAGAGTCAGAATTCGGCTCAAAAATTATGCACAGGAGTTAAATTTCCGACAATTCAGACATTTTGAAAACTGCAAGGGGGTTTGGGCAAAATATGACCCATCGGTTTTTTCAGTAATTGGCATATTTTCGGTATAAAAAGTCGTAATTTGAAACTGAAAATAGGTGCAGAGAGTCAGAATTCGGATAAAAAATCACGCTCAGGAGTCAAATTTCCGACATTTCTGACATTTTGAAAACTGCAAGGGGGTTTAGGCAAAATATGACCCATCGGCTTTTTCAGTAATTGGCATATTTTCGGTATAAAAAGTCGTAATTTGAAACTGAAAATAGGTGCAGAGAGTCAGAATTCGGGAAAAAAAATCACGCTCAGGAGTCAAATTTCCGACATTTCAGACATTTTGAAAACTGCAGGGGGGTTTGGGCAAAATATGACCCATTGCCGTTTACAGTAATTGGCATATATTCGGTAAGAAAGGTCGTAATTTGAAACTGAAAATAGGTGCAGAGAGTCAGAATTCGGCTCAAAAATCATGCTCAGGAGTCAAATTTCTGACATTTCAGACATTTTGAAAACTGCAGGGGGGTTTGGGCAAAATATGACCCTTCGCCGTTTACAGTAATTGGCATATTTTCGGTATGAAACGTCGTAATTTGAAACTGAAAATAGATGCAGAGAGTCAGAATTCGGCTCAAAAATCACGCTCAGGAGAAAAAAGTCCGACATTTCAGACGTTTTGAAAACTGCAGGGGGGTTTGGGCAAAATATGTCCCATCGCAGTTTTCAGTAATTGGCATATTTTCGGTATAAAAAGTCGTAATTTGAAACTGAAAATAGGTGCAGAGGGTCAGAATTCGGATAAAAAATCATGCTCAGCAGTCAAATTTCCGACATTTCAGACATTTTGAAAACTGCACGGTGGTTTGGGCAAAATATGACCCATCGCCGTTTACAGTAATTGGCATATTTTCGATATGAAACGTCGTAATTTGAAACTGAAAATAGGTGCAGAGAGTCAGAATTTGGCTCAAAAATCACGCTCAGGAGTCAAATTTCCGACATTTCAGACATTTTAAAAACTGCAGGGGGGGTTTGGGTAAAATATGACCCATCGCCGTTTTCAGTAATTGGCATATTTTCGGTATGAAACGTCGTAATTTGAAACTGAAAATAGGTGCAGAGAGTCAGAATTCAGCTCAAAAATCCCGCTAAGGAGTCAAATTTCCGACATTTCAGACGTTTTGAAAACTGCAGGGGGGTTTGGGCAAAATATGACCCATCGCCGTTTTCAGTTATTGGCATATTTTCGGTATAAAAAGTCGTAATTTGAAACTGAAAATAGGTGCAGAGAGTCAGAATTCGGATAAAAAATCACGCTCAAGAGTAAAATTTCCGACATTTCAGACATTTTGAAAACTGCAGGGGGGGTTTGCGCAAAATATGACCCATCGCCGTTTACAGTAATTGGCATATTTTCGGTATGAAACGTCGTAATTTGAAACTGAAAATAGGTGCAGAGTCAGAATTCGGCTCAAAAATTATGCACAGGAGTTAAATTTCCGACATTTCAGACATTTTGAAAACTGCAAGGGGGTTTGGGCAAAATATGACCCATCGGCTTTTTCAGTAATTGGCATATTTTCGGTATGAAACGTCGTAATTTGAAACTGAAAATAGGTGGAGAGAGTCAGAATTCAGCTCAAAAATCACGCTCAGGAGTCAAATTTCCGACTTTTCAGACATTTTGAAAACTGCAGGGGGGTTTGGGCCAAATATGACCCATCGCTGTTTTCAGTAATTGGCATATTTTCGGTATAAAAAGTCGTAATTTGAAACTGAAAATAGGTGCAGAGAGTCAGAATTCGGATAAAAAATCACGCTCAGGAGTAAAATTTCCGACATTTCAGAAATTTTGAAAACTGCAGGGGGGGTTTGGGCAAAATATGACCCATCGCTGTTTACAGTAATTGGCATATATTCGGTATGAAACGTCGTAATTTGAAACTGAAAATAGGTGCAGAGAGTCAGAATTCGGCTCAAAAATCATGCTCCGGAGGCAAATTTTTGACATTTCAGACATTATAAAAACTGCAGGGGGGGAGGGGGGTTTGGGCAAAATATGACCCATCGCCGTTTTCAGTAATTGGCATATTTTCGGTATGAAACGTCGTAATTTGAAACTGAAAATAGGTGGAGAGAGTCAGAATTCATCTAAAAAATCACGCTCAGGAGTCAAATTTCCGACTTTTCAGAAATTTTAAAAACTGCAGGGGGGTTTGGGCCAAATATGACCCATCGCCGTTTTCAGTAATTGGCATATTTTCGGTATAAAAAGTCGTAACTTGAAACTGAAAATAGGTGCAGAGAGTCAGTATTCGGATAAAAAATCACGCTCAGGAGTCAAATTTCCGACATTTCAGACAATTTGAAAACTGCAGGGGGGTTTGGGAAAAAAATGACCGATCGCCGTTGACAGTAATTGGCATATTTTCGGTATGAAACGTCGTAATTTGAAACTGAAAATAGGTGCAGAGAGTCAGAATTCGGATAAAAAATCACGCTCAGGATTCAAATTTCCGACATTTCAGACATTTTGAAAACTGCAGGGGGGTTTGGGCAAAATATGACCCATCGCCGTTTTCAGTAATTCGCATATTTTCAGTATAGAAAGTCGTAATTTGAAACTGAAAATAGGTGCTGAGAGTCAGAATTCGGATAAAAAATCACGCTCAGGAGTAAAATTTCCGACATTTCAGACATTTTTAAAACTGCAGGGGGGGTTTGGGCAAAATATGACCCATCGCCGTTTACAGTAATTGGCATATATTCGGTATGAAACGTCGTAATATTAAACTGAAAATAGGTGCAGAGAGTCAGAATTCGGCTCAAAAATCATGCTCCGGAGGCAAATTTCCGACATTTCAGACATTTTAAAAACTGCAGGGGGGGGGGGGTATGGGCAAAATATGACCTATCGCCGTTTTCAGTAATTGGCATATTTTCGGTATGAAACGTCGTAATTTGAAACTGAAAATAGGTGGAGAGAGTCAGAATTCAGCTCAAAAATCACGCTCAGGAGTCAAATTTCCGACTTTTCAGACATTTTGAAAACTGCAGGGGTGTTTGGGCAAAATATGACCCATCGCCGTTTTCAGTAATTGGCATATTTTCGGTATAAAAAGTCGTAATTTGAAACTGAAAATAGGTGCAGAGAGTCAGAATTCGGATAAAAAATCACGCTCAGGAGTCAAATTTCCGACATTTCAGACAATTTGAAAACTGCAGGGGGGTTTGGGCAAAATATGACCCATCGCCGTTTTCAGTAATTGGCATATTTTCGGTATAAAAAGTCGTAATTTGAAACTGCAAATAGGTGCAGAGAGTCAGAATTTTGCTCAAACATCACGCTCAGGAGTCAATCTTCCGACATTTCAGACATTTTAAAAACTGCAGGGGGATTTGGGCAAAATATGACCCATCGACGTTTTCAGTTACTGGCATATTTTCGGTATGAAACTTCGTAATTTGAAACTGAAAATAGGTGCAGAGAGTCAGAATTCGGCTCAAAAATCACACTCAGGAGTCAAATTTCCGACATTTCCGACATTTTGAAAACTGCAGGGGGGTTTTGGCAAAATATGACCCATCGCTGTTTACAGTAATTGGCTTATTTTCGGTATGAAACGTCGTAATTTGAAACTGAAAATAGGTGCAGAGTCAGAATTCGGCTCAAAAATCACGCTCAGGAGTTAAATTTCCGACATTTCAGACATTTTAAAAACTGAAGGGGGGTTTGGGCAAAATATGACCCATCGCCGTTTTCAGTAATTGGCATATTTTCGGTATGAAACGTCGTAATTTGAAACTGAAAATAGGTGCAGAGTCAGAATTCGGCTCAAAAATTATGCACAGGAGTTAAATTTCCGACATTTCAGACATTTTGAAAACTGCAAGGGGGTTTGGGCAAAATATGACCCATCGGCTTTTTCAGTAATTGGCATATTTTCGGTATAAAAAGTCGTAATTTGAAACTGAAAATAGGTGCAGAGAGTCAGAATTCGGATAAAAAATCACGCTCAGGAGTAAAATTTCCGACATTTCTGACATTTTGAAAACTGCAGGGGGGGTTTGGGCAAAATATGACCCATCGCGGTTTACAGTAATTGGCATATATTCGGTATGAAACGTCGTAATTTGAAACTGAAAATAGGTGCAGAGTCAGAATTCGGCTCAAAAATCATGCTCAGGAGTTAAATTTCCGACATTTCAGACATTTTGAAAACTGCAAGGGGGATTGGGCAAAATATGACCCATCGGCTTTTTCAGTAATTGGCATATTTTCGGTATAAAAAGTCGTAATTTGAAACTGAAAATAGGTGCAGAGAGTCAGAATTCGGGAAAAAAATCACGCTCAGGAGTCAAATTTCCGACATTTCAGACATTTTGAAAACTGCAGGGGGGTTTGGGCAAAATATGACCCATTGCCGTTTACAGTAATTGGCATATATTCGGTAAGAAAGGTCGTAATTTGAAATTGAAAATAGGTTCAGAGAGTCAGAATTCGGCTCAAAAATCATGCTCAGGAGTCAAATTTCTGACATTTCAGACATTTTGAAAACTGCAGGGGGGTTTGGGCAAAATATGACCCTTCGCCGTTTACAGTAATTGGCATATTTTCGGTATGAAACGTCGTAATTTGAAACTGAAAATAGATGCAGAGAGTCAGAATTCGGCTCAAAAATCACGCTCAGGAGAAATAAGTCCGACATTTCAGACGTTTTGAAAACTGCAGGGGGGTTTGGGCAAAATATGACCCATCGCAGTTTTCAGTAATTGGCATATTTTCGGTATAAAAAGTCGTAATTTGAAACTGAAAATAGGTGCAGAGGGTCAGAATTCGGATAAAAAATCATGCTCAGCAGTCAAATTTCCGACATTTCAGACATTTTGAAAACTGCACGGGGGTTTGGGCAAAATATGACCCATCGCCGTTTACAGTAATTGGCATATTTTCGATATGAAACGTCGTAATTTGAAACTGAAAATAGGTGCAGAGAGTCAGAATTTGGCTCAAAAATCACGCTCAGGAGTCAAATTTCCGACATTTCAGACATTTTAAAAACTGCAGGGGGGGGTTTGGGTAAAATATGATCCATCGGCTTTTTTAGTAATTGGCATATTTTCGGTATAAAAAGTCGTAATTTGAAACTGAAAATAGGTGCAGAGAGTCAGAATTCGGATAAAAAATCACGCTCAGGAGTAAAATTTCCGACATTTCTGACATTTTGAAAACTGCAGGGGGGGTTTGGGCAAAATATGACCCATCGCTGTTTTCAGTAATTGGCATATTTTCGGTATGAAACATCGTAATTTGTAACTGAAAATAGGTGCAGAGAGTCAGAATTCAGCTCAAATATCACGCTCAGGAGTCAAATTTCCAACATTTCAGACGTTTTGAAAACTGCAGGGGGGTTTGGGCAAAATATGACCCATCGCCGTTTTCAGTAATTGGCATATTTTCGGTATAAAAAGTCGTAATTTGAAACTGAAAATAGGTGCAGAGAGTCAGAATTCGGATAAAAAATCACGCTCAAGAGTAAAATTTCCGACATTTCAGACATTTTGAAAACTGCAGGGGGGGTTTGCGCAAAATATGACCCATCGCCGTTTACAGTAATTGGCATATATTAGGTATGAAACGTCGTAATTTGAAACTGAAAATAGGTGCAGAGAGTCGGAATTCGGCTCAAAAATCATGCTCCGGAGGCAAATTTCCGACATTTCAGAAATTATAAAAACTGCAGGGGGGGGGGGGGGGGTTTGGGCAAAATATGACCCATCGCCGTTTTCAGTAATTGGCATATTTTCGGTATGAAACGTCGTAATTTGAAACTGAAAATAGGTGGAGAGAGTCAGAATTCAGCTCAAAAATCACGCTCAGGAGTCAAATTTCCGACTTTTCAGACATTTTGAAAACTGCAGGGGGGTTTGGGCCAAATATGACCCATCGCCGTTTTCAGTAATTGGCATATTTTCAGTATAAAAAGTCGTAATTTGAAACTGAAAATAGATGCAGAGAGTCAGTATTCGGATAAAAAATCACGCTCAGGAGTCAAATTTCCGACATTTCAGACAATTTGAAAACTGCAGGGGGGTTTGGGAAAAAAAGACCCATCGCCGTTGACAGTAATTGGCATATTTTCGGTATGAAACGTCGTAATTTGAAACTGAAAATAGGTGCAGAGAGTCAGAATTCGGATAAAAAATCACGCTCAGGATTCAAATTTCCGACATTTCAGACATTTTGAAAACTGCAGGGGGGTTTGGGCAAAATATGACCCATCGCCGTTTTCAGTAATTCGCATATTGTCAGTATAGAAAGTCGTAATTTGAAACTGAAAATAGGTGCAGAGAGTCAGAATTCGGATAAAAAATCACGCTCAGGAGTAAAATATCCGACATTTCAGACATTTTTAAAACTGCAGGGGG